>NC_143512.1:83195840-83495840 GCF_031878675.1 Megascapheus bottae
ACTCTGGAGGCCCCTAGGGCTTGGCGGCTGTGGCCACCGTGCTGTCCAGCCACAGAGGGAGGTCAGTGGAGGGCTGCCAGGACATCACTGTTCTGCATGCCTATCAGACAGCTGCAAATACTCACTACCCTGTCAATAGCCTCCAGGCAGTCTCATTTCAGTCCTGGACATGAGGTATAAAATCTCTCCTCCTCTCCACCATGTCAGTGAGTGACAAATGAGTGCTGGCTAGCAGGAGGGGGCACGCAGCGTCAGAGCCAGATTGTCTGCATGGACAGTGGTCTCCCAAGCCAGCTAACACTTGAGAAACTACAAGACCCCAACCAGCATCCATCCATGCAGGCTCTTGTCAAGGCCCCAAGCCCCACACAGGATGGGCCCAACCCCTCGGCACCATCTTCCCCGAAGCAGGTCCCTTGCGGGTGTGCTCCAGGTCTGCTCCAACGCAAATGCCAATGCAAGATTCAGTTCTCAGAGTTGGATGGTTTGAATGAAATTATTATCTTTCCCCCACTCACACTACCCAGCCAGCCAGGACTGACAGCTCAACTATACAAGCACTGAGTTTCTTCTCTGATATTGAGTACAAATTGGTTTTACATTGCCACAAAACCCATGTAATTACCCACAGTCCTTTCAGGACAGACACAGCCAGCTAAAGATCTCACTGCTGTCTTCTCAGAGATCCCAGGTCATGGATGCAGCCATTAACTTAGGCCTGATAGGGAAAGCAGTGGTGTTAGATAATCAGTTTCTCATCACCCTCCTGTCCCTCAGACTGTGCCTCCCCAGATCATTTCTGTCTTAATCTCCCTTTTCCTCTTTCTACACAATCTGTTCTTGATGAAAACGTACCACTTCTTGTATAAAAATAATAATGATTGGGGCCGGGAGTTTGGCCTAGTGGTAGAGTGCTTGCCTAGCATGCACGAAACCCAGGTTCGATTCCTCAGAGCCACATACATAGCAAAAATCTGGAAGTGGTGCTGAGGCTCAAGTGGTAGAGCTCTAGCCTTGAGAAAGTCCAAGGAGAGTGCTCAGGCCCTGAGCCCAAACCCAGGACTGGCAAAAAAAAAAATAATGATAAGGATTTACCTCTCTACTTTAAATGCTAAGTACCTAACAGGCCCTGGGAGTGACTACACTCGTGATCATTTACACACGCTCCTGTCCTCTCTGACTTCCATCTCCTCTCCCAGCCCCGGTCACCCCCCAACCCCCTCATCCAACACATGTCCTTGGCTAATGACCTCAGGGCCGTCCTGGGAAAGCCACTCTCCAGAGTTGTTTTTACTGATTTTATTTTATTTTATTTTATTTTATTGTTGAGGTGATGTACAGAGAAGTTGCAGTTCCATTCATCACGTAGTGGGTACATTACTTCTTGACCATTGTCACCCACTTTCCCTCCCCCACCTTCTCCCCACTCATCTTGTTTTTCCCTTACCTTCTCATTTTCAAATACACAAATAAACATATATACAAATAGACCAGGTACCAAAATCAGATACAGGAACAACATGAGACAAGCCTTAAGGGGAAAAGAAGAAATAACTTCACATAGCACATTAAGAACAACAATCACAAAGGTAAACCTGCTGTTTCCATATCCTTCTCCAAGGTTGCTTCGCTGTGCTCAGCCCGCTGTCTGGCCCAGCTCCAAGTCCCCCCTGGCCTGTGTTTGAAAGGAAGCATGTGGGAAGGAAACCTTGTGCCGAGGTTCACGCCCTATAAAAGACTACAGATGGCCCGCTTTCCCCTTCTTCAAGATAAGGTTCACTGAGAAGCTGGCAGTCAGAACAACTGGAAATGCTGACTCTGCTCTTGCATATTCAACTCCTGCATAAGGAAAGGAACTCTGTTGTCAATCCACAGAAGCCCAGCCTCCTGAGTAGCTAGGGTTACAGGCATGAGCCACCAAGCCCACATGCTTGAAACAGTAGAATAGAAGGCGGCAATGTGAGTTTATAGACCAAACACAGATGCCACATCTTTAGCAAGTACCTTGGCAAGACTAGGACATATTCTACTTCTGTTTCTATTCTGGTTAACAGTGTTAGACTGTCCACTATACTTCCACGGCCTTCTGTGACATAGTATCTGATTTGTGGAATACAAAGAGACTTAAATCCCAGCTTAACTCCTAGTCTACCTCAATCCATTTTGGGGGTCATGCTCATAGAAGTCCCTGAGTGAGGCCAAATCTCTTCTGAGTGATGAAACAAGAGTCAGGCCCAAGCTGTCTTCTGAGTCCTGATTGCTGACTCCTGAGTAGTAAGGGCGCACGAGGTGTTCACAACACTACAGGAGGTCCGGAAGCTTCTGAGGCCTGGGCAGGAGGCTGGTCGGGAAGCACTTCTGGGAATGCCTTTGGAAGAATGTTGACTAACAAGAAGGAATCTGAATGGGCATTTGGAATGGGAGAAGAATTTAGGCAGAAAGAAAAGGCTGGCCAAACCCAGGGGGAGAAACACACATGTCATGTACAGCAGGTTGTTTAATCCAGCCAGATCATGAAGTAAACGGAATCAGAGCTGGGGAGTGGAAGGGATGCAGGCTCCAGCGATGAGCTGAGGAAGCTGGGATGTAATGGCTAAAAGGAAAACAAGAAGACTTTCCTGAAGTGGCAGATTCAGAAAGAGTTTCCCATACTCAGACTCAAAGAAGCAACAACAATGTTGTGCCGGCAAGCAAAAGCCAAAGGAGTAGAAAACCCGCATGCCTCTATCATAATAAACACTCAGAAATGGCAAGATGACCACTGCACATCTGAAGAGGGTAGGAAGAGGGCTTTGTCAGGAACCGGAGAAATGAAGGCAGCAGATGGGAGAACAGCGGTGGTGGGCTGAGCTTCAGGGAAGGTATATAATGGCCTGCTGCTGTGAAGGACGTGAGGGGGCGGGTCAGAAATCAAGATGAGAAACCCAGCCACACAGGTGCAAGCTGACGATGGCGTGAGAGGAAAAGAGATTTCCAACAGCAGCGGGCACAGAGATAGAGCCTTGGACAAGACCTCACTGGGGGAAAAGCAGAGAACTGTGCCTGAGAAAGATAAGTCAAGCAGAGGAAGCAAAACCCAAGAGTTGAGTGTATGGAAGTCAAAGATGAGAGAGCCCAAGCGGGAGGCAGGTAGATTTCTCAAACGTCACGTGTACGGGAAGCCTGGAAACCAATGACAAGAGACCAGCTGCCACCACTTACCCTAACACAGAACCAAAGCCAAAGAGAATCTTGGAATAGAATGCACTCAAGATAAATATCTAACAACCAGAAGGGAATTACAAATTTTTAAACTAATGATTCTTCTGCTAATAAAAAAGGACTAGAAAATGTAGATGTATTAAATAATCCTAAACCTAGCCAGCAAAAAATAACTAATACATTCAGTAGTCTTGGGCCTAGACAGGTCAGAATCTCTAACAAAGCAGAAGGGTCTGTGGGCTTTGGAGAGCTCCAGAGTGGAATTTCCTGGAGCATCTCTCAGGGAACAGGTGCAGGGAGGGCAACTTTGTTGATTCTGGACCAACCCCACACACTGTGTTCTTTCGACCATGAGTTAAGGCTATGGCTACTGAGCACACGTGAAAGGGAAAGAAAATCTATTCTTATTCTTGCTTTACTGGCTTTATGTACAGCCATAGCTCATGAAGTAGAAAGGGAGTCCAATTCTGCAAACTTCCCATTTGCATCTCTGTTTCCTGTTCCTCGCTCTCCTCCCTCTTGTTGCTGAATTCAAGTATTCCACCTTTGAGCTATTTTCCTCATTGACATATTTATAATGTTAGGAGCTTAGAAATCGCTTCATCAATTCTGTTCTATTTCTTGGAATGTGGAGTGACTACTTGTTCCATCTTTCTTGGTTGATTAATCACCAGATGTAATTTTTAAGTTCAAACTTGAGCTGTATGTTTGTTTATCTATACGTACATGAATAGACTTCTCTGGCAGAAAACAGCTCTTAGTCTCCATCTAAATTCCTTTTCTATAAATTTCATATACTAATAAGTTGAGAAAATATTATTTTAAACGACTATCTACTAACTAAAAACATTTTCCCAGTGAACATTTTGGAAAAAACAAAACAAACACGGCAGATTGCAGGGACTATTATTTCAAACTACTCTTGTTCCTGCATCCTAACAATTATTTTACTTAAGTGACCTGGCATCTGTCTATCTGTCTGTCTGTCCATCTATCTGTCATCCATCTATCCGTCCATCATCTCTCCTTTGCATATACATGTGTAACTAGGCACATATGCATGAACCCACACTGTTGTTGCAGATGAAATCGTGGGATACCACACTCTTCACTCAGTACTGTGAGTGTCCTTCCATTTGGCCAGGGGCCTGCAGCACCCATGGGTGTGAAGCCTCCACTGTATGGCCACCCTCTCTGCAACGGTCACCACTGCAGAGAGCTCACGGCTGATGTTGCAGGCATCTTGTAGGGCAGGCGCCATTCCCAGAGCCTCGTCCCTTTAAACTCAAAACAACCCCGTGGAATTGCTGAGAGGAACCTGAGGCATCTTGTCAAATGTTATGCAGAGAGATTTGAGCGTGTCTCCAACACGTTTACATAAAATGATACCATGACTATCTTTGAGGCCAAAGCTTCAGTCGTGTCTCTAATTAGTTCCCTAGCACATCGTTTTAGAATGCGCATTCTTTCCCTGTGCATTTTTCAAAATTGTGCTCCGTCCTTGTCCTTTAATTTTGTGAACTCGTGGGTGGTGGAGGTGAAGGCTACGTTTGTTTCTACAAATACTATCGTGTGCCACAGCATGCTAATTTCCAGACAACAGAATCTGCTCACCGGGAGACATGTGTGCTGGCTGCTTCTCTCACTGAGGTTCCAGGTTGGGACAAGCTGATGTCAGCGCTGCTGATGAAAACAGTGCAGGCGTTCCCCGGGAAAATCGGAAATGTTCCAGTGAATATGTCTGAAAGCTCCTCCAGCTTTCTCAAAGGACCCCACCACCTTCCAGGCCATGGACGGCTTCATCAGAAGACGGCGCCTCAGCCGGGAGCAGCAGCTGATGGAGGAGATCAATAAATGAGCAGAAAAATGGCTGCAACACAGAGGCACCTTTTCAATTTATAGTCTAGTTCAGCACCTTTTCCTTTCCTGTCTTGTTTACCAAAAGCTTCTGAGCACAATGCGCTCTGTATGCAATTAAATCAATATCCACATTTACATTCTCTCAAACCTTGCATTCGGTCCACAGCGTTCTCACTTCCTGTGACCTTGAACCAATGCTCGGGGAGTGCGGTACCCTTGGCATTGATTTGGGATTTTCTTTATCAGGAAGAGGTGAGGGCCACCTCTCAGGTAATCTCCAGGTGAATTAATCTTTAGGTAAAAATGTGGGTTCCTTCTGCCTTGTGATGCTCAGCCTAAAAAGCAGTGAGGAGTTGCAATAAATGCATTTATTAGGAAAATGATTGAATGCCCTTGCTTTATTACCTTGGCAGTTCATCTTCTCTGAAAGAAGCCTGAGAAGTGACCGTGCTCACGAGGTTGGGGGGGGGCAATGCAGTCTTGGCTACTGCTGTGCTACGGAGCCTGCAGTCTCCAGTGAGGAGGGCAAGATCCTGGCTACAGTGACCACAGTCCCAAACAAGCGCGAGGGCCCATGGGAGCCCACATCTAACAGATGACTCACAATGTTGAGATAAAAATCCCATGGCAATTTCCATAAAAATTATTATGAAAAATGCACAGGAGCTTTATCTCTGAAGGGACAGTCAAAAGTGGTTGCTTATGTGTCTGTGTTCCAAGGACATTGGCCATGAGCAACAGGTGACAAGGTCAGGAGTGATGCCAGGAGCCCAGTCTTCCTCTCGGCCTCTGAGGCGCCAGCAGTGGATGCCTTCATAACCCCGCCTCTTGAGCTGAGATGTCTCAACCCGGATGCTCACACCGGCAAGCCAGGCTTCCAGAGAAAGTCTGGGACCAGCAGAGATGGCGGGACCATCATCTAGGATATCACCACTCAAGTGTGGGGCCACAGCTTGACCGTAGCAGGCTGCCTGGAAGTTACCCCTCCCCTGGGCTCTTCTAGGTGGAGGTCTGCCAGCTCCCTTTACGTGCAAGCAGCCCGGAGGTCCTCGTCCAGCACAGTCTCCACCAGCCAGGACGTGAAAATCACACCCCCACTCCCTCATACATGTGATCCCGGCCTGAGGGGTTCCTATCTGCCATCTCTCTGGACCTCAACTGCAGGATTGGTGAGAGGCCCAAGGCTTGAGCATGACCTCCCTTCCCCCTTTCGTTGGGGACTCCCTCTCTGTAGTGCTGCCTTGACATTTCACCTTGAGGTGACCTTGATGCGCTGCCATCTGTAGGCGGGAGGAGCTGCATGACATTGTCTGCTTAGAGCAAATGTTACTTCTTTGTATTCACACCTATGCATTCTCAACATGATAATGACTTTTAAATATGCATAATCAGTTCTGTGAAAAGCACTCCACACCTTATAATCACTTGCATCCACCAGCCCATTTGGGGAACTCGCCCCTGGAATGGGGCTCAAGGAGCTGTAAATTTAATTTACTCTCACATCTGCTGCCATTACCACAGGCCTCCTGGGCACAGAAACTGTCCAGGACTCATATGTTTCAATGCCTCGTTTTGGTCGTGGCTGTTATTAATTACAAGCATTTCCACTGAAATGAATCAGTGTTCAAAATTCCAACAGGGAAGCAATTCTTTTTTTCTCCTCAGCTAAACTGAAGGGAAGCACATTAGGACCAGAAATAGAGAATCCATTGCAGAGAGCAGCCGTGTTCCTTGCTGTCCTCCATGTCCCGTCCTCATGGGGAAGGACGGAGCCTGACATGCTGACCAGCGTCACCAGCCTCCTCTGAAATCGGCACCGATAGAGTCTGACATAGCTGATGGCTGCCAGTTTCCAGCGACCAAACACCTCCCACTTACACAAGGCTTGGCTCAGAGGACACTCTGCCCTTCATACTGTCTTCTGCATTATTCTGCAATTGGTATATCAACAACTAAAACCCCTGAACACGGCCATATACGCATATTGAACACCATAATCCACACTTACCCTCACCCACCTCACTGCCACAGGTCTCTGTGGATGCCAAATGGCTCAGGGAACCTCTTGATGTGAGACTCTGTCTCGTCAGACTTGGGGTCTCAGGGCCCTCAGTCAAGGAGAAGCCAAGGTAAAGCAGAAAGAACCTTGCATCGAGAGGAGATGAAGATGGATGCAGATGGGGTGTGGCTGAAGGAGAGCATTCGACAGGAAGCAGTGGAAATGCATTTTCCAGACAGGAACCAAGGCTGTTGGGTGCAGAGTGAGAAAGCGTGTGTGGAGTGTCACCGTGTGAGACTGGAAGGAAGGAGCAGGCAAGAGGGGATGAAGACCAGGACTCCTAATCCATGAGGTCACGGAGGAGGGACAGCTGAGGTCACAGGAAGGGCCAGTGCAAAACAGCGCTGCCAGGGAGAAAGGGAGAGAACAGTCTCTCCAGAAAGAAGGGTACCATCGTACCACTGGTGTCAGACTTCAGCCAAAAATACAAATAGAGTATTCTTTATTGGACATTTTTTTCTTTAATCTGAGAAGAGTCCATGAAAAAATAGATTTGCATACCTTAGAGAAAATGAAAACAATAGAAATGGGTGCCCAGGATGCCACCTGCAGCCTCGCAGGTTGAGTTTGGCCCCCACTTCATCTCCACATTTGAGCACAGGTGTAATCCAGTGACTCCCTTCCAAAAGCAGAGTGTAGAAGGACAAATCCAGCCCCAGGGCCCTCCCTGCCCCAGCCTCCCCCTTCACCTGGGCAGTTTCCCGTGAAGACATAAGGTGTCTTCAGTGTGAGCTGGGTGAGTGGAGGCCACGTGGTCCTGACACGTGGAAGTTGACTTGATGCCTCCCACCTCTCCACATGGAGACAGGTGCCTCCAGGGACGGGTGACACGCAAAGTGATGCAGCCAGAGCGTGGCTTCCCTGAACAAGGAGCACCGAATGAGCAAGCGTGCTCCAGGAAACACACAGATGGCTCAAAAGCAACGCTGGGCTTCAGGGAGCCACACCAAATAAGGTGTGTTGGCAGCACCCCTGCAGGCAAGGAAATCCCAGCTCTTCACAGATCTTCACACACATCGGTCCTGTCACAGTCCACTGCAGCGATGTCAGAAAATAAGAATGGAAGCCACCATCGTGGCCATACAACCTCCAGTTGTTTTCTAAGTCTGGATTCAACCCTACAAATTCTAATGTTCTTTTCAGGGATGGCTTTGCCTATAACTGAGCTGAATCCTTCCTTTTGAAGGACTCCATACATGTGAGCATGAGAAAGCTAAACCACTAAAGACTTTTATTTATTTTTTTAATTTTTTATTGTAATTAATAAAAGGGTTACATGATATTTGCCAGATAGACGGTGCATTAATTCACATATATTGATACCCTTTCACATGTCTTGGTACCCATTACCTCCCCCACCCCCCACCTGTCTTGGTTTTCCCCCCTTCCCTATCAAATTTCAAATAACCAAATACAAATAAATTCAATATCAGATAACAAAGTGAGATACTGTAACAATATGAGATACCCAAGGGACAGCAAAGGAGATGAGAGATAACATAGTACATTAAGGACAACAATCATTCATTATATGGCTTTTGTTTCGATATCCTGGAGGTCCTTTCAATTAGCTTCACATTATATGGCCTTATGTATCAAGATTTTGCTCTATTGCAGATCTCTGCTAGGAGAGCCCAAGTTTTCTACTGATTATGATGAATGAGGGAAACCATTGAGCCTAAGTTCCTTTGAGTCTGGCTTACTTCACTTAATATGATTTTTTCTAAGTCTTTCCATTTCCTAACAAATGGGGCGATGTCATTCTTTCTGACAGCAGCATAGAATTCCATTGTGTACAAATACCACAACTTGTTGATCCACTCATCAACTGAGGGACATCTAGGTTGGTTCCATATCTTTGCTATGGTGAATAGTGTTGCAATGAACATTGTTGTGCTAGTGGGTTTAGTATGCCCTTGTTTCTGGATGATTGGGTAAATGCCAAGTAGTGGAATTGCTGGGTCATAGGGGAGCTCTATGTTTAGCCTTTTGAGGCACTGCCACACTGCTTTCCATAGTGGTTGTACGAGTTTGCACTCCCACCAACAGTGTAGTAGTGATCCCTCCTGGCCACATCCCCTCCAGCATCTGCTGTCATTCGTTTTCCTGATCCTGGCTATTCTAGCTGGAGTGAGGTGGAATCTTAGCGTTGTCACTCAAGACTTTTAAAACTGGTTCTTGGCCTGCTTTTCTAGGACCCTCTTTCCATTTGCCCAAGAAAATGAGATGTACAGATGATTTCAGTGGAGTTCCGTACACAGGGGTGGATGTGGCCGGTTTGTCATTGGTATGTCTTAGACGAGCGTCCTCCTGGGTGATGTGACCCCTCTCTGATGTCATCTCCTCCCCAAAGAGGATGGAAAAGAAAACAGCATTCAAGGCTCTTCCAGATTCTCCACCTCCTCCAGATGTGGAAGTCAGTGCAGGCGCGACTATATCCCATCCTTTAGTCCAGCAGACCTAGGAGGAGAGGTTGCAGGGAAGTCTAGGGAAGAGCCAGAAGACATCCCAGCAGCTTCATACCCACCACGGGATTCTTACCTTACCCATGACCGGATCCTGTCATACCCATGACTGGATTCCATGAGACCACCACAAGATCCCAGCATGCCCAGGACTGGATTTCATCACACCCACGACAAGAAGATCCCGTCACACCCACACTTCTCAGATTCAAAAACAACTCATGCATTATACTTCCCCTTTGTGCCTGATCGTGGGTATGAACTTTTAACATTCACAGTCCCATGCCACCATGACAGCCTTTGACTAAGTCCTTTGACGTGGGAAGCCATGTCCTGTGGCAGTCTGGAAAGGCACTGTGGCCTCACATCTGGAGAAACAGTGCTGTGTTTGAGATGAATACTTGCAACGTCAGCATAATTCTTTCTCGTTTTCTTCCCTCTCCAACTCTCTCTTATTTTTCACCGTTTTAAAATTCAGCATACACTGGAAATTATAATGAGTTTTATTTCCTTCCTTGGCCCAAAGCTTCTAAAAAATGCCAGTTTTCCCAAAAAAGACGAGAAAACCTGCTCCTACTGATCATGGTGTGGCCTTGATGCTCACTCCACGAGCACCGCAAGATGACAGGGTGGCCCCAGGCCTGGCTGAGTGATCAAGTAATGACTTCCAGGCTCGACTTGACACCGCAGTGAAGAACAGGTGAACCCTCCAGTGTAAATGAAACTCGAAGCCTCCCAGTTCAGGCTGGTGAGCCACGTCCACCAAGTAAGAGCAACTGAAGGGAGGAGAAAGCTTTCTTCAGCCTGGAAGCCACTGCTTCCTCCCCACCGCTACTCCGGAAAGAAGCGGTTGGAGGAGTCCTCCACGGTGACTGGGCCTTCAGACCCACCTGGTCTGAGACGGAGTCAGTTCTGTTGTTGGTGAGCACAAAGGAGGAATCCCCTTCTCGTTCATTCTCCCTGGTGAACCCAGGAAGAGGAAGGAGGGTTCGTGGGATGGCAGGACCAGGGGTACACAGAGTGTAAAGGACAAGGAAAGCACCCAGCTTTAAACACCTTTGACTTTGAGACCTGTCTGGCTGCTCTAGAGCCACCAAAAATTGTTTACTCATGGTCAGCTGCTTGCAGAACAGGAGCACTTGAAAAGTCTTCTCTTCAAAAAGTGTGGAAGCCTAAAAAGGTGCCGTGAGTCGTGTGGCTGAATGGAACAACTCCAGTGAACGAAGCAACCCCAGCTGGCTTGCACTGCACTGGACCGTGGCATTGGGGCATGCTTCGTGTCACCGCCCAGCTGTGTGGGCAGAAACCACCACCATACAAGTGAAATGTTTCTGCTGCTGAGCCAGCGCTTTACCACAGTCCCCCAGGGAACTGCTTCTGTCCTGAGTGGACAAAGAGCCGAGCCCTCAGCCTGGCTTAGGCCGAATGCTGCCCTCTCCAGGTGAGACAGGCACAGGTCTCTTCTTTTTCTTCCCTTGTCCCCTCCTCCCTTGGTCATTTTTCCAAATAGGAACCCATAAGAATGGGAGGCAGGAAGATTAGAGGCCTGCGAGACCATCTGGTGTCATTTCTTGGCATAGTGATGTCCGTGGGAAGGGAGGCTCGGAAGGACAAGTAGAAAAGGTTTCTACTCAGACAAAGTGGATTTTCACGTTTGCTTGAGAAGCACTGATTCTAGCTTAGCCATCAACATCGGGGCCATAAAAAGGAAAGGAACCTGGAGTTTATAGACA
This sequence comes from Megascapheus bottae, assembly GCF_031878675.1. Taxonomy (NCBI): domain Eukaryota; kingdom Metazoa; phylum Chordata; class Mammalia; order Rodentia; family Geomyidae; genus Megascapheus; species Megascapheus bottae. The sequence continues at coordinate 83,207,159 of NC_143512.1, forward strand.
CTACAAACCTGCTAAAGAAGACCCAAGAAGCTAGAAATCAGGATTCATGTAAACTGTCCTAGGACAAAACAGGATGAGGAACGGGCCAGAGAAGGAGTGATCCATGAGGAACGGGCATCAAGGTTGAGTTGAAAGATATAAACGGTTCATTTATACTTCAGCTTCACAAGGTGCCTTGTGGCTATCTGCTCGTCACCTAAGTGTCCTCAGTCAGTGGAGGCCCCGCTAGCGGTCTGAGGAAAGTAAGAAGCACAGGGGTGTTATGAGTTACACCTCAGTCAACATCTCCAACTCCTGACGTCGCCTTGACCACGGCAAAAGCAAACAAGTGAAAAGAATATAACTCAGAGCAAAAGGGAGTTGGTAGAATACGTGGGAGCACAGGCAAAGGTTAAAACATGGGAGAAGAAAACGATCTGGAAAGATTCTGAGGAGAACGAGGGAAGGCAAAGATGGGGAGGGAAAGCAGACCTTGCTTTCCAAGTCAATGCCCTCTCTCTAGATGGTTGAAGGAAGCAGAGCCAAGTTTTCAAAAGGAAAACAGCAGTAAGTAGGGAAATTCACAAACAGTCTCAGGGTGGCTGTGCAGGGGCCCAGGGAAGAAGCCTCCACTCACCCCTGCCTGCCCTGGTGAGTTCTGAAAGCCAGCAGAGGAAACTGAAGGCCAATGACTGACTTTGCAGATTCTGTCCATCTGTCTTTCCATCATTCTGTCTATTTGCCCATCTATTTTTCTATCTATCTATGTATCTACCTATGTATGTATGTATGTATGTATGTATGTATGTATCTATCTATCTATCTATCTATCTATCTATCTATCTATCTATCTATTTCTCTGACCTGTTTGACAGTTATCTGACAAGGATATTTTGAATAGGGGACCTGCAAGTGAGAAATACTTCCACATAGACTATCTGATCGGCTAGACCTGTGCCCTCTCTCCAGCATCTTTACCTGGAACTCTGCCTTCAGAAAACACGGTGGTTAGTTTTCCTCAGGGAAATGTTGGCATAGAGTTGCTTTCAGTAGCCATTAATCCCTGTGACCTCATTCATTCCTCTCTTCAAAGAGGGCAAAAAACCAGAAACAGAGAGCTCTTCTAATGAGCAGCGACAGATGGGTGACTGGGGAGGAAGGAGCTCAGCACTGCAAGCAGCCGCTCCGTCCTCGGATGAGACAGTGAGGAGGAAGAGCCTAAGAACCGGGGCGTCCCTCTCCACGTGACCCTCACATCTGGAATTCCTCTGTGACTGAGCTCTTCCCTGCTCCCATCCAGCATGGGTGGGGTATAGAAGAACTGAGTCTGACCCCGGGGCTCTCGGAGACAGGGGATTTTGCCTCTCCAGGGAGCCTTTGGAAGTGTCTGCAGAGATTTTTGATTTTCATGAGTGGAGCGATCAAATCAGCACCATTAACATTTGCCCTGTGGAGGCCAAGGCTGCACTTAAACCCCACGGTGCCCAGGAGAGCCGGGCTAATTACCCAGGCCCTGGGTCACTCAGGCAGAGGCGGAGCGGCCCTGATTAACTGGAAGACTTGAATAAATCAGAACCCGGAACTTAGCCACACCACTTCTGAAGCAGGGGCCACTTCCCACAGAGATCCTGGGACCAGTCTTCCTCTGAAAGCTAAAAAACTGCTGAAGCTCACGTGGTGGCTGGCGGGTAAGTCAGCAATAATTACAGCGATGTGAAGCCTGGAGGTGAGGTCCAAACAGGATCCCCGCAAATTGTCCAGGTCTCTTTGGCCATCCCACCACGGATAGCGCCTGTTGGGCGGGCCCTGGGCCAGAAGCCTGGTCTCTCCACAGGCCTTGGGGAGGCACAGGAAGTGTTAAGACACCACCAAGTCATTATACCACTTAGCCAAGTGAACGGCACCCAGGATCCGTGTCCGGTCCTGAGTTACCTGAGCCAAAACGTTGTTCCTACAAGGAGGCAGGCTGAGCCGGGGTTGCTCAGGCCTGGAATGCCAGAAAGCTACAGAAATGCTGTGAGCAAATCATTGCACAGGACCATGCACAGGCAGGCCAGAAGGAGAATTAGAGGGAGTTTATTAGGGGCCATCTTTCCATCTTGCCCTGGGGGAGGGAGGCGCGCAGGGCGGGAATGGCGTCTGTACACATCTGAGTATGGAGAAGACAGTGGTTGTGAGCCAGGTGGGAAGGGAGGTTAGATGAGAGGAGGCACCAGATGGGCAGAGACAGTAGGGGTGTCCACCTGTTCCAGGACAGGGAGGAGTACCCCGAGAAATGCAGTGTGAGGGCTGAGAATCAGAGATGGGTAAGTATAACGGACCACCATTCCAGGAAGGAGGAAAAACCATGCCAGGCTGGTGTTTCTGGTCACTGCACTATGTCAATCAGTTATTTATTTATTTATTTATTATCTGTCCTGGGGCTTGAACTTAGGCCCTGAGCCTTTTTGTGTTCAAGGCCTCCTGAGTAGGTAGGATTACAGGTATGAGCCACACGGATACCTGGCTGGTTTATTTATTTTTAATTATATTTTTATTATCCTTCAGTAGTTGTGCCAAGGGGCTACCACTCAACCAGTTAGTGTATGAGTGCAATGCAGCACAGCGATGTCAGCCTCTCACCATCAGCCTGGCCCTCCCACTGTTCTAACTTCACAGGCTGTGCAATGGATTCCACGACTGCAAGTACCATACTTGGTGAATACATTTGCTTTAATGTTTAAACACAGTTGGCATGGGAGAAGAAAAGAAGCTAACTAACATATCAAGTTCCAAATAACACAGTGCTTCTTGACTTGTCTTCATGCACCAGGCATGGTGTTCTTATCTGTGAATGTGTGGCCCCCCGCCACACACAGAGGTATACACACACAGGTGTATACACACACACACACACACACACACATTTTAGAAAGGCTGAACACAGCAGCTGGCTGTGTCGGTGGTGACAGTTCCATAAATAGGGAGCTGGTTTATTAATTCTCACTTATTCTCTCCCTCCACATACCAAGTTCCCAGGAGGATGCTGAGGAGCTCATTTGCATGCGCTCACCCTCCTGCACCAGAAGGTCAACTCCCTCCTGGACTGCTGCTTCCTTCCTAGAAAAAGGTGCAAACATCCCCGCTCCTGAGGCAGACAGTGATCAGAGCTGCTTTGCAGAAACAGGCACAGGACCCTGCAAGTCCTCCTGAGGGGGGACGAGGCTCTTCTCATACTTCCCAGTCCCTCTGGGAGGGCTCTCACCCTGTCCCCCTACCAGGCAGGACAGCCAGGCTGAGCCTCCCAGCATGACCTGGGGGGGGTCAAGTGGGGTGTCCACCTAGGTTGGGGAGTTCACTGACCCGGACTTCCCCCACCTAGGATGGGAGAAGCTTGGAGTAGCATGGTGGGTTGTGGTGGAGACCAGCTGGCTGGGATCCAGGCTTGGAGGGCAGGTTGGCTTCTCTCTGAGGGCTGTGCCTGAGAATTAGAGCCAGGCCTCTCTCCCAGGTCCCGGTGGCGGCTCACTATCATCTGCAGCCCTGGCCCATGACCTCACACCCCTCCATATGACATTTTCCCGTGTCCACACACCCGTGTCCACACACCCATGTCCAGGTTTCTCTGTAAGATGAAGACCCATCGGTGACCTTGGCTTCACTAAATAAATCTGTAATAACTCTAGTCCCAAATATGGATCTACTCTGAGGTGCAGGGGTTTGTGAGACACAATCCATTATCAGTGCGTACCTGAGCCCAGACACAAACCCTCAGGCCTGCTTTCCCGCTCACCCTGGGCGCCGTGCCTGACTCTGCCCGTGTCTCACCAAGTCAATGTGGAGCGCATCGTTAGCCGTTTGCTTCTGATACAACTAGGAATCAGAACACTCTGGATCACAGGCGGCACCCCTCCAGAAGGGATGGCTCTGAAAGGGGAGCGTGCTGTCCCGGTCTCTGTGGACGGAAGATTCGTGGCTGTCAGGCCCCCAGTGGAAAACAAGTTGCATCTCACATCAAGCCACCCCAGCTGCAGAAAGCAGTCAGGCAAAATCAGACCCAAAACAGGATTAGAAGGCAAGCTGCCCTGGAGCTGGACAGTCGTGTCCCCCCCCCCGTGAGTGCCGTCGCCTGTCTGTCCAGCACTCCATGCCACACAGAGGCCCACTCTCCTCTTCTGGCCTCTTTGTCACAATGAGTACATACAAATACTGACCAGCCTGCTCTTGCTCAAAAGGGTCGCCCTGTGGCTCAGGATAGAAACTGGAGTTTGCTTAGAAAGTGGAGCTGCTTGCAGTTTATTTCATACCCAAAGAATGGCAACCTTCTTATATTGATGTCCTGTCCATCTGAATGAAGGGAAGTGTATTATTATGTGTGTGACCGGGGAGGGAGGGCCCTGTCCTTTAGGTTTCTTGCTGAAGGCTGGTGTTCTATCACTTGAGCTTCATCTTCACTTCTGGCTTTTTGGATGGTTCTTTGGAGATAAGAATATGAGATTTTCCTTTCTAGAATGGAAAGGTCCTCAGATCTCAGCCTCCTGAGAAGTTAAGATCGCAGGTATGAGCTACTGGTGCCCAGCAAATATAGTTTATTACGGTTTCTGGAGAGCAATCAAAGTGTCCGTGCTAGGAACATACGGATGGGTTGTCTGTCAGTCTTTCCGTCCCTGTCACCCACGGGTAGAGAGGTCATTGCTAATGGTCCTTACTGCAATCCAGTGCTCCCTCCTGTCCAGCTCTTCAGACACTGCTGTCCGCCATACCCTGGGTGGCTGGTCTGGTCCAGCAGACAGACTCAGACACCACCCTCCAAACCCGCTGGGAACCTGCCAAGTTTCTTCATGTTCCAGAAGGCCAGCACAAGGCTGAGAGCTGCTTACAAGAAGGAGGAATGTTTGATTTTCGTCTTTGGATTTTCTTTTCGGTGGTCATGGGGCTTGAACTCGGCCTGGGTGCTGTCCCTGAGCTCCTCAGCTCACAGCTACCACCCTACCACTGGGCCTGGGCACGGTCCCTGAGCTCTTCAGCTCAAGGCTACTGCCCTAACCTTGAGCCAAGCCACATTTCCCGATTTCTGGAGGTTCATTGGAGATAAGAGTCTCAGGTCCTTTTGTGCCCAGACTGCCTTTGAACCTTGATCCTCAGATCTCAGCCTTCTGAGTAGCTAGGATGACAGGCGTGAGCCACGGTGTCTGGCAGGAGAAACGTTCTCTTGGATGGGAGGCTGCTCTAAGTACATTGCTGGCTGGTTGACTCTCAGGCTGGACCCAGAGAAAGCGCTGACCCAGGCTGGGGCTCATGGGCTGGGATCACAGCACCCTGCCGGGTGACGACGACCATCCTCCAGGAGGAGGTGAGATGGCACAGTCAGCTAAGGGCATTCCACTTGCCACTTTCAGAACTAAGGAGTTGTTGGTACCACACTGACCCTCTCCCATTCTACTCCTGTAAGGCTGCTTTTCCCTGTGTGGCCGTGTGAGCTGCAGAGCCAAGGTGTGGGTGGTGATTCCCGCATGACCTGCCACAGTCCCACCATAGGGACAGGGGACAGAGAGGCCTTTCCTTGATGCACTTAAAACCTGGGGACATTATCTCCCTTCAGAAACCCTGAGAAGCTGGTTCATGGTACAGATGTTTTGTTTTCTACTCAAAGGCTTCTTTAGGTTTTTATTATTCTGATGAAGATGATGGGTGACTGTCAATCCAGAGTGCAGCCATCCATGATAACTCACTGCCCTCTCTACCCCGGCCTTGATCTGCTCCGAATAGCTCCTCAGGCTCAGAATTCTCACAGAATCGTTGCTCTCGGGAGAGTCACATACTAATGGCTCATCAACAGATCTCAATGGAATGAGATTACAGTCAGACACCATAGTGCAAATAATATGTGAGACTCTGCCTTTTGCTGTTAGTTATAAGTCTAAGACTGAGTGCTAAACATGATATGTCATTTAGCAAAGCATTCTCAGCCCCATGAGGGGACTGAAGGATTGGGAGCTGGTCAAGACCACCACACCCAGCCCTGCTGTCTGTGACCGAGACAACACCTGTGCCATCACACAGGAGTGGACTGAGTTCCTCGGGGACACACAGTGACATGCAAGCAACATCCACAGCCCTCAAACTCCACCCTGTGTGGACGCCACAGCTAACACTGCTCCACCGAGACAGAGGCCTCAAATGCCTGTCCACGGCCTGCACCGCTGCCGCACCGGCTCTGGGGCAGAGCCCCACCAGCCACAGCCTGCATCTTCTCTGAGCATGCCTTGAGGAAGGACCACACCCTCTCATTTCTGTTTCCCTCTGTGAGCCAAGCACTCTGGCCAGACTCTAAGTCTGCTCTCCACGTAGGGGTCCCATGATGTCAGGAGGGCCTCCCTACCTTCAAGACTGCTTCACAAACCCTCATGCAGTGTATGTGCTGGCAAAGGATCTGTGGCGTGCTTTCAACCATGTTAATAGAGTATCAGCACTGGCATGTAGGAAAACACTTTTAGTTCTCAGTCATGGGCTGCTGGAATAATGCATGTAGAAAAAAGATGAAGTTAAAACCAAGTGCTTCCGCACTGAATGGAGGGAATGTGACTCTGTGCAGATATTGTTCTTAGAATATGACCTGGAAGTTGTGAGAGCAGGCTGGATGGTGGTATAACCCCACGCTTGGCAGGCCCACACCAGGGGAGTGCAAGTTGGAAACCTTGATGTATATGATGAGTTCCAGAACAGGTAGATGGCTTACAAGATGTCTCTAAAACTTAAAACAAATATGAGACTTGGAACAACTTGTTAATCTTCTTGTACATAAAACCCTCGTATACATTATATGCGTGCATGCATACATGCACATATGTACATACACACACACACACACACACACACACACACACACACACACACACACACATATATATATATGAGAATTCTTCAGGCATTGGTTCAACAGCTGTGGGCTGCAGGTCTTGGATGTGAGAAGCAAGAGGGTGGAGAAGTCCCAGCTTAGGTTGCTGTGTTGAGTCTGACTGAACAAATCATTTTTCTAGGGGCAGGGGTGGGTATTAGTCTCTTCTATTGCCTTCAAATGATTAGATGAGGTCTAGCCATATTAAAGAGAGCAATCTCTAAATCCTTCTGATTTCATTTCTGTGGCGGATACAATCTTTTGGCTGATAATTTTCAATAGCATGCATACATGGCCGATGTATACATTGTGAAATAATTATAGTATGTACCAACATGTACATCATGTCATGATGTTACTTTTTTTCTAGAAGACATCTTGAGTCTCCTCTCTCTAAACTACTCTGAAATGCAGTCTTTCCGATTCCACATATCAGTGGGATTGCGCAGTTTGTCTGTCTGTGCTTGGTTTGTTAATACAGTGCATGCCAAATGGCATAGGCAGGACATGTTTCTATTCAGTCGTCTGTTAAGGAATACTCATTTTCATAGCTTAGCTGTTGTGAATAGTGCTTAAAATAAACAGAGTACAAATCAGTATATTGATTTCAATTCCTTTTGCCATATGCCCCAAAATGTGTAGGTTTATTCCCTTATATTGTCCTATTTCTAATTTGCTGAGGAATGTCCATACTGATTTACTTAATGGCTATCCTAATTCACATTTCCCTCAACAGTGGGAAGGACATGAAAAGAGGCCCCTTTTTCCTGCAGCCTCACCAGCATCTCTTATCTTTGTTATCTGATAGCAGTTTATCTAACATATAAGAAGTAATTGATTTTCCCTATGATTTGTGGTTGTCAGCATTTTGTTGTGAACCTGTTGAGATCTGTATATAGTCAGGGATTTTTATTCCTTTTTAATTCAGTTATTTTTTTTCTCATTATGTCTTTGTTAACGCAGTTCCACACAAGTCCCAGAATCAGAGGTTTCTAACTCAGCCCAAACTCCATGCACAGCTGGGCTATGAGTCTGCCTCATTCCCTGCATGATCCCCAGCAATCAAAGTCATCTGCTCAGCTTGCTGCCTAATCTGTAAAGTGGATGGGAAACAGGAAATCATGGAGTGACATGAGGTGAGGTGTCATCCACACCTATAAAGGAAAGCACTTAATGACAGCACGGGCACACAGACATGGCCGCCAAATGATAGCTCTGTAAGTGAGCTGGAAAAGTTTTAAATCAGATCTGCCACATGCCTTGTAACAAATGTGTTATCCATGGAGGGCAATGGTAATCACCAGGCAGTGATGATTTTCCAGGAGGAAAAGGCTGGTGGCAGTGGGTGTCCAGGGCTGCAGAAGTTCCAGAGCAAGTGGGGCTGTGCAGGGCAGCACAGCACTGAGGGCCTGGGGCTTCCAGGAATCTCACAGTCCCATGGAGGTAGAGAGCACAATGAAGAGGCAGCGCCCTGGTGCTAGGAGCTTCATAAAGCAAAAAAACAAAAAAATGGCAGTGCTGATGTATGAGCCCTCTTTCTGATGGCGGAGCTGTAATTGGAGAGATGCAGGTCTGAGGACCCCAGCTACATGATTCTGTTCAACCCCTTGCTATACATTGTGTACTGAACTATTCAGAGGTGTATTTATCTAAGAGATGGCTAAGTTATTGCCCTGCAGATGAGTTTTATCAGCACAATTAACAGACTAAATCTCCCCAATATGAACAACCACAAAATTGAAGACTATACTGTTTAAATATCTAAAAATGAGGGGAAAAATCAAAAACAGCAATTTAAAAACCATAGAACCAACCTTTGAGAAAAAGATAAATTATAGACAGATGTGTCTGGCATTTGGCCGATTTTATCCTGAACACACTTACACCTTCTGAATAAAATCTCAGAATAAGTAGAGATGGCAGAGACTGAACAGAGTCCCAGGGGCAAAATGGAAACTGGAAGCCAAGGCACTCCAACATCCACAGGGTGACTCAGTAAACACCCAGGCTTTGGTTGGGACATCATATATTTGTATATACATATGTAAAGATAGCTTCCATGAAAGATGCAAAGAGCAAAGAATTTGAAATGGAAGGCAGGAATAAGTGCAGCCAGACATTTATACTGACCCTCCCAAGAACAAGTGCTCACCTTCTACACATCACTAACCTAAGGAACAAAGTGACCCTGTGTGTCAACCTAGGTGCCATCATGGATTGATGGGTAAAGAAAATATGTTGTAAATAACACAGTTCAGTTTATCTCAGCCATTAAAAGTGAGGAAGTTATGTCGCTTCCTTAGTTTGTTTGAAAATGGAGGGACCTAGAAGTTATCCTGGTAAGTTAAATAAGTCAGCCTAATAAAGACAAACATCACATATTTTATTTGTGGATACTAGGGGAAAATGGAAGAGGAAAACCAAGGTCATGAAAGTAATAGAGGAAAAAGAAGTAGAAAAAGAATAAAGAGTAATAGAGGGGTTAATACAACCAAAATGTTAGATGGCATGTGAAGAATCTGTAAAACTTCTATGTAAAATTAAATACCTACCAATGAAAATATGTATCTTAAAAATTAGTCCTCTGAATTGGATTATGAAATAAGAAACCATTTTGTCACTCTTAGAATCATGAAATGATACAAGTTTTTCCACTGAAAATTCAACGGTTGTAGAATTGAAATTCCCATTACAATAGAAAGAGCAAAGGTCTGATAAGGAGTCTGACTGGTGGACTATGCCCTAATATCAGGTAGTACTGTGGTGTTGAGTGGGGGTGAGCTCAGACGAGGCCCTCACCAGGTCCACTCTCAAGCTCCCACGCATGAGTGTGCCAAGCGGGTTCTGTCCAGGAGAGCCGTTGTCTACTCAGGCGCTGTGGGGGAGCTCTGCCTGGTCCAGGAGCGGTGAAACCACCCTGCGTGCCTTCCTGTGTCCATCCGCGCCTTTACCCCACTCGGTGAATGCTGACCCATTCCCATGTCATAAGCCAGGATGTTTCTCCTGCTCCAGCCTAGCTGGGAGTCCTCCTGACACCCCACCCATTTCTAAGCACCTTGGTCTTCCAGTCCAACCTCGGAATCCCATGAGGACCTAGGATGAGGATTGCATCTCAACTTCCACACCCCACGAGTAAAGTGTCAGGACATCTGCAGGGGGCCTGTGTCCAGCAAGAAGAGGAAGATTCCAATTAGAACACCACTCGAGCACATCAAGTCGAGCCAGTGCTAAGAACTGCAGCCCCTCGGGCTTCAAGGTTAAAGGAGAGATGGGCCCCTGAAACAGAGGAAACTCTCTAAATGGGGATCACCTCATCAACATGTCTCCCTCACCATCACTGTCATTGTCTCCATTACCACTACCATCCTCCCCCCAACCCCTGTCACTATCACCAGCGTCAGCATCCAGCTCAACAGCACCATCAATACTGTTGCGGAATCACTCTATTGTTCTTTAAATTTCATAGCCCTCCCTTGAATGCACAACCTCATACCTCTAGCACACCATAACAATAAAGTATGCCTAACACTAGAGGAGCCAGGGAGGTGGTCCTTTCTCCTTCATGACCATGGAAAGATGGCAGTGGTCCTTGTCCTGTGCACTAGAGGAGCCTGGCAACCATGGACAAGCCAGGACGCATGGCTATGTGCACAATGGACACAGAGCGGATGGTGCCAGGCCCCAGGAAGAATCTGACCAAATGGCTAAGGGAGGGAGATTCAGAACCTGGTTGTCTACGGTCTTGAAAGTCCAGCCTGCTCTGGGCTGTAGGGAGTCTTTCTGAAAGGCTTTTGCCTTGATGTCCCCAGTACAGCTCATTGTGATGCGTGCCTGGTCCATTTACTGAGAATGATGAGATGAAGCCCAGGTGAGTTCTTTGGCAGCCGGGAATGCTGCTGTTTTTAATCAAAGCAAATAAAAAGACAAGTTTTCTATTGAAAGACATTTCCTAGAGGCCTGCTGCAGTCTCTGGACGTGGGCACCTTCATCTTACATTCCTTGAAAAGAGAACATTCTTGAAAAAGAGTCTGTGTGTTTCTAATTTCACAATAAAGTATTCGAATAGTTCTGTCTTTCTGAGCCCGGAAAGAAGTCCGCCAGGAAGTTGGGTATAACACAGAAAGCACAGCTGCAGGAAGGCTGGCTGGGGACGCTGTCACCAGGCCACAGAGAGGTAAACTTGTTTCTACCATATCAATATGAGAAACCATGACAACTACCAAAATGAGCAGGCACAGAACGATGACATAGCAAACCATGGCATGGTTCTGCAGTCATTGTTATTGCATGATGCCTCCATACAAAGGGGGGCATGCAACCCGAGTGACAAATGCTACATTCATTGGCAGAGCTAAACCTAGAAGGATGAAGAGATGCGAATGCACAGAAGCCATCAGATCTTCCTACAAACAGAGGTGTAGGACTTCCCATACTGAGACAGCTGGTCCAGCCAGCAGATGATGGAAGGAAGGCCATAGGAGAGGCCTAAGTTTACTCCCACCCAATAACCCCACCTTTCTGGGTAATAAAACCCCTCATTCTGAAGTCCTCTGTGCCTGCAGCCCTTATCTCAACTGCCTGCCTCCATACTGAGGTGTCATTCTGCTTTGTGAATAAACCATGATTTCCTGTCTTCCTATTAATTATGGTTCCTTTCCTCCACCAGAGCATCATACTGATCCTAGACAGAACACAAAGAACCCAGCAATACCTCTCCCACATTAAGTTGCCTTCCTCTGGCAGTGTGATAGTGATCAACGCTGAATTAGCCTAAAACTAAACGTAAGTCTCCTTCAACATCAAAATTCGGATATACATGTTTTTGCTTCTTGTATTCAGTCTCATATCCATGTGATCATTGTCGATAGATCTCACAGCAACAGGAAACAGGTTTGGTAGCCCTGTCCTATGTGAGACAGCTAGGTGACCTGCAAATGCTGTCCCCATTCCATTCTCCAGATGGGAAACAGAGGCGGGCACCACGTATCTTCAACCACGCCAGTGAAGGAGGCAGACTTCGGGGAGACTGGTTGAGTCAGTCACTCTGGGAGTCTCTTCATAGTTACACACAGATCAAGGGAGATAAAAAGCAACCACAGCCCCAGTTACTGGAGTCTGGGCCCGAAATCAAACTGGAAAACCTCATGGAAGTGCACTAGGCAACGGTGGCAACAGTCCTGCCTGACAGAGAAGATACAGGCTTCGCTGTTCTTCCAACACCGGCTTGTGTAGGTGCAGATCTAACTTTACCGTCTCGATGTCCTTACCATTCTGTCATCTCACCTGTACTAACAAACCCAGTAGTGCCTGAGAAAGTCTTCAGCACCCCATGGATGAGAGAGCTGAGCAGGAGGGAGGGAAAGAAGGTGGAGAATGCAGAGGGGAGAGAGGAAAGAGAGGAGCAGGGTCCAGGACCCGAGCTTGAAAGAAAATGGCTTGCTTCAAGACTTCGGCGGATGAGCAGCAGCGGAAAGACTGTGGGGTCAACAGTGGATGAAGAGCTTTGAGAACCACAGAAGGGGTCAAGCTGCAGGATCAAAACCTCGGGTTGCCAAGGCCTGAGACGAGGGAGGAGAAGGGAGTCCTGCAGGGGACATGCACGAGTCCTGGAGGAAAGCCAGTTGTGGGTCTAGGGGTGAAGCTGTTTCTCAGGAAAGAGCACTGGCTGAGGACTGGCCCTGATGCCACACTGAAGCTGTCACATGACCCGCAGGAGCAGAGACAAGTGTCTGCTGCAACTCATTTCAAGAACAAAACTGTGGGCCGGGAGTTTGGCCTAGTGGTTAAAGTGCTTGCCTAGCATGCACAAAGACCCAGGTTCGATTCCTCAGTACCACATACATAGAACAAATGCCAGAAGTGCTGCTGAGGCTCAAGGGGTAGAGCTCTAGCCTTGAGAAAGCCCAAGGACAGTGCTCAGGCCCTGAGCTCAAGCCTGGAAGTGGCAAAAAAAAAGGACAAAAGTGAGCAGCAGCTGGAGGGAAATGTGAACTAAGAGGAAGGGCATTTTTTAACAATGCCATGAGTAAGGAGATACTCTTTTGCTGGTAGAAATGACCCAACTGGGAATGAGAATCGATTGTGAAGGGCAGAAGGGAGCCTCACACAAGCTGTGCCCTTGAGAAGCAGAAGGCACAGAGTCTAAGGCCCAGGAGAGGGAGCAGGGGGCATGGCGCTGTTTGTGGTGCCTGTGTCATCCAGAGTGTGTGGTGAGCCTTTTCTTTTCTGACCGCCCTCTTCCCTCCATGGAATCCAGTGAGTGTAGCACAGTGGGTGTGGTGTGATGGCTAGGAAGCAGACAAGTCCTCTCCAACGCTCTTGGGGAGTCTGTCCAGTTTTCTCCTGATGCTCAGGAGATGGGACAGCCAGGAAATGAGGAGCAGAATACATAAGGGATGAGCATGTCAGCTGTGGAGTATTAGTCCCTCTTTATAGTAAAATATAAGTGACTATTGTTAAGGTTGGGCCTCCCAGAATGTCTCCTTGCTGCTCTCTGAAGTCCCGTTTGGTCCTCTCAGGACTCAGATGTTTCAGAGTGCAGATCTTCCGGACATGACAGAACTCCTTTGTGGGGAGGGCAGTTCCCAGTCTTAAGGATTCTTCAGTGCAACCGTTTCCTTCCAGAATCCCGGCCATTGTAGCTGCAGTGGGCTGTGAGCTCTGTGAAGGCTCCCACAGGCAGACTGTCTTTGCATGATGGTCTGCTCAGTGTCTCATTAATTTAATAGGGAGGCTGGTTGATCTCCCATGGGCAGAGGACTGGTGCTTAGAATGAAGCTACATAGATTCTCAGACATCCTGAGGTATGTGAACACCACTGGGCAGTCATTTGTATCCAGACATAAGACTGGCAGAGAGAAAGAGTGGTTCTAGGTTATCTCCTTCTCTTTCCCTTTTTCTGTCTACTTCTGCATGTCAGGAAGGATGTAAAGAGTTCACCTTTTAAAAGTTAAGTTAGAAAGTACCTCTCAGGATCCATCATGACCTCATATTTTTTGATCATTTCCAGCTTTCAATAAAATATGCCATGTTACTTGATTTTCAAGGAGTTGGGCCAGGATGGGGGTTTTCAAGACATATAAGCCAATCTCAAATCATTTTCTCAGGAAACCACAAAAAAATAAAACTTAAGTTACAAAGCAAATAACAGAGCAGAAGAAATGCAATGGGGAGTCAGTCTCACAGAGCCTCATTCCCTAGCCAAGCGCTCTTGAGATCCACTGTGAGGAAGGAGGATGGCTTGCTCGGATCAGCAGTGAGCTGGGCCGGGGTCCAGATGACACAGGCCCCTGGGCCTCTGTGCATGGAGGACTGCAGGACTGCATGTCAGAGTGGGTGGAGACCAGGAAGGGAGATTTTACCATGGAGCCTGTGAGTGACTCCGACAGTTCGCTGAAGCCAGGCCGAAGGACAGCACTGTGGGGAGTGGATGGACAGGGGCTGTGGGGCGGGATGGGGGAGGGGAAGGGGAGGAGGGCGGTATGACAAGAGTGTGGTGGCCACATCCCTCATTAAAACCTACAGAAGTACATTTATTCTAGAGACGTCTATGGTAGGGGAAGACACATCAGTGATTTTGTTCACTTGTTTTGAAAGCAACCCCACAATGCAGGTCACTATTATTCATCACACTTTGCACCCAAGAAAATGGCAGTACGGAAAGAAGGAGAGTTGGACTAAACTGTTCTCACCATGATCGGCCGTTGCTCCCAGGTTGACTCCGCTTGTATTTGATAGGAAGTCAAGTGGGTAGCCAACTGCCGGAGAACTGTGTCCCACAAAACAGAGATTATGCAGAGACTTTACAGCATTCCTCTCTAAAGAATAGGAAATGAGTTAGCTTTTAACTCATGCTAAAAGTCAAACATGTTTTCAAAATCCTTTAATTATGTATTTATGTCTTTATTTATTTTTGCCAGTCCCATGGCATAGAGCTCAGGGCCTGAGCACTGTCCTTGGACTTTCTCAAGGCTAGAGCTCTACCACTCAAGCCTCAGCGCCACTTTCATTATTTTCTAGGTATGTGGTACCAAGGAATTGAACCCAGGTCTTCGTACTTGTTAGGCAGGCATTCTACCCATAGGCAAAGCTCCCGGCCCTCAAAATCCTTCAAAAATCAATAAAACCTGAGAATTATGAGTTCCCATGAATACAGACTTAATGCATATGAGAAATGTAATAATACAAGAATGCATCAGTCGCTTAGTCTTATAATCCGCCTATTTCAGAAGCTGAAGTTAGAAGCTAGGAGGATTACTGTTCGAGGCTAGTCCAAGCAAAGAAGAGACACACTTTCTCAATGAAGAGCTGGATGTGGTGGCATGCAGCTGTCGTCCTGACAATATAGGTGGACTGTGCTCAGAGGTTCATTCAGCCAGAGAATAAGACCTAATTTCAGAAACTAACCAGGAGACACAGGTCTGGAGACTTGGTGCAGAGGTAGAGTGCCTGCCTAGCAAGTGTGAGACTCGGGTTTAAGCTCTAATACGTCTTGAAAGTATAAGAAAAAAAAGAAAGGATTAACACAAGTAGTGGCTTGCAAGCACATAGAAATGCACGTAGACGGTGATTCTTTCATGACTGCAAACGGCAGCAATTGATCATTTTGCTCCTTTCCACTCAAGGAAGGACTGCTTGCTCAGCTTAAGAAACATTTCCGTGACCCACATTTGAAATGCGTATCATGTAATCTATGCAGAGGTGTGCTAGCAGTCATCTAGCCTGGGTTACACAAAAGGTCCAAAAATCCCAGACAGCATGTGACATGTGGCATTGGAAAAACACACAAAGAACATACCACTGGGTGCTGGAAATAATCATTCAATGCACTTCTTGAGTACATTGAATTAATTATTTCAAATTTACTCATGAATTCAGAAAGACCAAAAGAGGGAGGGAGAGATAGGTGAGTACCTACTCTGTATTCATGAGTTTCACATCTTTAAATTATAAATACATGTATAAGTAGTAAAAAATATGTAAAAATAATATATCTGTCATGTCACTGTTTTTATTGTCATTATGCATTGAAGTATAACAGCTCTTTGTGATAGCAGGCATCATAACAAATCTAAGGGCAATTTAAAGCGTGCAGGAAAATGCACAGCTGTATCTGCACGTCGTGTGGCGTGCATCGGCTGTGCTCTGCACACGCTTTGTCTCCTGCTATCTGCAGATGGATATAAGCCAATCTAGCCTCACTTATTCTTGTGCCATTTCCGGGAATGTTCCTAGGATTGGGAATAGTGAGCCCCGAGAGGAAACCAGTCCTTCTCAGAACTCGGTAGTGTGGGTTTTGAATGACTGCTCATAACTCTTCAAAGGCTAAGAGAAAACACTTCCCATCAGTGTGGCACAGAAACCAAGACTATGATGGTTCTCATCTGCGTCTTCCGGGGGCTGGGTACCTTTGCCCTGGGTAGGAGAATGCCCCGTGTCAGAGGCCTGGGCGGCCTTTCCGGTCTTGGGGCTCCCTCAGTCACCCACAGCTTTGAGGTTGGCTCCTGGGGGCAAAGCAAAGCGGTCTCCTTCCCCTGCCGTGCTGCAATGCACAGGCCACACTCCCCTCCACGGAAAGACGGGCACTGTGCCTGCTGCATACCTTCGGTGGGCGTGACCCCAGTGACCTCTTGAGAACCATGTCATGAGCTGCGGCCCCTCTGTGGTCTCGGCTATTGTGGCTTCTCCATGGTCCTTTCACCAGGGCACTGCTCAGCTCTGCCTGCCCAGCCACTCGTTCTCCACGGTCCCTAGAGCAAAACCATCCATTTCACCACCGCCGAATCTTACCCGAACATTTATATCATTATAGTTTAGTGCATTTGCTTCCACTTTTGAAAATAGTTTTAGAAACCTAGGACAATTTGGGGAGATTCAGGCTCTTTTCCATGATTCCATTATGAATCATGCTATCCTGAATATCTTTGTGTGTAATGTTGTGCTTCAGTTTGGAACTCATTTTGCACGATGGATTTTCAGAAGTTCAATTACTGGGTTAAAGAGGATTAATGACTTAAGGCTCTTGAGGCATTCACCACATTTATTTTCAAAGGGTCGTAAGATTTCAATTCAAAGGACAGCCATAATGGATGTGCAGGCCAACACAGCTGCAGTGTCCCCAGCTAAATTTAGTTCTGTAATTAAGAAAAGTATTAATTTCAAGCAGAAAACACATAGTTCAATTTATCTCACAAGCATATGTAAACACAGAATGACAAGAGAGGTAGCTAGAATAATTGGCATATTACAGCACGGGATGAAAACACAGATGAAGGGAGCTTTCAAAGGAAGAGGAGTGGAGAAAGGGCATGGGATGCTCTGAGTCTCCAGCCAAGCTCCAAGCTCCTTAAGATGAATGAAGTCTCGGGTTGAGGCATACTCAGTGTACCCCAGGTTAAATGACTTTTCAGGATACCTAGGTGTTGGGAGCCAGAGTGGAATCAAACTGTACCTTGACTTGCATCAGACGATGGCTTTATTGTCTTATTGCTTTCTGGCCCTATTCTATGTAAATGACCTGAGAATTACCATATGAATGTAACACCTGGAGGTTCCCTGGGTCAGGAGGAGGGAAGAAGGGGGAGTGGAAAATAAACACGGCAGTCTCGGCAGTCTTTGCCTGGACTGCGGACATCCCGGACCCGGTGTGTCTGTCTCTCTTCTATTTCTTCCTAGTCCTTGCCCCCGATTTCAGGAACCCCAATCTGCGAACCCTGGTTTGCTGCCGGTTGGCCCCGGCACCTAGGTCTTGAATTAGCTGAAGCATGGGAGACATCAGACAAGAGCCATTGAGACAAAGAAAAGGCAATCTTGACTGGTGGTGTCATCATAGAATTTCCTTTGTATTGCCATCTGTGTCAGACAGTTGGTG
Organism: Megascapheus bottae; assembly: GCF_031878675.1. Classification (NCBI taxonomy): domain Eukaryota; kingdom Metazoa; phylum Chordata; class Mammalia; order Rodentia; family Geomyidae; genus Megascapheus; species Megascapheus bottae. The sequence continues at coordinate 83,224,885 of NC_143512.1, forward strand.
GCTGCTGTGATGCTAACAAATTACAAGAGGAAGGATTTATATTGGCTCCTGGTTCCAGAGGCCCCAGCCTGTGGCTGGCCAGCTCCATGGCTCAGGTCCTGAGGCAAGAGCTGGCAGAACATCGTCATGGTAGGTGCTATGGAAGAGCGGGCTGCTGTGCTCACTGAGCCTGGAGAATGGAGAGAAGAAGGGAAGTGGTGGAAGTCACAGTGCATCCTTCACAGCATGCCACCGTGACCCACGTCCTCCACACCCCCATCTCCTGAAGGTCCATCATCGCCCAAAACAGTGCCCCCGGCTGGGGACCAAACATTCAGCACAGGAACCATGAGCATGCAGAGATGGTTCAGAGGCAAGACATTCCATCCCCACCTGGGCCTCACTCTGAGGGGATCCAGAGACAAGTGCCATTAGGGAAGAAAACAAACAAACTGATGAATCCAAGTATTAGAATAGGTGTCAATTTTGCCAAACAGTTGCAAATATACTCACATTATTTTCCACAGTATGGAATTTTCCGTCTTCATTAAGATAAAACGAGAGCAAAGAAAATTCTTGAAGTATTGGAAGCAGAGTTTTCCTTGAAACTGTGCCACATCCACCAGTGTGGGCTGGCCAGGGTGCTGCTGGTCCTGATATGCTCAGAGACCAAAATTGTGGGAGCATGCACCACCTGCACCTGCAGGTTCTCAGGAGGTAAACCCCCTCCAGATGCACCTGCAGGTTCTCATGGTGTAAACCACCTCCAGATGCACCTGCAGGTTCTCATGGTGTACACCACCTCCAGATGCACCTGCAGGTTCTCATGGTGTAAACCTCCTCCAGATGCACCTGCAGGTTCTCACGGTATAAACCCCCTCGAGATGCACCTGCAGGTTCTCAGGAGGTAAACCCCCTCCAGATGCACCTGCTGGTTCTCATGAGTTAAACCTCCTCCAGATGCACCTGCAGGTTCTCATGGTGTAAACCCCCCTCCTGATGCACCTGCAGGTTCTCATGGTGTAAACCCCCTGGAGATGCACCTGCAGGTACTCAGGAGGTAAACCCCCTCCAGATGCACCTGCAGGTTCTCATGGTGTAAACCTCCTCCAGATGAACCTGCAGGTTCTCATGAGGTAAACCCCCTCCAGATGCACCTGCAGGTTCTCATGGTGTAAACCTCCTCCAGATGCACCTGCAGGTTCTCATGGTGTAAACCTCCTCCAGATGCACCTGCAGGTTCTCATGGTGTAAACCTCCTCCAGATGCACCTGCAGGTTCTCACGGTATAAACCCCCTCGAGATGCACCTGCAGGTTCTCAGGAGGTAAACCCCCTCCAGATGCACCTGCAGGTTCTCATGGTGTAAACCCCCTGGAGATGCACCTGCAGGTACTCAGGAGGTAAACCCCCTCCAGATGCACCTGCAGGTTCTCATGGTGTAAACCCCCTCCAGATGCACCTGCAGGTTCTCACGAGGTAAACCACCTCCAGATGCATCTGCAGGTTCTCATGGTGTAAACCACCTCCAGATGCACCTGCAGGTTCTCACGAGATAAACGTCCTCCAGATGCACCTGCAGGTTTTCACGGTGTAAACCCCCTCGAGATGCACCTGCAGGTTCTCACGAGGTAAACCCCCTCCAGATGCACCTGCAGGTTCTCACGAGGTAAACCCCCTCCAGATGCCCCTGCAGGTTCTCAGGAGGTAAACCCCTCCAGATGTACCTGCAGGTTCTCATGGTGTAAACCACCTTCAGATGCACCTGCAGGTTCTCACGAGGTAAACCTCCTCCAGATGCACCTGCAGGTTCTCACAAGGTAAACCTCCTCCAGATGCACCTGCAGGTTCTCACGAGGTAAATCCCCTCCAGATGCACCTGCAGGATCTCAGGAGGTAAACCTCCTCCAGATGCACCTGCAGGATCTCAGGAGGTAAACCTCCTCCAGATGCACCTGCAGGTTCTCATGGTGTACACCACCTCCAGATGCACCTGCAGGTTCTCACGGTGTAAACCTCCTCCAGATGCACCTGCACGTTCTCATGGTGTAAACCTCCTCCAGATGCACCTGCAGGTTCTCATGGTGTACACCACCTCCAGATGCACCTGCAGGTTCTCATGGTGTACACCACCTCCAGATGCACCTGCAGGTTCTCATGGTGTAAACCTCCTGCAGATGCACCTGCAGGTTCTCACGGTATAAACCCCCTCGAGATGCACCTGCAGGTTCTCAGGAGGTAAACCCCCTCCAGATGCACCTGCTGGTTCTCATGGTGTAAACCCCCCTCCAGATGCACCTGCAGGTTCTCATGGTGTAAACCTCCTCCAGATGAACCTGCAGGTTCTCATGAGTTAAACCCCCTCCAGATGCACCTGCAGGTTCTCAGGAGGTAAACCTCCTCCAGATGCACCTGCAGGTTCTCATGGTGTAAACCTCCTCCAGATGCACCTGCAGGTTCTCATGAGGTAAACCACCTCCAGATGCACCTGCAGGTTCTCATGGTGTAAACCCCCTCCAGATGCACCTTCAGGTTCTCACCGTGCAAACCCCCTCCTGATGCAGTTGCAGGTTCTCACGAGGTAACCCCCCTCCAGATGCACCTGCAGGTTCTATTGGTGTAAACCTCCTCCACATGTAGCTGCAGGTTCTCATGGTGTAACCCACCTCCAGCTCTCACACACAGCACTGTGCTGGAACTGGTGGGATTGGCTGCACAGGTTTTCCAAAAACAGAGTGGGATGAATGACCCAATGAGTGTTCCAAAAGCAAGAACAAGGGCATGGCAGGTCCAATAACCCATTTCCCCCAAGCTCCGGGCCGGGCTGGTGCTGGGGACCCCAATTCATGCTCTGACATCAGCAGTCCTGCTGCTTGGTTCCTTCATCCTCCATATGAAAGTAAATATGAACTCTTTTCTGCTTGGCTGGAAAGTGAACCGACAAGAATTTCAAGCTTATGGCACAAGCAAGGCGGGTACCTCCAGTGTAGACTGTCCATTTCTCAAGATGCCTCTCTGGGGGTGCTAGCATGTCATGCACACAGAGGTTTCCTAAGTGTTTTGCAGTCCTTCCGGACTAGTCTCTCAAAAAGCTAGCGCTCGTCTTCGGCTTGAGACTCCAACCGTGGGTAAATTTGCTGAGTTGCTTGCAGGACTTGCATGCCATTCTGAGAGGAAAGAACTCTCTCTTATGTTTGCCTATTGCTTGGGCAGCAGGCTGTAACTCACGGCCTGTCTCACCTCTCATTACAACCCATGGACCATTTTATGAGTGCTCAAGGGGCTAGACAGTCAACAGCTGTGAAAGAATCTCTTCTTATTTGTAACGATTCACCACAGCAGGGAAAAATGGCCTCACATGTCCAAAGGACTCTGAAGAAAGCTGCTGGGATTTCCACCTTGCTTCCACCCTTGTCTTTTGACACTCATTTTGAGAAACAATGGTTTCTTTTGTAGACCTCTGAAAAGAGGGTGTAGGTACACCCTCTTGAAACTCTTGGATATACCAAAGCCCTGATTGCCACTCTCTCTCCCCCTCTCTCTCTCTCCTTCTCTCTCTCTCTCTCTCTCTCTCTCTCGCTCTCTCGCTCTCTCGCTCTCTCTCTCCCCCACACACACACTCCAATTCAGAGCGCCCTCTCGAAGAACGGGGATTCCGGGGCGCTGGTACCACTTCAGAAATGATTCGCACATATTGGTTTTATTATAGAACCGAGAAGTTATTCAAGTTTATTGTATGTTGTTTTTTTGACTTGCAGATTCTGCAAGCAACTTTCCACCTCAGGAAAACAGACACATGAAATGAGATGTTTGCTGTCGGGCTGGAGCAGTGGTTTCGCTCCAGAGCTCCCCACCTCACCCACTCAGAGGACAAGGACAGCATCCCCGCCTCTCCTCAGCTAGGCAGTTTGCCCCACTGTGCTATTTCCCACTACTGGGAACTGGTACTGGAGAAGTGGATTCGGGCTGCTGATCTGGCCTGGCCGTGCTCCGCTCTCAGGGTCCGGGTGCTGGCGGTCTGGCCTGCAGCGTGGTGGAATGCAGAGGTGTGGGATCTTTAAGAGGCAGGGTCGGTTGGGAAGAAGGGAGGCCATTGCAGTATTGCTCCTAGAAGAGTCTAAAAAGAGGTCTGGCTGTCTGTGTGGCTGTGTGAGCTCTCCCACGCCCTCACACCACGGTCACACCAGCCCACAGGCGAGCTCCACAGGACCTGACCTCGTGCTGCACCTCCGGCTCTACCATGGTGTGCTTAATATTTAAGCCTCAATGTTAAGCCTGTGCTTAAGTATTTTGTTACAGCATGAAGGACAAACCCAACTACTCTGGGTGGTTCCTGGCAAGTTTGCGGGCAAAAAGCCCAGTGAAGCTCTCCAGATGAGCCCACAGGGAGACACCAGAGGTAGATCAAGGAAGCACAGCCTCGCCTAACTCCAGGCTAGCTCACCATGGAGCCTCGGAGCTTTGTGCAGGTCTGAAGAGCCACGCAGGACACACCCGAAGAATGACAAGGGGAAAACAGAAAAGTAGGGGGCCTTTGACTGTGCCACAACAGTTCAGAGCATGTGTGCAGGAGAATGAGCGAAGTCGCGGCTGGTCTCACGTGCAGTCTTGGAAGGAAGAAACATGCAGCTCCAGAGGAGGACTGCAGCGGGTGGGGGAGGGGGAGCAGGGGGAGCAGGGGGAAGGAGGGAGCTGTGTGTGTGGGGGGGGGTCCCAGCAGGGGCAGGCAGGACTGGCAAGGAAGTGATGCTGGAGACTCCACACAGCGCAGTGGTTTCTCACAGGCAGCTTCCATTTAACCGCAGGTGCTAGATTAAGTGCAGGCTGCCCTGTGTACTGAGGGTACGGTGTGAGAAGCTGGCCTGATGAAAGCACAAGGAAGAGCAGGCAGAATGGGGCTGAGGGCCTCTCTAGAGCCACTCCTAGGAGGTGGGGCGGGGGCTGGTGAGCAGAACTCTCTGTCCTGCCTGGTGCAAGCCTGGAGTGTGAGTTCAGGACGAGGGCCCCATCCTGTACCCAGAGTGCAGCTGGTAACCAGAGTCCATAGCTTCAGGCCTCGGGGATCCCGGCTTGCCCTCTCCCACTCGGCCCCACGAGCCTCCCTTCTGCACTGGACGCTGCCTGTGTTGAGGCAGTTTTACAGGAGCTGATGACATCCATACCCCTGGCCCTCGGGTGGCCAGGGATGGGTCCTTTGCAGGCTTCCATGCCCAACCATGCTTTCTGGGCGAGGAGGACATGCATTCTCAGAAGCCCCTTGGGGCTATGGGAGGGAGCTTCGGACAGAGTCCCCAGGAGCCGAGACCTAGGTCCCTCCTGGAGGCCGTGAAGGGGCAGGAGGACCAGCCCCAGGCCAGGTGGGTGGACAGAGCCTTCCAAGCCAGTGCCCTGTGGGCCAAGTCCCAAGTGAGACTTCTCACCCACGAGACCCTGACCCTGAGCTGAGGACGAAGCAACTCCATGATTGCAGCTTTCTGACCTTGTGGCTCACCTCCGTTTTTCATCGAGGCGATAATGAGCAGACATGTCGGGAAGAATTATGGGATGAGCCATGCGACACCCCATGTGGAGTCTGGACTCAGAAATATGAAGGCTGCCATCCCCAAATGTCATCTGAAAGACATCCTCATCAATCACTTCCGGATAAATGACCTTTCACACGGGGCACCGGCTTCCTGCCAGCACAGCTGAGGAGACAGTGCCTGGCTTAGTCTGTGTTTTCCCAGGACCACAGATGCCCTGAGATCCCTCAGTGATCCAGGATAGGGGAGAGATGGGTGGAAGGAGGGAGATCAGAGATGAACTTTCATCTCGATGAGGTATGACATCATTTAAAAATAAAATCTACTTGCATGTATTTTGGTTCCTAAGAAATCTTTACTATCCTCGTACTTCAGACAGGAAAGTCTTCTGTTTCCTTCCAGTGAGTCCCAGGAGCCACCACTCTGACAACCCCTGGGACTAGTGATGGAGACTCTGGTCTTTCTTTGTGAGCTCCAGAGATGCTTAGAAATCAGAAGCACAGAACAGGGTACCACCCTCCACTTGCCAGTACAGGGGGATTGGAAACTGGAGCCTGTGGTAGGTTCTTGGCTGTGGACCCTGTCTGTCGTGTGTGCAAAGGCAGCATGACGGATGCTGGAAACACATTCCATGGCTTCTGCAGGAGATGGGAAATCCAGCAGGCCAGCTCAGGGGTCCAGCTCTGGGGGTCCAGCCAGAGCGTCAGGCAAACATGCTCGGAAAAAGACGGGCATCACAATCCTTTTAACTTAAACCAAAATAAAACCAAGCAGGGGAAAAGGAAAAAAAAAGAAAATCTACTCTGAGTTCCCCACAGAGAAAAAAACTTTTGACAGCAAATTAACTGCAACCAGGACACTGTGACAAGTTCGCACATTCACGAAGTATACAGGGATATCTGTGTCCGAACTTGAGCATGTCATTCAAATCCCTGCGCAGTCCATCTCTGGCACCCAGAACGAACAACAAAACAAAGACAAAAGAAAGCAAGCAAAACATTCCACTCCAAGAGTGAAGACCAACTGTGACCACAAGCTGGCAAGAGAACCTGTCACAAGCCAGCAGGACCTGCCAGGATAACCAAAGGACAGGAGGAGTCTCCTTGGTGGAAGGCTCACGAAGTTAAATCCTCGCAGTGCATAAGCGTTCCTCAGGGGCTTGGCATTTTCTAGAGGAAAAACGTTCAGGCCCCAACAGCCTATGGCACTTCCGTCAGGGGTTCTCACTGGCACTTCCGGCCACCTGCAGAAGAAAGCCCCTCTCTGCGGGGTTCGGCCATTTGCAGCTGATCCCGTCCTTGTTTCTGTGTTGTACTGAGATACACACCCAGGGGCAAGTCTGGGGAAAAGGTGGCACTGCTGATCTGAACACAGTTTTACTTATTTATTTATTCTTTGGGGTCTCAAACCTTGCTTACTCTTGGATTTGGGACCACACTGCACAGCTCCTCCTGCTGGCCAGAGCAGGAAACTGCAGCCATGAGCGGGGCCGGGGATGCCAAACTGTTTCCTTGAAGAACCCTTCTGTGGGACAGGCATACTAATATTTTTAAAATCGAGTAGAGGCTCCAAGCACTGGGGTTTCTGTCTTTTGAGAGTCCTGTTTTCTCCACTCCTTTCTCTCTGCTTCCTTGGCTGCATTGTGAAATTTTAATGGAAACTATCAACAGGTAAAGTCAAGATATAAAGCAAATAATACAACTTGCAAATAATACAATCCACTCACGGCATGCTGGCTTTCCCGCCCCCCCCCCAAGTTTATCAGAAAAGAAGTTGTAGAAAATCTAAAAAATTAAAATAGGCTTACTATTTCTGGAACTGTATTCGTTCTTGCTTTAGGTTTTATCTAATGCCAAGGTTTCTGTTTAGCAATTAAAAATGTGCAAAACTGCATTAAGATCCACACAGCCTATTCCTCCTCTTCAAACAAACAGCATTCACAGACAGAAAGCGCATGCAAAGTATGGTTCTGCATGACTACTGCGCGATAAAGGTTGCATTTTAGATTTTAAAAAGACGAAATAGAAAAGGTCAGGTGGGAGGACTTCAAAAATTCTGTTTTCTGCTCCACTGGAGATTTCACCCACAGATTTTTTTCAACGCACCAACAAAAGAATGGCCTGCATTTACCGAATGTGGGATGCGGGCAGCTAGGGAGCCACGGGGCTCTTCCAAGGAAGGTGAAGCCAGTACACATTCCACCCCGTTTCTGCAGTGGGAAGCAGCTTCCTCAAGGGATTTCTCTCCACTAGGAGAGGGTCACACGACACGAGACACCAGCAAAAGCCACCAGGGGACCCAATTCTGCTTCACACGTTTTCTTCTTAATTTTTAACAGACACACGAAAGCATTAAAACTGTTTGCATTCCAGGGTGTCATGGGATAATCGGTACTGGTTAATAGACCTCAAGGTGTGAGATCAGAGTGCTTCCCCCAACACAAAGTCCTTTCAAAAGCAGGATATGCTCATCTCCACACACCCAGACCACAGCGCCTCTCCTTGGGCGTTGCTCACAACTCAACAGCGATGTAGGAGATGAACTTGACTGTGCAAGACAAAGTGACTGTCCACACACAGTGACAACCCTACCCACAATACTAAAGGATATTCGATGGCGGTCTCCTGGTAGAAAAGCAGGCATTCCTTACTATTCCGTGTGGAGCGAAAATGTCACTTCCTGGGTTTCACACTTATGTGCACTTTCTTTGAACAAGTGTCAGGCAAATGGAAGGAAGCAGAAAACACAGTTCATGTATAAATGGCTCCTCCTGACTTTAAGAAATGTGGAACGTGTGCAGGAGAGCCTGTGCCAGCTCTTCAGTCTTCGTGAGACAGGTGGTCAGGCTCACATTTCAACTTCTACTGTCTCACCGCTTCATGAAGTTCTGCTTGAGAGAATGTGCCAGGGTTGGGACAGGGAGTATGGGTACTCTTCCTTGTGCCAGGGCCTTGGTGAGGAAAGAGAAAGATGCCTCCATCTCTGCCTCACACACACATGGACCCTTTTTTCGGTCAAGGTGTTTTGCTTTAGTGTTTTAAAGTCACCAGAGAAAAAAAAAGAACCAATAGGGAGAGTATCTGTTTCTTTCTTTCCCCCTTTGACATTCTATCAATCAATATTAATTTTCTCCTTTTCCACTTGAAATAATGCAGACAGGCAGGTCCACAGCACCCTCTGCTGGCCTCACGGTAATGCTTCTGATCCCACATTCTGCTTTGTAGGTCACACTGGGAGAACATGAGGGAGGGGAGACTGTCCAAAAAGAAACGTGCTCGTTACCTGACTCAGGTAACCGCAACCCCTCCATACACCACCTTCGCAAGAAAAGATGATAAAGGAAGCAAGGGGGCAGCAAAGCAAAGCTGACCATGCCTGGGGAAGGGCGGTTGATGGATTGCACAGGAATGGGTACCCTGGGTCAGAGGTGTCTTCATTAAGATTGTTTTGATTCGGATAGTTAACATGCACTGATGACCAGGATGGAGAAAACCCACCAAGATGATTACTCTGTCCACAATCTGCTCACCACTCCCCCTCCAACCTGTGGCAGACCCAACAGGTCACCTGGCAGCATTCTCTTGTCCAGATCCAGGAACAGCAGCTATAGCTGCTCAGAGCTGTTGGCTTCCCCAGAGGCACGGATCCAGCATCCGTGCAGTGCAGGATGGGAGTGCCGACTCATCCTCAAGCACCCCCCCCAACCACTCACCTGGGCCCTGCACTGGGGCGCCTCGCTCTTTGGTCCCGATGATAAAAGCCCACAGCCATGTTCTTCTTGGGTACCAGCTAAAAACCACCCACTCCGGGAGGTCACAGCACCAACTCCATGCTGACACTTACCGAGTGCTCAGAGGCACCCAGGGGCTGGGCTCCTGACAGCCCCATGCTCCGAGATGTCCACACTGAGGGGAAATTGAGCCATTGCACACCCTGGTGTGCAAAACCCCCCTTCCCCGACCCAGCTTCCTGCCTTCCTGTCCTGTCTATTTGAAGCCACCTGACATCCTCCTCTGTGCCTGCCCAGGGCCTTGGTGGAGGGGCGGGGAGAGTGGGGCCGGCTCCTCCCACCGCCTGCCCTGCTCTGGTCCTCCTCTTCACCCTCCTCAGGCCTCTGCCAACCATCAGCGGATGGGCCTGAAGGCATTTTCTCCCTTGGTGGACACACACACACACAGGGAGTCTCACAGTCTCCCTTTAAGGTGGCATCACACGGGAGCTCCAGCCTCCTGCTTTCCTCACAGGGCGATGGTGGGTTGATGGCTCCCCCGAGAACATGCAGCACACAGCTCTGCACTGCACTGGTGAGCACCCCCGCCCCGGCCTGCACCCAGTACAGACACCTCCAGATAGACTGCTGGAAGGAGAGGCAATGTCAGGTCAATTCCCTACAAAAACCTGCTCTGAAGGGCAGCCATGGTGGTTAGACCGCAAGTCCAAGCCCCGAGGGACGCCGTCCTCCCGGCTCTGCTCAGAGGATCCTCCTCACGTGTGGATGACCGGTGGCGACAGCGGCACACTGCATTCACCATGAGAGTGCACAGGGCTTTTATTTTTATTATAAAAACACATACAAGAGTTAAGAAATGAGGAGTAAGACAGGTCAGAGTCACGGCGAGTTATTGAACCCATTTTCTATATACAAATACGAAAATTCCCAAGTGGAACATCACCCAAGGTGAGACACAGGGTGGCATGCGGGAGACGTGGGCCGGCCGCCTGCTCCCTTCGCTCCTCCCACGCCGCTGCAGGGCGGCAGAGACACAGGGAGCGTCAGCCGGCACTGGCGCCGCGCCTGGGCAGGCATTGCCCACCCTGGCTGAGACGGCACCGCACGGGGTTGGTTTTTTTAAAACAAATCTGCTCTTCATAGTCATTCACTTGAGCATCAAATCAAGTCCAAAGCAGCTCAGGAACCAAATCATGTTTTTTCTACTGCTAAATTCATTATAAATTGACACTCAGTTTTAAAAAGCCACTACTGGGACACTTTCTGCAGCAAAAAAAGGGCTAAGTTCAAGTTTTTTTTAGTTTGACCAAAACACAGTAATACAACTGACACATCACAAGACAGAACAGCCAGGCTGACATGGTGCTGGAGAGTGTGGTTGGCGCGCTTGCTGGCCCCCCTGCCAGGCCCAGACTCCTGCCCCGTTTCCTTTCAGTCCTTCTGTGTGGGGCTGTGTGGACTTTTGGACCTGCTTGGATTCCCAGCCTGGGGTGGGGAGGCGCGGTCTGCAGTTCTAGGTGGGGCAGTGGTCTGGGCGGTGGGGTCAGGTAAACGTGGAGCCTCAGTCCTGTGTGGGGCCGCAGCCTAGGGGGAGGAGACGGGGCCTGCGTGGGGCCACAGTCTGGGCAAGGGGGCGCAGGCCTGCGTGGGGAGGTGCGGTCCGCAGTCCTATGTGGGGCAGTCACGCGTGGAGCCTCAGTCCTGCGTGGGGCCGCGGACTGGGGGAGGAGGCAGGGCCTGCAGGGCCTCCGTCCGTGGATGCAGCGGGCCCTCTGTGTCACAGGGCAGACGCTCAGGGCCCGCCGGCCTCGCTCAGGGCACCCACCTCCTCCAGGTAGGAGAGGATGGCCGATGGAACGCTGTTGGGGGCCCCGCGTCGCCAGTCCTCCAGGACCTGGGCTATCTCGGCCGGATTGCTGGGGCTCAAGTCGCAAAGCGCGTACACGGCGGCCAGCTGGACACCCCACGGGATATCTGAAAAGACCTCCCAGTTAATGAGGACACAGCAACACAGGGAGGCATCGCCACCCCCTCCCCACGCTGTCACCCGCACCAAGACAGCGGACTTCCAGCCATGCAAATTAAGCTGTGACAAAGCATCTGTCCAGAGTTGTCTGTGATGAAGGACGTCTCGGGCAGGAATGCAGCCGCACCGTGTGCCCCGAGCCCCGCTCCTCTGGCCCAGGGCAGCACCCCTGGCACCCAGGCTCCACACCAAGTCCAGAGGTGCCGCAGCCCTGCCAAACCCCACCCCCGGGCTCCGGAGCAGACTGGACCTGAGTCCACCACACTGCCCGCCACACTCACCCACAAGGTTCCGTGCGCCCCCTCCACCCTTCCAGCCTGAGCCCCGGGGCACCTGTGGGCCTGACCCGGCACTCTGTAGGGCAGCTGCTGCTGTCATTCTGGACCCTGGCACGGCTGTGCACATGCCCACACACCCACACCACATACACACATACACACACATACACACACCCACATCACACACACACACACACAACTCCAGGCACAGGACTCGGGATGAAACATGAGATTCATTTACATTTCACCTACCCCATCTTGAACCATGGGAGGGTAATTTTATACGTCATTTTAGTAATTCTGTGAAAGAAAGATGCTTGCTGGAGAATCTCTGCCTGCGCTAAACTACCAGTACTCAGAGGTCTCAGATTAGGAAAACACTTGAATTTTGGTATTAAGGACACTCAAACTGTATTAAAACACATACACAACCCGAAACCTCCCACATCCAGATGTGAGTCCTGAAGAGGCAGGCATGGCTTTTGTTTTAATCACTTCTTTCCCTACTCACACACTCGGGGGTGGGGGGGGGCACTAGGAGCCCTGGTGAGACGTGCAAGGGCTAAGGAGGTCCCAGGGGACGGGGATGTCTGCAGGAGCTGAGCTCGGCTGCCCCAGCGGACAGACCTGGACACACAGCCGGGCAGGACGCTTCCTGGCTCTGAATCTGAGCAAATGGCACTGTGTTTGTGGAGAAAGGATGCAGCAATGCCCAGAAGGCTGAGCTGAGCTCCCAGCCGTGCTGAAGGGCAGGGCCGGGCCACCTCTTCCTCACACCGGAAGAGCCCACCATGGCCACAGAACAGGTCCACACTGACTGGCAAAGTCACTCCTTAGGCTCTGTTCCCCCGAGACTGGAAAAGCCTGCGCCTCACCTGGCTCCAGTGACACGCTGACAGCCATTAGCCCGGCGTCAAGCTTAGGACACCGAGCCCACAACAGACTCACTCCTAAGGGGGACTCGGAGGTAAGCCTGTCTACAGAAGAACAGGGCACCACCCTCCGATGTGCAGGGTAGGGGGGCGGGATCCCACCGCGGCTGTGCTCGGCAGGGCTCTCCTCACGGGAAGCAGGCGCTAGTGTCCAGCTCCCCGGCACACAGTGCTGCTGCCCTCGCAGTCAGCACAGGCCCAGAGCCACAGGCAGGGCTGAGGGGAGGGAAGACGAGCAGCAGGTGGAAAGGGAAGCAAGGCCCAGCATGGCGCACTGCTCCCCATCAATAAACCCCACACACCAGCACGCCACACACACACACACACATGCATGCACAGGCACACACACACACACGTGCATGCACAGGCGCACACACACACACATGCATGCACATGCACACACACACACACAGACACGCACACACACATGTGCATGCACAGGCGCGCACACACACGTGCATGCACATGCACACACACACATGTATGCACAGGCACATACACACACACACGTCCATGCACAGGCGCACACACATGCATGCACATGCACACACACACACAGGCACACACACACGTGCATGCACAGGCGCACACACACGTGCATGCACAGGCACATACACACACACACATGTGCATGCACAGGCACATACACACACACACACGCACACACATTTTAGCACCGGCATGAGCTGGGAATGAAGCCCAGAGCGCAGCATATAGAAAAATGCAGGCAAAACAAAAGCAATTTTAATGAGAGTTTTACCTTCATCCTGGGCATGCTGTATAAACGTTCCAATAACCGAGCTAATATTTTTCACTGCAGTTGGAAATCCTTCCTTCAAACCCAACTGGCCTAAGCGACCTGTGCAAATAAACAACACAAAACACAAAGCGTGAAGTCTGGTGAAGTGGTGATCACGTCACGGTAGGCCTTTGCGGCACACACAGCGCCGTTTAGCAGTGGCTGTTCTTCAGTGAAAACAGCTCTTAACGAGCATTCTGCACCACTGTCTTCCAGGAGGGGCAATGGAGAGAGCGAGTCACTGGTTCATGCACACAGGGACACACATACACACTGTTTTCCCGGTGAAGCTGCCACACGGCAAATGGAGTCTGAGGGGTAGTGACTGGGGGTTCTGGCACCCCGGTACACTGCACAGCACGGCCCTTGGCTCCCGGAGTCCTCAGACTCGGCTCTCGGTCCAGAGCTAGGATGAGGATGGGCACCGCAGAGACCAGGGCAGAGCCACCAGGGCAAGGGTTGAAGGCCAAGGCCCAGGCAGCCACAGCGCGAGGCCGGGCCTGGGGCGGCAAGGCCCACATGGAAGGTACAGCTGCTGCGTGCAGGCTGCGTGCGGTGGGGTGTGAGTGGCAAGGGCAGCCCCACATCTGGCCACTGAGCATCACCTTCACCGCAAGACCCACTGCAGGCTGCAGCTGCGGACCAGCATTTCAGCGAGAGACGCCTGTGCCAGGCCAGGTGAGGTGGCACACACCTGGGATCTAACCTCATCTACTCAGAAGGCAGAAGCAGGAGGATCTTGATTTGAGGTCAGCCTAGGCAAAGTTCATGAGACCCTGTCTCCAAAGCAGGACCCCGGGGGTTAGGAGATGGCTCAAGCGGGAGCACGCTTGCATGAGCAGGAGAAATTCTCGTGGGCAACATAGCTAGGCCTTGTCTCAAGAGAAAGAGAAAGTTCTGTTGCTTGAGCTTCCTGTGTTATGGAGGAGACATCTACAATTATTTGAAAAAGCTTCTACCAACTACAAATCTATATGAATGGATTCACTTCAACTTCAGCTCAGCGAGACAGTGGCTGCAGAGCTGAGAGCGGGCAATGAGCGGACACGATGGGAGACGCACAGGGGTACTGCATCCCACCACTTTGGTTTCAGTTGTAGTGATTTTTTAACTAAAGTGTCCTCTCTGTTAACGAGGTTCCTACTGTGGATTTTCATTTCTAATGCAGTCCACACTGATGGACGGCGGACCCAGAGGAAGGACTGGTCTTGAGTTCCGGCTGACGACTGACAGGTACCAGATGCTGAGGGCCCTGGAAGGCACGGCTCCACCCCTGTAGCAAGGGCAGAGGTGCAGAGGTGCAGGAGGGGAGGGAGTGGACTCTGCCAGCAGGTGTCCTGTGGGCGTCTTCGCCACTACCCTGTCCCCAAACAGCCAGGCTCTTACAAAAGAAGATTCTGGAATAGGTGGGATGTGCCTTTACGACAATATTATATTTGCATGCCCTTTATGCCCTTTGAACCATGCTCTGATTTCACTCAACAGATTCAAACATATGACTGTACACATGCTGTGTGCGAGCCTCTCTACTTTGAACCCTGAGTCTGTGAGGGAACCAGTCTTGCACCTGAGACACACACCATGAGGACTGTGATCTGTGAGGACAGAGTATCTGGCTCATTCCTAACCCAGGATGACACTGGAAGTATCGACCCAATTCTCACACTTTTTTTTTTTTTGGTGTGTCGTGGGCTTGAACTTGGCCGGGGGGCTGTCCCTGAGCTCTTCAGCTCAAGGCCACCACCCTGCCCTTGAGCCCAGCCCCCCTTCCTGATTTCTAGAGGTCCACTGAAGATGAGTCTCAGGTCGTTTTGTGCTGGGGCTGGCTTTGACCCTCAAATCTCGTAGCTAGGCTGGCAGGCGGGAGCCCCGCGCTGGGCTCCGCACATCTTTGTGACTCACCGATCAGTCTCAGGACGGACGCTATGATCACGTCGGGGGTGAAAGTGATGTTGCTGTGTCCTTTCCTGTATTTTATCCACTTATCCATGACCGGCCACAGCTCCTTACTGCAAGACGACAGGGAAAGAGACAAGCCCGTCAGGCAGAGCTGGGTTGATTTTGCTGCCGCTGTTGTTGGCACTTCAAGTTTGAACTCGGGTCTCGGGCTTGAGTTTAGCTTGCTTGCCTGTAGTTAGCACTCTACCATGAGTTATGCCAGCCACTTTCTGCTGGTTAAGCGGACCTGGAAAGTTTGAGATTTTTCTACCCGTTAGCGGGCTTCGGCTTCACGAGGGGTCAGGTTTGCAGGCATGGCCTCACACACTGTCTCAAGACGGCGAGGACCATGATGAGAGGGCCCCTCCATCCTTGCTTGGGAGAACAAGCGCCGGGAGCCCAGCCCGTCTCCAGTTCTCAGGATCCCGGTGCCCATACTGCATGTAGGGGCTACAACTACCTGTGTCTTTACTCTGTTACACTGAATTAGGAAGAGATGGACTCTGGGCTCTCCCCGGAGCCTCAGCATGAAGGCAGGTACAGATCTAGAAGCCTGCAGTCCACTAGTGGGTATCAGATGAAGTCATGGGTGCTTAAGGGCTAAGCCAGAGGGACACGAATGTCCAAATGTCCAAACCCACGCATGAACTGCCATGACTGACTACCAGCCAGGTCCTCCTTCCTGCATGGAGCTCATCCCACAGCCAGAAATGACAGGACTGACAACCAATCAGGTCCTCCTTCCTGCATGGTGCCCATCCCACAGGAAAAAGAAAAAACAAAGAACAACCCAAAGAATGCTGGCTCAGAGAAAGACTATTAATTTCGACTGGCCACTCTAGGGAAACATCACCACACTGTGAGGCCTGAGGTGCTGAGAAGAGTGGGTCTCATGCAAGGCCCTCACATCCCATCCTCGCATCACATCCTTGCTGCTTGTAGGAGGGAGCACTGTGGACAAAGTATTCTGACATTCTGATGGTGTCAGTGGTCTCCTCATTGTAACTGGGGACAGAAGAGCCACGATCCATGAGAGGAATCAGACACCGCGTGACTCATTCAGGCTCTGGCCATAGGGCTCTGACACTTAGTAACTGACTATGAAATACTTGTCCAGGTAAATACACAAAAATCCTGTTTACAATTAGGTATTTTAACACAACTAAATCTCATTCTACGTGATACAATTCCTACTGATATTAGACATCTAATCTGTCCTGGCATTGATAACCAGGGTAAAAGTGCACTCCTGCACACCGAAACATCTTCGCAAAGGCTTTTTTTCTTTCCCTTTCCTTTCCCTTTTCCCTTCCCTTTCCCTTCTCTTCCCCTTCCCCTTCCTTTTCCCTTCCCTTCCTTCCTTTTTCTTTTTTGCCAGTCCTGGTCTTGAGTTCAGGGCCTGAGCACTGTCCTTGGACTTTCTCAAGGCTGGAGCTCTACCACTTGAGCCTCAGCACCACTTCCAGCTTTTTTCTATGTATGTGGTGCCGAGGAATCGAACCCGGGTCTTCGTGCATGCTAGGCAAGCACTCTACCACTAGGCCAAACTCCCGGCCCTGCAAAGGCTGTTTTTACGGTATCCATTCTTCAAGTATTTCAAGGTCCTAGTTTGTTCATCCTTTAGATTTGGAATGCTTTTCAAATCTTATAAACTCCATCAGGCCAGCCTTCCTCAGACAGGATTCCATGACAGAATCTGAGGGGTTCCTGTCCCTATCTCTCAAAGTAGTACACAACTAGTGCTGGAATGCGGATGAGCAGAGTGGAACCTGACAGTCCCGGGCTGAATGGGGTCTCAAGTGAAGCGTGGCTAGACTGTGACTTGAACTGCTGCTGTTCCTTTCCATGCTTTCAGATTTGTCAGTCTTTGTGGTCAGAATGACCACAAAGCTTTATTCAGCACATGCGTACTGAACCCCTCCTTTGCGCCGGCACCCCGTTCCCAGGAGTAGTACTGCTGGGGAGAGGCGGGAACAAAATGCAACAGCACGTGGGGAGCAGTTACTGGAAAATGCAGCCAATGACTGTGAGGGCAATGTTCGGGGACCGTGTCACCGACTCATTCAAAGGAAGTTATCTGTAAACATCTCAACTCCTTGGGCTACAAATATGACTCGGAACACTGAAGCATTCAACAGATTACCTTGCAGTTAGAGCAACCCTTTTTATTTTAAGTCAGCAAACCTTATAATGTTGTCGTGTGTCCAGATCCACTTCTGATGGCAGCAGAGCAGATCGATGGCAAATATGTACTCCCAGGTGTGCCCGCTAAGGTCTTCGCCGTACTTCTCGCTGGCCTGGAACTCTGTCTTTGGACATAACTGTATCGTCAGCAGCAGCTTCGACACCATGATGCCGACATCCACCGGTGCGCTCTGGTGGAAGAACAGCAAATTGTAAAGGGCAGTTCAAGCTCTGAGGCACACAGCATTCTGTCAGCAACCTCAATGGACACTAACAGGGGGATTCTGCGATCTTCCTAAGACACTATGTTTCTCTCAATCATAATGCTCATCACAAAATGATTACAGGATGGTAGTGGCTGACAGACCAGGTAAAAAATTATAGGTAACATTCAATCAGGTAGAGAAGAGCTTAGCTGTGATCCAGAGAGGACTGTAAAGATTCACTATGCCAATCTGAGAATTAAATTAAAAATAATAATGATCCTTATAAATTTCCTTACATTTTGCTTTCTTTCTGGCTCGGGAAATTAGTCTGCCTTTTCTACAAAGCCATAAAATTGAGTCTGGCTATGCCACGATGTCTGGATTATTTCCTATCCACGTATGGCTAGTTGATATTCCTGCATATCGTAGATGCAGTCAGTGTTAGTAGGAGAACGTCTCCACTGACAGATATCGGATTACTGCGGCTTTGGGCTACTGCCACTGACCATTCATTACAATTCTTTTTGTGGACAACAACTTGACTTCTCTCAAATAAATAAACCTATCAGTGGAGCGGGCGGGGCCTTCCCAATTCAGGCTAACCTTAATCAAGGCGCTTGGGTTGGAAATGTGATATTTTCATGTTGATCTGTGGTTTGGGTATAAATGCCCCCCAAACTTCTTGAATTCTCTATCATATACCCACAGTCAAGTTATGGTCCATAACAATCTACTTGATAACCCAGCTCACCCCAAAGGATTAATACTGCTCTCCCTTAAAAAAAAAATTCAGTGACTGTGAGCACCCGCGAGACGCAGGAGTGAGTTTAGACACAAATCAAAATTACACACTGGCTAACAAATAAATTTTATAGTAATTTTATGTGATAATCTGTGTATCTGTCATTGATACAATGTCGAGAATCTGCTATTTAACTATTGTCATGGAGCAGACCACCTGATACCAGAATCATGCTTGCAAATAAAAATGTGAGGAGAATGTAGTTCAGTATGCAGTGCTTGAGTATTTAACGTAATCCATACTTGGCGTTCTCAGTTTGATCTTTACATTCAGAAGCTGATTTAGTGCTCTGAACTATTTCGTTGCTCAGCTTTTAAGATGTACTGTGGAGTGCTTTGAGGAGTATATATATAGTCTTGGACCAGACACTAATCACATCTAAAACACTGAAGTTTAGAACAGTGCTCATCACTTGAAAAAGGGTCCTCTGTTCAATCTGAGTTAACATACCATGAGTCAGTGGCCAGAGCAGGACTATTACCTTTGCAGTCATTACCTGGTCTACAAATGGAGCACAATTTATGGATTTAAATGTCTGGTAAGCAGATTTCTAATTTTATAACTTTAAAACTGAGTAGTAATTTAAACCAACCAGTCACTTCTAAAGTGTACCCTTTAAGGACCTTAACTCAACAGCATAAACTGGATAGATATGTGGTTCTGAAAATGCCGACAGAGGGAATTTTACCAACCATGTCCTATGGGTTGTGTACTCCTAACCTGAAAACCTGAAACTTATTCTCATAATGCTCTAAGAGCTTCAGATTCAGAACATTTTGGAGTTTCAGAATGGGCATGCTAAATAAATATATCAAGACTGCAATTGTTTCAAAGTAAAACAAAACTAAGCCAAACTCACAATCCTTGCAAATGGAATCATTCTGGATAGACAGCACTCCCTACTGTGCACGTGTGGCTGTCTGTGGTGTTGGAGAAGGAGGGTCCTCTGTAAGTGAGCCAGGATCTCGAACAGTAGACTTTACACCCTCAGAAAATTTAGAGCACTCCTCTCCCGAGTCTGGAAAATGATTCGAGCTCTCCTCTCCTGTGCCTAGGAAATGATACAAGCTCTTCCTCTCTTGGGTCTAGAAAACAATTTGAGCTCTCCTCTCCTGGGTCTAGGAAATGATCTCCCACGTTTATTCCTGGATTTAGAATTCAAGTTGTCTTCTACCAGATCTAGAAAACAACTCCAGCTCTCTTCTCTCAAGTCTAGAAGACAATTCAAGTTCTTCTCTCCTGAGTCTAGAAAACAATTTGAGCTCTCCTCTCCTGTGCCTAGATAATGATTCAAAAGATAAAAACTAAAAATATTGTTAGCATCTCATTAGATAAAACCATGAAAGGACATGAATCTAAATCAAACAACTAAAGAAAAATAAAATAAAAGGTAATATGAGAACAAAGGATTTAGAGCAACAAGCTCCATCAACTAGAAGAAAAACATAAAATATTAGGGTAAGAAAAAGCCTATGTTGGAATTAATTGTGTCACATTTATAGAAAATATGGCAAATCACTATCAACAACTAGTCACAGGTCCTCAAAAAAATGAAAGGAAAAAAAACAAGCCTGCATCACTATTTCTATACAGACAAAGGAACATATTCTTAAAGGTTGAATCATTGGCTAATGGTCACACAGCTAACCATTGACAGAATAAAAGCTAAGCTATTTAAAAACAAATTTCTGTTCACACTAATATGTAGTAATTGTATATTATAAATTATGTTTAACGCATCTATTTTCTCCATTTATTTATGCCATGAAATTTTGGTAATTTGTTAAACCTACTTCTTTTCCTTGCTATGTGTGTAAGACATTTTTAAGACAAATTGAATACTAAATATTTAATAGTCTGAAGGTTTTCCGTATACCTGGATTTATAAAAGCAGAAAGTAAAATTTAGTTTTGCTTTAGTAAACTAAAGTTCTTCACTATACAGGTACAAGCCCACATAACTACAGTAAACAAATAGTACCTTGAAGACCTTGTTGATTTCTCAGCTTTTGAGTCTTCTGTGTTATTCCTATTTCCTTTACCTTTTAAGTTGATCAGAAACCTTTTTTAAAATGACTTTTTAAAAAAAACTTAGAATAAAATGTGTTCCTTGCCCGGTGGGGGGAAAAAAAAAAAAGAAAAAGCCTATGTTGGAAGAAATTGAGGATATCAACCTTTTCATCTCTCTAAATGTTTGTGTAGAATCAAGTAATTTATAGCTCCAACAGCACTTTATTCATATACACTTGTGTATGGATTTCATCAGTCACGAGTGTAAAAAAAGTTAAAAAAAAAAAATCTCTAAGCTAGGGCCAGGAGTTTAGCCTAATGGTAGAGTGCTTGCCTAGCATGCACGAAAAAAAATGGTGCTGTGACTCAAGTGGTAGAGCTCTAGCCTTGAGAAAGCCCAAGAACTCAAGGACAGTGCCCAAGCCCTGAGTTCAAGGTCCAGGACTGGCAAAAAAAAAAAAAAATCTCTAAGCTGCCTATGAACTAACACACAGCTAAAACAGCATCATGTAGGTATGGTCTTGAAATATGGCATTAAAGAAATAAAAACAAATCTCACCTTTTCCCAGTTGAGGAAGGCTCTCAAACAGTTAAGAACCTCTCCCTTTGCACGTTGCCTGGCAACTAACTGCATTGCTTTACTAATCACCGACTGAGAAACAAATACATCATCCCACATGTTTGCAATAAACAAAGCCAATTTCTCAGACTCTGGAAAATCTGTGAAAGAAAACCAGAAAGTAAAGTGACATATGATCAGGTGACTGCAGTTTAAAGCTGTAAGTGCAATGTATTTATTTCACTGGCGCCTGACCGCTACTAAAGGATTATGAACGGACGACCAGGTTAAGGTTGGACCTTAGTGGCTATTTCAAACCTTTGCTCTTTCCTCTTGGCCATTTTTGTTCACTTTTAAACATGGTATATAAATATACAGCAGTGCATGCCAAAGGAAAAAAAATAAAACTCCCAGACAAAAAAGACAATATTTAGTCTCTAATTTCTTCAGTGTCAAGATTCTCCCAATTTACCTACGTCATTACAAGAAGTTTTTTTATGTATGCCAATACAGAGGTATGAGTTAGAAGATTTTCGATGTAAAGAGTGATTAACAAACTACATATTCTTTCTTTTTTAAATTTACAGGTGATTGTAATATTTTGGTAAAAGAATAAACCCAGGTAACCAGAACCACAGCCCCTCACCCCACCCTCCACTCTCACCCTGGACCCAGCTTACTCTGTTCACGGCTGTACGGGAGGGAAATCACCTCACTCACAGATACAGAGAAGCCTTGATTTGCTTATGTCACTACAAGGCTTATGTAAACTCTTTTCTGTCTGGTTTTTCTACTCAACACAGTGTCCGGGGCCCATTCCTGTGGTTCCATGCACTAGGGGAGCACTGAGGAGAATTTCCAGTGTGGGAGGTCTCCTGCAGATCCACCTGTCTCCAGGTGTGGACTGTACAGGGAGGCCTCTCTGTTTCTATCAGTCACACACCTAGCAAGGGGGACTTGGGGTCAGATAGCCAAGAAATGTCTTGTGACTCATGCAGTGTGTCAGGAAGACGTGTCCCTCGCATTTTCCTCTGATCTTTAGACAGCCTGTCTTCATCTGTTGATAGTTTTTGCTCTCAAAAGGCTTTGCCTAAAATTCTCTCCTCTCTTCTTTACTACACACTTCCTCTGCATCTTCCCACACCACACACAGTTCATGGCTGCTGACAATACACAGAGGGCCGTGCGAAGAAGATACAGTTCTGCTTTCTCAGAATGCACAATCCAGAGGACGATGAAATGAATTTATCATGTAACGTGGAACAATCAAGGCCAGGAAGACAAATAAAAACCAACACAGGACACGGACTGAGGAGGAGCCACAGAGTGAGCTCTGGGAAGGTGGGGCCGAGAGGACAAGGATCCTGTCTAAGAACAGCAACAGGCTGCGGCTGAGCTCAGGTCCCTTTATCTCCACGGCTCAGCACTAGGAAAGCTGGTGAGTTTCTGGGATGAGCTATGTGGCCTTTCAGTCCTCATGCACCGTCACCCCTGCACGTGACCTGGCCCACGGAGCTCCCAACACTTAGGGCAAGTCCCATCATAATGACTTGCTGACGAAAAAGCAAACAGAAATACAGAGGCACCCCCTCTGCACGGCCTGTCTGAGGTAATAATGGCGCACGGCACTTCTATACCGTTTCCCAGGTCACAAATGCTGAAGGTCTGTTGCACTGAGGAAGGAGTGGCTCCTGGTTTCATTCCTTACAAGAGACTGGAGACAGAAGCAGAGGGAGAGAGCACCGCACAGCGGTCCTCAGGCCTCCCCTGACACTCCTGTCTGTGGGCCCATTCCCACAGCCCAGTCATTTGAAGAGGAACTGTGGATCTGACTACGTCAGGGCACGCTAAAATACACTGGAGGTAGAAATGCACATGCTGATCATAAGTACATTCCAGGAAACTCTACTGAAAACAGCACAGCAAAGTTAGGCAGAACAGCAAGATATCCTCCACTAGATGGACGATCCAACACTACTTTAATAAAGAATACACAGTCAACAGCAAAAAAAACCACATACCCAATTTAGGACATAAAAGTAATCATATAATTTGGACACAAAACCGCAATCTAAACATACCTTCCTTAAGTAGGCTATAGCAAAACAAGCGAGCTCTTTCCAAGTCTCCCAGCTGCCGGCAAATGCCCACATACACTCTGCACAAGGCATGGATGTAACTGTGATCTACAGACTTCCTCTGAAGTTTTAGCTCTGCGAGGATGGAGCGAAGCAGGCACTCTGCTAAATGCTGGATAGGAACAAGGAAGCAAGCAAAGTACATTCATTTATTTCTAGGATATCTAAAAATAGCTACATATCACACAATTAAGCATCTAAACTTGCAGGATGGGCGACAGTGCTGCAACAACAGCAGAGGAGGTCTGCCGGCTTCCTGTGGCCGGTCACGCTGCAGACGCCCGGTGCCATGCCCGGACAGACTGATCGTCACTCCACCACTCAAGTAAGTCATCATTTCCAGGTTCTTGCAAGAAGAATCTATGGGTTGATATTAGGTCAAGTCTTGTTCTAGTTCCATTTCTTGCTTCCTAAACTTGTACTCACTGTACTGCTTATATTTTAAGATACTAGGTGGTATTTTCAGTGATTACCAGTACTAAATGAGAGTACTAAATGATAATTTGAATTCACTCCATACTGAATGAAAAACGCTAGCCAGTGGCTCCTATCTGCAAGTCCAGCTACTTAGGAGACTGACATCTTTAGGAGGAGGATGCCGGTTCAAAGCCAGCCTGGGCAGGAAAATCCATGATACTTTTATCTCCAAAAAAAAAAAAAAAAAACTACACAGAACAAGCCAAAAGGGGCACTGTGGCTCAAGTCGTAGAGCGCTAGCCTTGAGCACAAAGAGGCTCAAGAGACAGCACCCAGGCCACGAGTTCAAGCCCCAGGACTGGCAAAAAAAAAAAAAAAAAAAGATAAAAAGAAAAGAAAACCCTTTCAGATACAGAATTTTCATATTCTTTGTAGTCAAAACCAAACAAAACACATACACCACAGAGGTCCAGGCAGTGAAGTGAGTGCTGGTGACTCTCTTCTAAAGGAAAGGCGACCTGCACAGTAACCAGAACCTGAGTGGAGGCTGGAAGACCCGTGAGCAGGGACTAGGACCTGGGCAGAGGCTGGAGGGCCCTGAGCCTTCACAATCCCCTGCCGCCCACCCTACAAAGAGCACTGATGCTAACAACGCTAAGGAATGCTACTCAGGAGAGGACAGTCTGTCCCAAGAAAACAAAGGTGTATTTTGTGATTACAAAAGGGCTGAAGGAAATCATCTTGAACCTTTAAACGTGGCAGGACCAAACAGGAACAAGCAATTTCACCAAGACAAAATACCTTTTCCCCTGTAAGATTTTAAGCGAATGCTTACACAATGCTGGTGGAAGGCCTCAGCCATTTGCTTGCTCGGGTCGTCTGCACTGGTGCCGCTGCGGGCATGGCATAGCTGGGTGGCCTTAGGAAAAAGCAGCCACGTACCTTTTTTGTTGTGCTGAACTCGTACACGACCTCCTTCTCCTGATCTCTCATCACGGGCTTCTTGGAGATGTTTCCCACGTAGACATGGCTCCTGATGACAGGCAACAGGTCAAAGGTGGACTCGGCGACTTTCTTCAGGGCATGCACGACAGCTTGGTCATGCGACTCCACCGTCTCTTTGGGGCCGGCAGGCAGCTGGGGAACCAGGCTGCTTCCCTGCTCGGCGGTGGGCTCAGCCGGCAGGGGTCTCTCCACAGCCCCCGACGCCCCCCTGGGCTCTGGCTCCGGAGACTCGCCGTCCAGGCGCAGTCTCTTAGCGCTCCTGGGTGCAGGCGTAGGCAGTGCTCTTTTCCCACTCGGGGCCTGCTGGGTCCCCACGTCTCTCGACCTACCCTGACTGCCACTGACACCAGAGCCACTTCCTGTTTTGACAAAGGCAGTTGTTGTGGAGGTGATGGCTTTGAGGCCCAGGAGGGCGCTGACGCGGCCTGGCAGGGCCCTCCCGTCGGCCGACGTCCCTCCAGACAGCTGCATGTTGCCCTTGAGGATGCTGAGGGTGCGGGCCCTGGCCGACAGCTCGGGGTACATGGTGTCAAGGATCTTCACGGAGTTCTCCTGGGGTCCTCCCACCGCAGCTGGCCCGGGCGCGCAGGGAGGGAGTCGTCCGGGCACAGGGAGGGCGTGCTTGGGCGTGGCCGCACAGAACTGCAGAGGCGAGGACAATATCCTCCCCCCAGCTGCAGAGGACGGAGACGGCGAGGGCTCCGAGGGAGAAGAGCTCGGGGGGTCTTCTGGGCGAGGAGACAGAACAGGGGGGCCCGGGGTGTCACAGGCCGGGGAAGGACTGCAGGGGAGAGGTGAGAGTGGTGGGACGGCCCTTGGAGGGGTGGCTATCAATGGAGCCAGGAGTGGAGGCAGCGGGGGCCCCACCTCTTGTCGTATTTTGCTCAGGGCGTCCAGGGCACCATCTGTGGAAACAGAGGGGTCAGCCTGCACCAGAATGGGCGGAGTCTGGCCTTTCTGGCTTTCGGGACCAGTTTCTCCTGAGAGGGGCTGAGGCAGATGGCTGTGGGGAAATTCTTCCTTGCTCAATGAAGTCTTCACTGGCTTGTTTGACTGTTCTTTGTTTGAAATCTTGGACCGAGGAGTCTTATTTTTGCCCAGGGGCTCTAGTTTTGAGTTATAATACGTATGATCAGATGCCACATTCTGAGCCTCAAAGGTCTGGTCGTACATCTGAGAACTGATCCATATGCTAGGCTTAACAGGCCTATTACGCAAGCGGCTTTTATCAAAGTTGGCACTCTGGCCGTTGCAGGACACATCCCCTTGGGCCCCTGGAAAGGCCCCGTCACTCAGGGGCTCTTGAGATGGAGGGGCAGCATGACTGCTGTCTGGGGCAATCTCTGTGGAAGTCATGCAGACAGAGTCCCCGTCCCCCTCCTCCTCCAGAGAATGAGCTGTGTCCGGGGAGACCATCCAGCCAGTCTCTTTCTCAACACCTACGGCGTGGCCTTTCTCTGGGTATGTTCCCGGGACTTCTGAGGCCAGTGCAGACATGTGGCTCTGAAACGTTTCAGACTCATCACCAGAGCTTTGCTCCATTCTGGACTCTGCTGCAGAGTCAGAGGTTAGGGCTGAGGAGCCCACAGGCCCAGCCAGGCCGTCCTTCCCGGTGTCCACACACGCAGCTGCAGGATCAACTGCGAGCCCGCCCTGAGAGAGCCCGCGTGCAGGAGAGCGGCCGTCAGCACACTCCTCCTCGGTGAGGGGCGGGGGCTGTTCTGGGGAATGGGGAGCCGAGCTGCTCGCTCCCGCGGGGGCACTGCTCTCCCTCACAGCTCCAGTCGCTGTGCTGCTAGTCTCACTTAAGAGTGATAAACTTCCGGTATCCTCCTCGGCATGGTGCCCACAGTTTGTCTGAAGCTCTTGCCCAATCTTGCTAAGAACCTCAGACATGGTCTCCAAGGAAGACTGGACAAGCTGACTTGCATTTCCTGAGGAGGTCTCCTCTTCGGATTCAATCCATTCTGGAATGTTATCCGGCATTTCTTCTGCACACAGTTGCCTCTCCTGTGTCTCTTCTGAGATGCCGCTTTGCACTAACTCTTGGCTCACATCTTTATTTAGCGTTCCACTGCTCGAACATTCTGGAACAGAGTCCCCTGAGCTGCAGTCCTTCAACTGACAGCCTTCAAGGAACACAGCAACTTCTGAGGCAGAAATTCCGTCCCTGTCAGGAAGGGCACTGATGTTAAAATCTTGCAGGGCCAAGGTCAGGAACCCTACATCTACAGAGGGCCTGTCCTCAGCGGCCACAGCCATTCTCTCCCCCAAAGTCCCCCGAGAGCCACTGCCCACTGCCGTGCCAGCCTCCTGCTCTCCCTCACTACAGCTAAAGGGCTTGCTCTCCTCTGCCCCAGTGTCTTTTCCAGCCTCGGACGAAGTGCCTGGAAGGCTACTGATGGGGATTTCCTGTGCCCTCTCATCTGTCCTGAAAGGTGATGAAGGAAGAGTGGTGCCTGCAGCAAGAAAGGGCTGGGGAGAAGCCCGGGGTGCTGGGGATGTCAGTCTGGAAAGTTCACTAGAACTCTGCTGCGTGGCAGAACCGTTGGCAAAAGCCAAGGCATCAATGTCTGGTCTGTCCGCACGCCCACAAGGGACCTCTTCTTCAGGGTGTCCTCCTGACACGGCTGGCTCAGAGGGTGGTTCACTGTTTTCTGTCCCAGAGGAGGTCTGCTGGGCCTCGCCGCTGGGCCCCTCCTCCAGCACTGCGGCTTCTTTTGAGGAATCCTGGCTTTGGCAGAGGTTGTCTTCAGAGGAGAAAGACAACTTCCTACCTGTGGAACCATCACCATTTTCTGCTGGTAAAGAAATATCTTGAGAACCAAAATCTTGTGTACTACAAGACAGAGAAAGTTCTGGAGAAGTGCTTCTCTCCGCAGGCTCTTCCTCAGTGTTTCCTGTTGCTCCACCCCCTTCCCCTGCACCCTTTGCTGTAGACAGGTGGCCCATTTCATTGCTGTAGTTCTCTGATGTTAAGGTCAGCTCGTGCGCCTGTGGTCCTGAGTCTACACCCTTTGCTGTAGATACGGGATCCGTTTCGTTATCCCAATTTTCTGATGCTGGGGTTGATTTGAGCTCCTGTGGTTCTGAGTCCGCATCCTTTGCTGCAGATAAGTGATCCATTTCACTATCGCAGTTCTCTGATGCTGAGGTCGATTCGTGCGCCTGTGGCTCTGAGTCTGCATCCTCTGCTGCAGATACATGATCCATCTCACTATTGCAGTTCTCTGATGTTAAGGTCAGCTCGTGCGCCTGTGGTCCTGAGTCTACACCCTTTGCTGTAGATACAGGATCCATTTCGTTATCCCAATTTTCTGATGCTGAGGTCGATTCGTGCGCATGTGGTTCTGAGTCTGCATCCTCTGCTGCAGATACGTGATCCATTTCACTATCGCAGTTCTCTGATGTTAAGGTTAATTCATGCTCCTGTGGTTCCAAGTCCCCATCCTTTGCTGCAGATACGTGATCCATCTCACTATCGCAGTTCTCTGATGCTGAGGTTGATTCGTCCGCCTGTGGTTCTGAGTCTCCATCCTCTGCTGCAGATACGTGATCTGCTCTGTTATCGCAGTTCTCTGATGCTGAGGTCAGTTTGTGCTCCTGCAGTTCCGAGTCCCCATCCTCTGCTGCAGATACGTTATCCATTTCACTATAGCAGTTCTCTGATGGTAAGGTCGATTCGTGCGCCTGTGGTCCTGAGTCTGCATCCTTTGTTGCAGATACGTGATCCATTTCACTACCGCAGTTCTCTGATGTTAAGGACAACTTGTGCTCCTGTGGTCCTGAGTCTGCATCCTTTGCTGCAGATACGTGATCTGCTCTGTTATCGCAGTTTTCTGATGTTAAGGACAACTTGTGCTCCTGCGGTTCTGAGTCTGCATCCTTTGCTGCAGATACGTGATCTGCTTTGTTATGGCAGTTTTCTGATGCTGAGGTCAGTTTGTGCTCCTGTGGTCCTGAGTCTGCATCCTTTGCTGCAGATACGTGATCCGTTTCATTATCATTGTTCTCTGAGGCTGAGGTCAATTTCTTCTTCTCACGTGGTCCTGTGGCACTGTCATTCTGGCCCTGCTCAGGACCTGCCTGTTCTGGTATAACTGGCACTGGACTGAGCAGTAAGGAAGAAGGGCTGGTATGTTCTTTCGCAAGCTCCAGCGTGGCTGAAGAGCCTCGATCTTGCAAGGCTGGCCCTGCTTTTTCTAGCTGATGTGTCGAGTCGTGTGCATGCTCTAAGGGAACACTTGGAGTTCCTTCACCACCTCTCCTTACTAAGTCGCCATAGTGCCACAAAGTGCTTTTATCTGCATCAGAGTCACTCTCACTGGAGCCAGACTGGGACCCCGAGGAGGAAGGCGAGGGCGAGGGTGAGGGCGAGGGCGAAGGTGAAGCTGCCTCGGTGTCTCGGCTTCCACCCTGTCCATCTCCTGTCATCCTCCTCAACGGCTGAGAAACTGAGATTCTGAGCCTGTCCTCCACAGTTTTTACACCTGTCTGCCTGCTCCTTGGGCTCCTCAATGTCAGTGCCTCCCGTCCAGGGTTCAAAGGATGTAAGCTGTACCTCTGCACGGAAGGCTCCGGTGGCTCAGACTGCGGAGGTGACCGGTTCTGTTCGGCAGGCATTGCTCTGGACGGCCTATCTGCATCATTAATATATTCTAACTTTGAGGGCTGAGGATGGCTGAAACTACACCCTGGTGCTGAGGCAGAGGAAGAAGTGGTTCCTCCAACGTCCAGTCCCCCTGGACCAAACCCGTCCCCTGGATCATCATCTTCTGAGTCTGAGGACTCTGACGTGGACTCGAGCTCATCTTCCCCTTCCTTGGCTGTTTCTCTAGGTGTATTTGGAAAAGAGGCAAAACCTGTAGCACAATCGGATCTGAAAGCAATCTCATCGGCAAATGAACCCTTAGTGAACCCAGACAGGGGTGAGCCTATCTTCTTCGATGACGAGGCTTTCTCCTCAGAGTCCATGAGTTCATTCAGAGGCCTCTTGCCAAGGGGCCTGAAATACAAGCCGGGTTTGGAAGCTGTGGCCCCGTTGCCTGCTGACCGGCTGTCTGACAGATCTTCCCCCACCAGGCTCCTGGAGGGGCCGGGAAGCACTCTCTCAGCGGGCGCAGACTGACTCCTCTCCAGGCTTCTCTCGGCCTCCGTGAAGCCTGACGGCACCCCCAGGGGGGCTGAGGTCTCACCCACCACAGTTCTCACTTCATTCACTGTACACCTATTCCGAGCTTGGACAGCTTCTTTTGATTTGGGCGTGCCCTTCCAGGCACCACTTCCTTTACTTTTTCTGGATAGGCCAAAGCAAGCCTGAGCTTCAGCCATGTCATCTTCTGTCGCAGACCCAGCAGAATCCTCATGTGGGGCTTCATTATCGCTGGAATCGGTGTACTCTCCAAAGTAGGTTTCCTTAAAATGACATAAATCACACCAGTTATTCATTCATCCAAAGACCAAACATGCCAATCAGCATCAATTATAGGCATGGACAGGTATGTAGCGGGGAGGGGTCTGCACTCCTTGAAGAATTCTGAAAGTCATCCTTCAAGGAGCCTGAATAGCCTAGACTCTGGCCATTTCCAGCAGGCAATGTCTCAATCTCTAGTGCGATTCTACCCCTCCGGCTCCATAAGGAAACCCAGAAACCTCCAGAAACCATCCAGTCTCCCTGTCCTCACACCACAAATGCCCTCTCCTGAGCCCTGTTCCACTTAGGACCTAAGGTGTGTCTGTTCCTCTCCCCTGAAGATCACACGGAAAGGGTTACTTATCAACTCTTGCTGTCTGTCCACCAATATTCTCAAACTAGCCCCATGCCATTTCCTTAACATCTGCGTCACGGCTTGGGTCCAGATGTCCCATTCTTGGCCAGCCTGCATGAATACTTTCCTGGTGCCTGACTTCCCAGGTCTATACCAGCACACTACTAGCTCCTCATCTTAAGACTCTACGAGGAGGCTCTCCCTTTCAGACACACAAGCATCCTCTCCCCACTGGCTCTCTTCTCCCATAGGGCCTCCCAGCCCCATAGGGTTCTAATGCAATGCACCTTCCTCCCCGACCTGTACACAATGCTCCTGGCACTGCATCCTTTTTTCCCACTCTGCCCCAGCCCCGTGCCTAGCTTGATGCTAGAACAAACAGATATCTGTGCTATATCCTGGGAGAGGATTCATCTGACGCTTCAGCCAAAAGCTCTGCAAATCTGCTTCATCAAGACTGCAAACAAAAATTACAAAAAAAAAAAAAAATGTAATACAAAAAAACTACAGCGAATTCAAGTGAAGGTGAAGAATCTAGCTGCTACTAGAGACCAACAACCATATATGCCATACCTGGGGCTTATTCTAACACTATAAACTGGATACCTGTGAGTCTGTGCTTCATTCGGTCCTTACCTATTACCACTGCCGGGACAGTGTTCTTACAGAAAACTTATAATATGGCTGTGGTTAAGAACAAATAAAAATGCAACCATGAAACAAAATGAAAGGCATGCCTGCTGACCCAATGGGCACTGGGTATTTCTAACTTTCCACACGAGTGTCTAGTGAGACAGGCTGAAATGAATGGTGTTGCCTCAGTCCACTGAGACCCCCTGGAGGATCACAGACATAAGACGACAAAGCCAAGCCACCCACATGAACCCCAAGCCAGAAGAGTGACTCACCGGTGCCAGTAAGGAAGGGAAAGGGCGCTGGTGGTTTGGAGAGGATGTCAGAGGAGGAGAGGGCACTGGAGACACAAGAGGAAGAGGAAATCTGAAGAAGTCGATTGCAGCTTGAAGATCTTCATCAAAACATGGAGCCTGGTCAGAGGAGACTGTTTTGCTCTCATCAGGATTTTGCATGACCACTGCAGGACCCCTGTCCTCGTGTGGAGCTGGGTCACGACTCAGAGCAGCTCCCAAGGACCTCTCCCTGTGCACACTTCCACGGGGAGCAAAGCTCTCCTCCACTTCCATGGCCAGCTCTGCCAGGCACGCCTGTGCTGTGGAGGCCCGGGATGGACTGCCTTGTGACGAGGACTCTGTGCCATCCTCCCTAGATGTGAAGCTGCTGTCATCTTGGGCAGATTTTTCTGAGGCAGGAGGAAGGAGATCAGTCCACATCAAATCAATATCAAATACTCATCATACCAAGAAAAGTGTTGTGTTGTTTTGTGGGTCATGGGGCTTGAACTCTGGGCCTGTGCACTGTCCCTGAGCTCCTCAGCTCTAGGCTACCGCCCTCCCTACCCCTGGGCTGCAGCACCACTTCGGTTTTCTAGTGGTTAACTGGAAATAAATCTCATGGACTTTAGTGCCTGGCTGGCTTTGAACCAGTCCTCAGATCTCAGCCTCCTGAATGGCTAGGATTACAGGCGTGAGCCACTGCGCCTGGCTAAGAAAATGGTTTGCTAAAAACCCTTGTGTTAACAGTTCAAAGTGCTTGCGGTATTAGGTCCACATAAGTGGAAACATTTTTTGAAAAGGTAACTGAACGGATGCGTTTCCAAACACCATCCCAGGAAGTCACAGAAGGTGACAGATGCCGAGGGTGCCAGTTCACATCGGGGTTGGCATGACTGCAGGAATAATGGCCTTGCCGACTCATTCGGGCTCTACAGAACTTCCCCTTCAACAGGGGATGTGGCAGGGAGGCACTACCTTCTTCTCTCTGAAGTCAACCTGCACCTCACCTACCCATGACCATTTTCTGTTCAACACCTAGCCCTTCACAGGATAAAGCAACACCAAGTTACCAGAAAAGCTTTCTAGGGATGTGATTATCAGCAAAAATTGGTGGATCCCTGCAAATCTTCATCAACTTTTGCTATGTTTGAAAGGGGTTTTAAGTGTGCTTTATACAAATCAGAGCTCTCTGAAAACATGGGGTTATAAGGCTAAGTAAGATTCAATTTGAGACACAAACAGGATGGAGTGGACCCAGGGGGCAAGGGAGCTACCACCCTAAAGATGACCCCAGCACCCACCAGATGTGCAGGACAGCATTGTCTGTATGGTACAGAATAATTATGTGAGCAATAATACGGACATACACAAAGAGATAAAAGAACAAATAAAGAGCAAAGGACCAACATTTACCCACTAAGAATTCTAGTTGACAAAATAAGAAAAACTGAGGATAAAAATCACTATCAGGAAAACACTCTAGCAGCAAGTGTGGGAAGTAAGATCCACTTTTGGATTCTCCATTCCATAGTAGCAGTTGGACAATGCACATCCACACTGCCTCTCTGCAGCTCAGAGCCTGGGCACAGAGACATCCTCACAGAGGCCTGACATGGTCAGCTTTCTGTAAAATAACATTCTCTAGGGTGTCAAAGACATCAAACAATAGGGAGAGTGAATGAAACGAAGATGATTTCTAAATGTAATGTGGGTCCTGACTGGACTCCAGAAAGGGACAGGATACGTGCAGTTCACAAGACTATACCATAGACTCCGGCTGTGATGTCTGGTAGTGGAAAATCCGAGTTAAGATGGTAAGGGGATTCTCCACACTGGTCTGTAACTCTCCTGATATGATCACAATGGAAGCGCTGTTCACACTATGCTGTCGTTCCACCACATTGCTCATTCTTGTTTTTCTGATTATTCTGAAGACAGACTCTAGAAACAGCTCTGCTAGGCCAGCCTCAAGCTGTGACTCCCTGGCTTTTTAGCCTACCACTTAGCTAGGATTATGAGTGATCTGAGAGTGCATGGGGGGAAATAATATATTTTCAGATAGAAGACGATTCTAAATTTGCCATGTTTTTCCTTCTACCTCGGGAAAGATAACAGCAAAAGGTAAATCCTTAAAAGTATGTTTCAAAGAAAACATTATTAAGTGAAGAAACTCATTTCACTAATACACAAATATAACTACTTATTGGTACACAGGCAGCAGCAGCCTGAATAAATGTTAAACTGCAGCTTCCACCTGGCTTCTGTCAGGATTATCATTTAGGAAAGCAAATTGAGGTAAATACATTCAAAAGAGCCACAAGTGAGCCTCCATACACCAGGAAGTTCTAAATCCAGTAAAAAGAATCACCAACTTCCCATTAACATTCTAGACGAAACTGGCTACAGAAAAGCCTAGAAGGAAAACGAGATGCATATCTGTATCACTTATATTAACTAGAACTTAAGATATTAATAAAGTAATAAAAACCTGCGTACAATCACTAACCTCCCCTTTGTTAATAAGGGCTGTTACTTATTTCCAAGCCTGAGATCCCGAGTAGACTGAAGACATGGCAGAATGTCTCCAGGACATCTCGGAGTGGAGTGGATCGATCTCATGAAAAGATTTAAAAACTGAGAATGTGGCCTCGTGGTAGGGTGTTTGCCGAGTATGCACAAAGACCCTGGTATCATATACATAGAAAAAGCCAGAAGTGGTGCTGTGGCTCAAGTGGTAGGGTTATAGCCTTGAGAAAGCCCAAGGACAGTGCTCAGACCCTGAGCTCAAGCCCAGAACTACCCCCCCCCAAAAAAAAGAAAGAAAGGAAGGAAGGAAGGAAGGAAGGAAGGAAGACAGACAGACAGACAGACAGACAAAATAAAACATCCTTCCATCTTCTACATATGCCTGCCAGATAGGCCTGGCTGTCACAAGCTGTTCTGAAGGTTCTGTGATGAATTTCATTCTTTCAGTGCTAAGACTCGTGGGAGATTAGTAGACCTTGGACAGTAAAGCATTTCCAAGTGTTTTAGAGGCAAGGGTAGCACTGACAGGGGTTGAACTCAGGGCTGGGCTCTGGCGAGGTTGGGCAATCCCTGCTTCCCACCCAACTGGGATCAGAGTTGAGCACCATGCCTGCTCCAACACCTAGCCTTTTCTTCTTGAAATGTAGTCTTAATAGACACCCCCCACACACACACACACAGCTGGGATGGCTCCACATCTTTTCAATGTCCCACACAGCAGGGACTGCAGCAGTGAACCACTGCACGTAGCTTGTGACTTTCCCTGTTTCTATGTAATTAAGCCCATCTCACCTGGAGTGTGCCTGCTGGCATCGCGGGGGAGCCTGTGCGCTGTGTTCACACATAGCCAGAGTTCCTTCAGGAGCAGTTTTACTTTTTCTGTGAAAGAGCAATGTATTAACATAGTGCCAACTGGCTGAATCCATATGAGGTCCACATATATTCCTGTGAAACTATGTATTAGGGACTCATCAAACCCAGTTATTGCGCACAATTTCCTTATTATTGATAGAACATCTGTAGTAATTTTGTAAAAAGTTAATTAGTAAACACTGATTTTCTGGTACTTTAGAGGAGGTGGGTAGGCATAACACTCGACCCATCTATTTTGCTCTAGCCTATGCATTTTCCTCAGAAAGCTCTGAGATAGTTAGGGACAGAGGCAGTCAAGGGGTATGATGGTAAGAGTCTGGTACTCCAGATATGCCGCAAGAATGGCAGGGAAGCATCCCACAGACAGAAAGGCTAACGGTCTTTAACTGTAAATAAACTGGGTGGGAAGGGAGGTGCAGAGACTGCAGTAGTGACCCATGGACTGAGGGGAGAATGGGCTGGAACATGTGTGTGGAAGCAGGTTCCTAAGTGTAGACACACATGTGAGTAAACAGAGAAACACCTGCTTTCAATAATAAAACCTTTGAAGTTTATCTCCATCTTCCTGAGATAGGAAGAATTACTGATTCAAGTTGAAAGGTCAAGAGAAGTGAAATCGT
The DNA here is from genome assembly GCF_031878675.1 of Megascapheus bottae. Classification (NCBI taxonomy): domain Eukaryota; kingdom Metazoa; phylum Chordata; class Mammalia; order Rodentia; family Geomyidae; genus Megascapheus; species Megascapheus bottae. The sequence continues at coordinate 83,260,106 of NC_143512.1, forward strand.
GATTGCCTTTATGAAATTCTAAGATTACAATTCTCAGGTTTTAAAGCTGTAGGTTTAGTACACAAAGTTTATAGTACACAAATTGCAAATACACCTTCAAAAACCAGAAACTATTCATGAAAATATAAGTAAGAAAAGCTTGTGGTGAAGTGTGCATAGGAAAATAACCAAACTAATTAAAATCCAACTACAAGTGGCTTAAGAATTAGGTAACTTCAGATCAATGTTCCAGGTTTCCTTCAACTTCAGTTTCTAAATTTCAGCATTTATTTTAAGTAAAATTTTTTCATCCAGTTCATAGATGAAAAGACTATTTATTCTTTTAAAACAAAATATTCCCAGGCATCGATTACAGACTTTAAAATGGGTTGGACTTACTTAAAATGGAAAACTAAAGCTGTTCCAAAAGTGAAGTCCACAGAAAGGGGACACAGTTATGGAATGAGTCTAAACAATCTCTCCTGAGCACAGTCCACCTGGCATGTACTGTGTGTTACGTTCCAAGGTTTTCATTTTGAGCAGCTTATCTACATTGTGATGTAACCTACCCAAAGCTTCCAAACTGTATTCCCCTTTGCTTAAATGACCTGACCAGGATCCCTGCTTATTACGTATACCCAAAGCAGCAAACAGGGAACCTTAAAAAAAAAGAAAAACAGTTACTTTTCCATTCTCACGGAGATTGATAACCAGCCTCATGCCCAGTCCGAAAGACCTCTGACCACTGACCACTTCTAGCCTGAGCTCCCTGAAGCTAACCTCCCCAGCAAGGCACACACACCCTCAGAGTGCGGGCTCAGGCCTTGGCTGTGAAGGTAGACCCTCATTCCACCGCCTTGCATCATGGCCTCTAACATGCATTCACTGTCACCCTCCAAGTGACCACTTCAGGACCTTTTCCCTTCACTGCACTGTCAGCGCCGGTATGATTGTAGTATGAGGGGCCTGTCCTTTTATTACTCGGAACCTCTCTCCTCCTGCTCTGAGATTTCAAGTGAGACTATCTAGCTACAGATAGGTTCAGGAAACATGGGCATCTTCATCCAGGAATGGAAAGGGAGGTGGTCGGGTCTTCTTTTTGCATCTTCAGGACAATTTGAGTTTTTGTCCTAGAGGCAGTGCATGCTATTTAGGTCTTTTCTTAGGAATCTAATGTTCCAGTCACCACTGGAGAATGGCTTGGGTCAATGCCATCTCTTCTCTGACAGTATCATGAAATGACATGTGGTACACACGACACGGCATGCACAAAGGAAACATACATGCTGTGGCATATCTGCCGCCGTTTCCAGTGAAGTCTTCTGGGCATAGTGAACAGTGGCAACTTGGACTCTAACTTAGTACATGCAGTGTGTAAGTATGCCCTGATGTTGATGCCCTGTACATAGAAGATGGCAATAGCCAAAACTACCCCTGCCCTGTTTCTGAGAGTAAGGCCTCGTCTTTCTCAAGATTAAACACTTATCAAATCATTATTTCTTAGTTAAAATACGTGCTGAACAGAGACAAACAATAACCCTTTGAACCAGTTCTAATGCTCCTGAGAACAGTCAGAATTTGTATTCATGCTTCGATGTTATAATGTTTACTTTACACTGCAACAGAGAGAGATCTGAAAAGGTGAGTGCCCATTCCTCTCATGGCTGTAACGCTTAGAACTTCTGCAGCTGTACCAGAGTGCTCCTCACTTGGTTTTGCTGCAGTGGTGGGAGCCTAAGGGAACAGAATGAACACATTCCAAGTTTTCTTAAGTTCTAACTCAGCAAATGAATACTGAAAATACCAGGTCTCACTGAAAGCTTTACAACAGTGCCCCACAAACCACGTGATCTAGTATGGTACTAAAATTCTTGTGTCTTCTGCGTTATTTTTCGGTTCAGGACCGAGTCTATGTGAGCGTGATCTAGGAAAGACCTCCGTCGTCCAGTGGTCACACTGGCACGGGGCTGGCCTGAGTGCCTCGGGACATGCTCCCAGGCCACACGACTGCAGGCTGGGGCTCTGCCCGCCTCTTCACTGCACTCTGCATGCAGCTCAGCACTGCAGACAGGCTCGGCGGCGGGAGGACTGTCAAGACGCAGCCCCAGTCTCACTGCTTGGCTTGCGTACCTCCTTAACGCACGCAAGGAGAGAGAATTTTATTAACATCGTTGATCATAGTTAGGGTTTTTGTTGTACATTAGACAAAATTTATAAGCATTTGGAAACATCTTAAAGAACTCTCGGTGTGAGTCATTTCTAATTCACAAGTCAGGAACTGTGCATCCAGTTCTAGCTCTTGCCATGTTTACTTCCTGGTTCTAAGTAACACGGACGCTCCCTGAGAAGAAATGGCCCCTTTTCACCCTTGGATTTCTAAGAGATTTGGTTAGGAAAGAAAAAAAAAAAAAAAAAAAAAAACCATAGTGAATTGAACCCTTCAGTCTCAATCATCTCTTGTCCTTCTTCACCAGGGAATGCTACTCTGCTCGCGGAGGACATCATCCTCTGAAACGCAGAGCACGTGCCTGCGAGGGTCACAGGCTGGGATGAGGAGAGAGAAATGACTAGTCAGCCCAGCCAAATTTACCTTGGTGATGAAGGGGAAGAGAAACGAAAACCAAGTTGGTCTCACATCCTCCACAGTGCTTTTCTATCCGTGTAAATTTGCTTCTAAGCTTGAAAATTGCTACTGGTATTATTAGATGCCTTCCTATTCTCATGTCACCATTGTTATACTACCTGATCTATCCTTCTGTAGTCCTCTTGCCGCTTCACGGGGTCTTATGTATGTCTCCAACTGGAGTCCCTACACAGAACCCCCAGTATGCACACACACATTACATGTGGTATCTGCCCAGGGAAGTTTCCCACTATCACCTGATGACCTCTGTGAATACTTGCAGTTATATCCTTCGGTTTAGAAGTCCTAACAGATGAATCTGGATTTTTCTTCCAAATTTTTGTACTTCCACAACACAGGAAGAAATGCTCAAGAGATAATCTCTTAATTCACCAAATCAAAATTCTACATGTCCAATATCCAGTGATTTTACTTCTGCCACATTTGAAGATGTCAAGATCCACAAATGGCTCAATTCACAGCAACAGCATGTGGCTAAGCTGTTAGGCTTTCTAGACCAGACACAGTGGATCATGTCTATAATCCTAGCTACTCAGGAGGCTGAGTTCTGAGGATCACAGCTCAAAGCCAGCCCCTGGGAAGAAAATCTGTGAGACTCTCATCTCCAATTAACCACCAAAAAGCCTAAGTAGAGCTGTGGCTTTAAGTGACAGAAACAGTAGTTTTGAGCAAAAGAAGCTCAAGTACAGGATCCAGATCCTGAATTCAAGCCCCGGAACCAACATCAAAAAAGAAAAACAAAAAAGAAAAGAAGAAAATACACGAGGGTTTTTTTTTTTTTTCTTGTCGGTCATGGGGCTTGAACTCCAGGCCTGGGTGCTTTCCCTGAGGTCTTCGGCTCAAGGCTAGCACAAGGCTAGCACTCTACCACTTGAGCTACAGTGTCACTTCCAATTTTCTGGTGGTTATGGAAATAAAAGTCTCACAGTTTTATGGTGTTTGGGCTGGCTTTGAACCATGATCCTCAGCTCTCAGGCTCCTGAGTAGCTAGGATTACAGGTGTGAGCCACTGTACTCAGCCACTTTAGATGTTAACTTCTTTCTTTTTTTTCCTCACCAAGGATCCATTTCCTGTTTCCTTGTATCTGAAGTCTTTTCTTTTTCTTGTCATTTCTTTTTACAAGTCGGGAGAGAGGTTAGGCAAGATTCTTTTGGTAGCCGAAGTGTTTTCCTTTAACCTAAATTCTTGAACTATTCCTTCCACAGTAAATGTAGACTTTTGGTTTGTGAACTACAGGATCCTATCTTTACTATAAACAGGGAGTGGAGGGTGTCAATACAACTGTAAAAACTTATACAAAACATATAGACTCCTCTTCTAGGCACAGCAGCAGTGGCTGCAATTACCCAATTTTCTGATATCCATACCATCCACAAACCACTTATATCATAGGTAAATGCAGAAGAAAAAAAAACACAAAAAAAACCTATATTGGAGTTGCAGACTGTAAGCAAAGGTCAGACCACAGCTTCTGAAACCTGCTGCATGGCATGGTTTCACCCTTTAATCAGTCATCTGGAGAGCTGTCATCCTGCTCTGACACACCTGCCCTCTGACCTGGGGCCTTGCTTGGTGAGAAGTGCTATCTCCTTTACAGTTATTACTAGCTAATTTCCACCTTCCACAATAATCTCTACTTATGGCTCACTTTTATCTATCCAGGAAAGCTTCCTTTTAGTTTACTTATTGGAGAAAGTTTCTCATTATGTAGACCAGGCTTGTATAATGACTCCCCTGACTCAGTCTTCCCAGTGCTAGAATCATTGTAGGTGGCTGGCACCATGTCATCTGGAGAGTTATTTATTATTTGAGTCACTTTTATTGGAATTTGAAAGGAAAGTCAATTCAATACTCCTCATTGTCAAATTTGCCCATTTCTTCCAAAGACGTGTGGTAACAGGAAAAAAACATTAAGGATACAATTTAGAATTGGGAATTAAATGTGTCAAGGTGTAGAGCTGACTTCCAGAAAAGTCAAATATACAACAGGCAGTATTCATGCTGTCATCATTAGTAAGACCAAAAGATAAATTCATTTCACTTGAGATAAAAAGTTCTTTAAAAATAAAGGTGGTGGGGCCGGGAGTTTGGCCTAGTAGTAGAGTGTTTGCCTAGCATGCACAAAGACCAGGGTTCGGTTCCTCGGTACCACATACATAGAAAAAAGCCACAAGTGGTGCTGAAGCTCAAGTGGTAGAGCTCTAGCCTTGAGAAAGTCCAAGGACAGTGCTCAGGCCCTGAGCTCAGGCCCAGGACTGGTAAAAAAAATAAAACAAAATAAAAATTACAAATAAAAAAGGTGGAATATAAGGACAATGAGCAACTACCCAGGAGAAGTAGTGGACCCTGCTTTAAACGGTGAGACCTGAGGCAAATCTGCTTTGCTAGTAAAAAAAAAAATGAACCTCACAGTGTTCTGCTGAGTGGGAAGAGAAATGCTGTCAAGTCTCCTCTTGCTCTGGGGACACAAAGTGTCAGCCTCTCTTTCTACACACAAGTGCATTAAAAAGATGGCTGCAGTACTGAGCATTTGTGTTAGAGACCCGACAGTGCCCAACCACCGAAAAGTGTGAACTGGTCAAGTCCTAATCCAATAAAAACACATTCTTATTTTAATCTCAATGAAGAAAAAGGATTTCTCCAAATTAAAGGAGAAAAAAAAGGGTTACAGTAATTTCTCAAGATGTACTACATACTTGGACCAAAAACGAAGTTTTAATCATATACACTTGGAAAAAACATACTGGATTAGCTAGGTGAAAATATCCACCTTTGCATTCTAATTTTGGGATCTCTGTAAGTTCAAGTTCAGAACTGCTGCTTTTAAAGTGGAAAGCAAAACAGCAAATGGACAGGGCCCTGCCAACACCAAATGAAGGCACGCTCTACCATTCAGCTCTGTGAGCCTCGCAGGCGCCCTCACCAGCTGCACTCACTCTGGGGGAGCACTCACTTCCTAGAGCCAAGATTTCCACGTCATGTCACTTGGATCTCCACAGAACTCTTAGCGTTCCCTGCAAGTCTTTGAAGCTAGTTTTCGTCTCTGACTTTCAACACTGTTTACAAATTAGACACTGAGGAAATTTGATTAATGTAATAAATTTATAACCCAGGAAGACAACCTATCCTCACTGAAAAGTCTGAAAATTACCTCTAGTTTTCCTTTCCCAAACAATATTCTCTTATTTAATCCTTTAATTCACTGTAATAGTGAATTTGTGTGTTTCTGTGTATAAAACATAAACCCCCCAAAAATTTATGATTTCTTCAAATATGAAACATCTACCAAGCTCTAGCATTTTCACAATTACGTGAAAGAGCAACAGTCTACAAAGCCACTAAAAGTAATAAGTAAAAGTTGAAATATACTCACTTTTATCTATGCCTCCATAGGAATCACTTGAAATTTGTGTCCCAATATGTCTCAACCCTAAAAACGTGTGGGGGAAAAACAATTTAAAAAATATTGCAGAATGAAACATTCTGTTTCAGCGAGCTTTGAGGGACTACTTACCCTTTGCATTTTTCTGTGTAGAGAACTCAACAAGCCTTTCCTGTGGAAGAAGGAAACAGAGGCTGAGTGTTTATTCTGGATAATAAGTGCAGACCCAGGGGACCCAATGCAACCCAGGCGCAACTCAACAGGCCACTGGGACTGTGGTAATGAAGTGGCAGGGCTCTGCTTAGTCCCAGTAAAGAGACACTTCTGCCAGGAGTGCAGAAGACAGGAACTTCATGGAGTGAATACCTGGGTCTTCTTAAATTCCCTCTCCAGTATTTTCTTTTCATTTTTTAGTTGCTTGAAGTCTTGAGTTTGCTTGAGAGCAGCCTCTATATTTAAAAAGCACAATGAGGCAATAGAAAAATATCTCAGCAACTTTTACTACAGGGTTAATGGACTATGTAAAATCTATTCTATTCTAGTCTAAGTTTTTCTTGTTTTTTTCCCAGTTCTGGGGCTTAAATCCAAGGCTCTGTCTTTGTAAGGCAGGCATTCTACCACTTGAGCCAAGCCTCCAACCCCCTTTTTAGAAACTCTTGGTTATTTCTGAGGTAAAGTCTCTTTATGCCTAGGCCAACCTGGGCTGCAATCTTCCTTCCTGTCCTTCTCTGTATTGCTGTACCTTTTTCATAGTGGTACTGTCCCGTCACATTTTACCAAAGTTAAATTCAGAAAGGCCTTTTGTTCTAAACTGCATACTAATTCAACTGATAAGAGACTGTAAATTTTTTTTTCTAAGCCAGCCAAAGCAATTCCAGTCCCTCCCACTCAGATGACACCATGTGTAAGAAGATGCTGCTGGACCTGTGGGTCTTCTGAATTCAATAATCAGTAATAATCGTAGAGACATTAGAATAGCAGTCCTATCCCAGAAATCAGACCCAGTCATATTTCTTCATCAGGAAGACAATGTTTCTTTCTATTCTTTTCTTTTTCTTTCTTTTCTTTCTGCCAGTTCTGGGGCTTGAACTCAGGGCCTGAGGCTGAGCACTGTCCGTGGGCTTTTTCAAGGCTAGAGCTCTACCACTTGAGCCACAGCACCACTTCCAGCTTGTTCTTTGTATGCGGTACCGAGAAATCAAGCCAGGGTCTTTGTGCATGCTAGGCAAGCACTCTACCACTAGGCCAAACTCCCTGCACCGAAGAAGACAACTTTCTTAATGTTCCTGTGGCTATTGCTATTCTTACCTGGAATTCCCCATTTGGATTAGAGATCGACTCATTGTTTTTCTAGTCTGAAGCATTAGCAAACTGTGTATTCCATTGAGGTCCTCAATTGCCAGAGTGTGCACACTACTAAGAATCTGATCCAGGCTGACCTTATGGACATGGTGTGCTCATACCCAGTGCTAGAACCATCACTGACTCCTCTAACGTGCACTTGGACAAGTATTATGCCATATCATATTTTTTTTTGCCAGTCCTGGGCTTGAACTCAGGGCCTGAGCACTGTCCTTGGTCTTTCTCAAGGCTAGAGCTCTACCATTTGAGCCACAGCACCACTACCAGCTCTTTCTATGTATGTGGAACCGAGGAATCAAACTCAGGTTTGCAAGCTAGGCAAGCACTCTTACCATTAGTATGGCATATCATTTTATAGGAGAAAATTTTTCTGCTATGTGAAAAATGAAGGCTACATTTTTCTTCATAGAACAGTTCTTCTCTAAGCTGCACAGACATGAATCTCTAAAAAATATTTCCTTAAATACAAACCTCCACATACAAGCAGGAGGCAAGGCCTAGAACACTGGAATGTTGTTCTTAATGCTGTTTGTGTCTGAGCAATAATTAAATTAGGGGAAGAAGCTGTAGGATCATTCATAGAGTTGAGGCCTGACACGTTTGGATGAGTCTAGATAGCTCGGGTCTTCTTGCTTGCGAGGCAGGTACGCTACTTTCTGTACTTATTATGTCATTGTTTGTACGTGCTGGTACTGGGGCATGAACTCAGGACTCTGTGCTCTCAGTCAGCTGAGGTTCTCCCACGGGAGACGGTGCTCCACTCCCAGCTGTGTGGTGGTTAACTGCAGGTAAGGCCTATGGGTACTCCTAATGAGGACACTTCCCCACTGTGACATCACACCCCAGCCTCCTGGGTGGTGAAGACACTGGTGCCCATTGTGACATCACACCTCAGCCTCCTGGGTGGTGAAGACACTGGTGCCCAGCTGGTGCCAGTTCTGTGTGAAATAGGGTCTCAGTTCCTTCCCATGCAGGCTCCTGGACTGCAATCCTGTTTTTTCACTCCCCACGACAGCGGAGACGTGTTTTTTGATAAGACAGTCTTCAGTTATGCCCAGGCTGGCCTACAACACTGATCTTCCTGATCTCAACCTCTCAAGTGGAGTATTTTTTTTTTTTGCCAGTCCTAGGACTTGAACTCAGGGCCTAAGCACTGTCCTTGGGTTTTCTCAAGGCTAGAACTCTACCACTTGAGCCACAGCACCACTTCCGGCTTTTCTGTGTATGTGGTACTGAGGAATCAAATCCAGGTCTTCATGTACGCTAGGCAAGCACTCTATCACTAGGCCAAACTCCCAGTCCTAATTACTGCTTTTTTTTAATAGCATAACCTTCAACTCTGCTGGGACTGCCAGCTTCCATCTCCATGTATGGATCTAACAATGAACAGCAGAGGAATGTACACACTTGCTTCCTAACAGATCCCCTGCTTCCTAACAGATTCCCTGCTTCCTAGCAGATTCCCTTCTTCCTGACAGATTCCCTGCTTTCTAGCAGATTCTCTGCTTCCTAACAGAGTGCCTGCTTCCTGGAAGATGCCCTTCTTCCTAACAGATTGCCTGCTTCCTAACAGATTCTTGGCTGCAGTTGTGCAGGTATGAACCATGAAAATCCACAACTGCTCAAAAACTGGGGCAAGCTCTACAACCTTGTCACCAAGGATTGTATGGCCAAGGGTTTCCATTTGCCTTGTAAGAAAAGTAGCATTTACCTTCCAGCTTCTTCACTTTAGCTTCCAGCTTCTTCTTCCTAGTGATCAAATTTTGTAAGTTAATTGGCAAACAAAGTACATAACAAACGCGTGTATTACAATCCATAATTCTAATTAGGAAGATTTGTATAACAAAGTTTTAGTCACAACTAAAATCACATGTCACTACCTGAAACTGCCAGCAACTCTTTGGATGACAGAATAAAATCCAGGACAGAACTGCCATACAACACTGTATCATGTTGAGTACATTATTTCTAAAACTGTTTTTTTTTAAACTGCCATCAATTCTTTGGATAATTGAATAAGCCAGGACAAAGTTGCCATACAACACTGTACTATGTTGAGTGTATTACTACTAAAAATGTTTTTTTTTTATAAACATTCCTTTCCCATATGAAATGTGCACTCTATGGATCTATCTCAGCTTTGTCAGAAGCACACCTAAGACCTCCTCTGCCCCATGGGGCAGTCATCTGTTTAAGATGGACATCTGAGGAGATGTCCATTACTCCATTACTGTCACATCACCTCAGAGTAAACTGTGTGTGTACAGCTTGCTGTCTGCCTCAGAAATAACGTGGACATGATATCAAATCTCAAAATACTCAGCCCTTTCATTCCTGGTAACACAGACTCCCTTTCCACAGATGAGACACTACAACAGATGACATCTATTTAATATTAGTACAAAGGAAGGAGCCAATAACTGCATTTGGACATCTTTTAAATTAGGTATGACTCATGTCATAAGATGGAAATTAAAGTTCAAGGATTAATTTAGCATCACACAGCTAATTATGGTCAACAAATCCAAAGAGAGAGGAAAAATATTAGTTACAGATTATCTTGTTTCAAAAATGAGACTAGTTATGTAGTAACTTTAAAACAACTTACTGGGCATCACTTCTTAAGCATTCTTCTTTCACACGAGCATACTCCTGGTGAGAAGCCTGATATAACTTTAGAGAACTCTTTAAAAAATAAAACAAAACAGAAGTATTCTCAAAGTTAAAGTCACTGATCTTGATAAGCTAATTATTCTTTATTAGCATAAAATAAACTAAAGAAATACCAATTTGGCAAGAAACTGAGGTACAACTTAACGAACATTTTCATGACTATAACCAGATTTACAAGTGCTAGAGCTAAGATAATGTACAATATAACCAAACACAGCTACAAAACTTAAAACAATGTGCTATTCTAAGTCAATTTGAAATTGTCGTAGGAATAGGTATGTCAAGTAACTAACACTTTTTACCATAATCAACTAAAATCCAATATAGCCTGAAGAAAAACCTTAGTATAGAACTAGTATAGAAGTTCGTACAGAACTAGAAAATCATTAAACATAACAGAAGCGGGGTAGAATGTATGGGGTCTACAGCCTGATGGAGACCCAGGCTGGGAAGGATACAGCTGGTGAGCCCCAGAGGAGAGGAGGTGACTTGACCATTACTGACCTCAGCAACAAATCAGCCCCCAGGAGGCATTTGGTGTTTTGACAGGAGGATTTATTCTTTCAGAGACACTCACTGAGACTGATTAGGGTTTATCACTGAACCTTTGAACTCGTTCTCCAATGTTCAGATTTTCTTGAGAATATTGCTAAAGAGCTTATATGAAGGGCAGATAAAACTGAACATCGTGATCGTTTAACTTTCACTGCCCAGTTAAACAAACCAAGAATTTCCTGATAATATAAAGACAAGCCAGGCACCAGTGGCTCAAGTCTGTAATCCTAGCTATTTCGGAAGCTGAGATCTGAGGATCACAGATCAAAGACAGTCCAGGCAAAGAAAGTCTGAGAGACCCTTATCTCCAATAAATTAAGCACTGAAGTAGAGCTCTAGGCTTGAGCACAAAGAGGCTCAGGGACATACCCATACCCTGAGTTCAAGCTACAGGACTGGCAAAACAAAGGTATGTTTGCTATTTCCCATGTAAGGCAAGGAAAATGTGACATAAAATGTGGGACACACAAAAGCCATAAAAAGTCACAGCTGCAAGATGCCGTTACTGATGGCACTAATAACAGTATTGGAGAGCCAATAATCACCATCAAGCCAATCACCACAGTGATGTAGTGAAAGAGTGCTAACAAACACTTACTTCATTTGTTAACATATTAAAAAAAAGTCCTTATAACTCAATCCTAATAGTAACAAAATGAGTCTAGGTACCTTCTTCTCTTCTAGTTCTGCTTTTAATGCTCCCAACTCTTCCTGGCATTTCTGCAGAGGAGAGATTTTTTGGAGCATCTGTTCCACTTGGTGATGCAGAGTACTATTCTCCCTACAAATGGACAACAAATTATTAACACCACAATATAAAAGTATCTACAGTGTTATTAAAAATACACACTGATGCCAGGCACGGTGGCTCACACCTGTAATCCTAGCTACTCGGGAGGTTGAGATCTGAGGATCCTGGTTCAAATCCAGCCTAGGCACTAAAGAACATGAGACTTTTATCTCTAGAAAACGAGAAGGGAGGCTGAGTCTCCAGGGGTAGGGTGGTAGCCTGGAGCTGAAGAGCTCAGGGACAGTGCCCAGGCCCAGAGTTCAAGCCCTATGACCCCTCCGCCCCCCCCCCACAAAATATATGTGTGTGTGTGTGTGCATACATGTGTGTATATATGTGTGTGTATGTATATGTGTGTACATGCATGTACACTGATGCCAGGCACCAATGGCTTATGTCTATAATTGTAGCTACTCAGGAGGCTGAGATCTGAGGATCATAGTTCAGCGCCAGCCTGGGTATGAGTACACGATTCTCTTATCTCCAATTAACCACAGGAAAACTGGAAGTGACACTGTGGCTCAAGTGGTAGAGCTGGCAGAATGGTAGCCCTGAGATGAAGAGCTGAGGGATTGCATCCAGGCTCAGACTTCAAGCCCCACGACTGACCAAAACAAACAAACAAACAAACAAATATATGTACATACATATATGCATACATGTACACACACAGATATACTGATGCCAACAGCTTAACCTTTAATCCTAGCTCCTCAGCAAGCCAAAGTATGATAAATAAATCTCCATTCCAAGCATGCCAGAGCAAGAGAACCCATGAGACTCTCATCTCTAACCATTAAAAAAGCTGTAACTGGAGCTGCGGCTCAAATGGTAGGGTGCTACACTGAGTAACAAAGCTAAGGATTAGCAGCTAGGTCCTGACTTCAAGTCCCCGCCCCCCAAAAGAAGGGTATGTGTACACCTGAATACACACACACACACACACACACACCCCATACCACACAATATGAGATTTCCAATTCGGAACAAAAAAGAATTAAAAAATCTTTCTGTTGAAATTTATTCATTCTACTCACAGTAAAAAAAAAAAAAGTTTTTAGGGGCTGGGAGTTTGGCCTAGTGTTAAAGTGCTTGCCTAGCATGCATGAAGACCGGGGTTCAATTCCTCAGTACCACATAAACAGAAAAAAGCCAGAAATGGTGCTGTGGCTCAAGTAGTAGAGCTCTAGCCTTCAGAAAGACCAAGGACAGTGCCCAGGCCCTGTGTTCAAGACCCAAGACTGGCAAAAAAAAAAAAAATGTTTTTAATTCTCAAACATTACAGATCAAGCAAATCAAAAAGCGTCTTGAAAACCAAATACTATACCTCTCCATGTGCTGGAGACCCTCTGAAAACTACTAACCATCTGGTAATGTGAACACTGAACTCATTGCTCTATGGTATGATTATGATTCAGCAATGTACATACAATTCTGCTTGTATTGTAACCATATTTTACCTTATTTTAAGTAATAAAATAACTAGTTTATAAAAGCATTATCAAAATCTGATGGGAATTTGTGGATCAAATGGTATAACACTTATCTAGCAAGTAAGAAGCCTTGAGTTCAATTCTATCACCAAATAAATAAATAGCATCAAAAAATCTCATTTATGTAGATAACAGCAATTAAAGTTTTATTAAAATGGTAATGTAAGAATAAAAAGTCACTGAAAAGTAAAACATAAGGTTCTAATTTAAGTCCTAAATAATAAATTCATCAGAATGGTGTAACAAGATGATGACACAACATTCTCTATGAAGAGTCAAGCTAAGTGGATTTCATGAGATCCTGTTCAAACATGTGGCCGGAGATATCTACTTTTCATGACGAGCTCATCATCAATGACAAAGATAAGGTCACTCACCTTCGAGCAAACTGCAGCTGTAAAACTTGTTAAAGAAAACTTGAAGAGACTATCTCCCGACACGTGTCTGGAATAAAACTTGCTTTACTAATAGCTACTATGATCACAAGTGTTGACTATATTCTGCAAAAATAGAGGACGGGGTTTAAATTACACTACGAGACAAAGCAATCTGTAGCTAGAAGACAGATGATTGATAGGTCTCCCCAAAACCCAGACTTCATTTTTTAAGCACTGCAGAAATAACTCCTGCACACAGGGGTTATAATCTTATAAAAAAAAATCATGTATATCTACACTTAATATTTGAAAAGAAATAGAGACAGAACAGAGAATCTATATCAGCCATGATTTTTATAATTTATGTAATTTCGTAAACTCATTTCCCCACATCAATGGTCTAAAATATTCTAAAATATCAAAGCATAATTCTTTACTTTCATTTTTACACATTCATATTTATATAACAGCAAAGAAAATCATGTTTATAAAAACACACCCACAGCTTTGTATTTTACAATGTAAGCTCAAAGCTAAGAAGCACATTTTTATTTTTCTTAAATTACTATAGTTTTACAGAATAAAAGCTCAATAAGTATGTGATGAAAGGAGGAGTAATAAACAGGACTAGCAGCCAGAATTATACAGAGTTGAAGTAATGTTAATGGGAATACCTTTCTTATTCTGGAATAAATGAGAAAACATCAGTACTACTGTAGCAAAGCAATCAAATCAGAAGAGAGGCCATATTAATGTACAGCACTAGTAACATGAATGTGGGCCAAACTACTACATTTTGAGGTCTGACAAATACCTGATGGGGCAAATGCCAAAGCAGTTTAAAAAAACACTTATATGCTGACACTAAGGCCTTATATCAAATCACAGAACAAATTTCTATAGTTCAAAAATAATGTGAAGGCTTTAACTGCTTCGAGGAATTATCCTAATTTTTATTTTAGTCTTTAGTAGAAAAACACTATGAAAGTAAACCAGTATTTTCCTTGCTAGATTCATGGATAATCAACTCAAAATGTTTACATCATTTCTCCCAAAGTGATATAATGAACATGTGCTCTCTTAATATCTATGGCTGGTCTATCAATGTTCCTGTTTAGTTATCTAAACATAGCTGCAATGCACTGTATAGTTTTTACTACTGAAGGCATTACTCTTCTAACAGCAAGCATTTATAATTAAATACAGGCTATTTTAACAAAACATAAGACTAACAGTGATTTCTGTATTTCAAGTGCAACTCCAGGTACTAAAAGTAAATCCAGGAGTGGTATCATGATTTTATTGTTCTGCCCATGCAAATTAGAAATGGCATGAGGACAGAAAGTAATCGGTGGTCACGTGTCAGTCCAGGTACGCTGGAAGTACTACTACTGCCCGGACAGCAGTGTCTGTGCCAGCACCAAGACCAAGCTGGATCTGCAGGGCTCTCTCCAGTCTAACAGAGATGTCTATCTATTTTAATGGAGAGATTTCAAATCAAGGGTTACCACCGAAATACCTGGAAGGATCAGCTCTATGTACTTTTTCTCACTGCTGACAAACTACCCAGAGCTGACTACACTGCAGGCATTCCCCCACGCTTATGTCTCAAAGCCCCAATATTATCTGAATACACAGGAACTGTCTTATCAACGTAAAATTATACTGTTTCTATAATTTGGGGCCTAGATACTCACTCTTTTCAAGTCACAAGAACAAGAAGTCCATTTTCCACATTTTAAATATTCTCACAGTATACACTGTGCAGATTCAAAACTAACCTTCAATAAGCACGGAATGCAGCAACAATTATTCTTAAAGCTAAGAACATATTCTAGGATGGCACATTTTTGGCCCAAATGAGACATATTGGGCTGGGCGTTTGGCCTAGTGGTAGAGTGCTTGCCAAGCATGCGTGAAGACCTAGGTTCGATCCACAACATAGAACAAAAGCCAGAAGTGGTGCTGTGGCTCAAGTGGTAGAGTCCTAGCTTTGAGAAAGCCCATGGACAGTGCTCAGGTCCTGAGTTCAAGACCTAGGACTGGCAAAAGAGAGAAAGAGAGAGAGAGAGAGAGAGAGAAAGAGAGAGAGAGAGAGAGAGAGAGAGAGAGAGAGAGACAGAGACAGAGACAGAGACAGAGACAGAGACATGTTCTTAGAAAAGCTCATCAGATACAATAAGAGAAGAAAATGACACTGTAAGCTTTCCTCCTGTGAAAACTGGTATCTACTGTGCCCGTGAGCAGGTTCTTGTGCAGATAAATACTAATAAATATTGTCTTTAAAGATGATTGACAGACCTGTGTCAAATCTCTTTCTATTATTATACCTAAGTATACTCCAAAAATATGAAAGAAAAAAGCCAGTGAAAGGATATCATCACACTTCTTCTGATATTCTGTTAACAAGTTACTGTAACCAAGAAAAGAAGAGTTAGGTTAGTCTGTACCACGTTAACCCCATGTTTCAACATGTGTAAGTCAGCCTCTTTTCCTAGATCCCTAAGTTAATTAATTCATTCCCCCAAAGCACTGAACCGATGTGAAGAGCTTTCTGTGTAAAAATCCTTTCCATCCATGTTGGTCAAGTCACAAAACTATTAGTAATTCAAAAAATAAATAAATCTACCATCATAGCCTTAACATATTGTGAGCAAATTTGGGATACAGCTTAGAGTAAAGGACTTGGCGACAGGCTTGGTGCCGATGGTTCAGGCTATATTCTAGAAACTCCTTGGTAGGCCAAGACTGGGGCTCAGCTGGGACGTATGGCACATGTTTCTTGTACTGACAACTAGGCAGAGTGCTATGCACCTATCATCCTAGCTACTGAGACATTGAGACAGGGATTACCATTCCCAGCCAGCCTGGGCAGAGGTCTACGAGACGCTCTCTCAACGGACAGGCTGGGCATGGTGGTGTGCAATTATGATTCCAGCCACACCAGAAATGAAAAACGAGAAGAATAAGGTCCTAGCGTACACTCAGGCAGGAAGCAAAACCCTATCTCAAAAACAGCCAGTACAGAAGGGAAGACATGTGGCTCAGCAACATAGCATTTCCCAGGCAGCACGAGGCCTGCAGTACAAACCCCATTCTGCCAAAAAGGAAAAACCAAAAACAAAAATAAAAAATAGAAACAGTTAAAATACTCCAGTTTAATTTACTCCTAACTCAGGATCTTTGTTAAAGGAAACTTTAAGAAGAGCACCAAACATCTGGATTGTTAACAGGACTAGGCAGATACCACAAGAATTAAGTCCCCACAGCCGCCAGGTGGGCCCGAGTCCCAATGTCCAATGCCAGCTGGCCAACTGGCCAGCTTTACAATATTCTACCAAACACATGCAAGTACACTTACTCTGTATTGATAATTTTTTGTTTCAGGGTAATTAGTGCTTCAACATATTCATTTAAATTCTGAAAGAAAAAAAGTTTCAGTTAGCTTCGTTACTGTTGCAGTCCACTGCTTTACTTAGGTTAACATTATGTCTTATGAACACCAACGTAAGCAAGTTTCTCATTCATACTTTACACACATGCTTTAAACAATATAGGGTAGGTTACAAATATGTATGTGCTGCCAACTGATCATTAACACAGACACACACACACAAGTTCTAAAACACTTCAGAATTGTATGGCATAGTTAGACATGTTTAGAAGGTTCTTTCCTACCCCCCAAAGGATAAAAGAATGCTATGTATCATTTGTGTTTTTTTGGGTCTTTTTTCTTTAATTGTACTTCTAAGTCCACTAGAAATTATTCTTAGGTATAGCATAATAAATACTCGAAAAACATAAATCAGAAAAGCAACAAAAACTGTGTTTAGCATTATGCATTTAAATTAGCTTTTCATTGTATTCAAGGTGTATGATATAGATTACAATGATGAAACTTTAATACTGGCAGGCTGATATAGTAGGATGATATCTTTAAAATTTCAAAGTTAATAAAGATTTCTTAAATTACACACCAAAGTGCAAATTTAATGTATCTGAAATCAAAATTTTGTATCTAGCTGGGTACCAGTGGTTCATGCTTGTACTCCTTGCTACTCAGGAGGTTGAGATTTGAAGATCAAGGTTTGAAGGCAGGCCAGGCTGCCTTCAAGTTATGAGACTTACATAACTACCAGAAAATCAAAAGTGGTACTGTGGCTCAAATTGGTAGTGCCCTACCCTTGAGCAAAAGAGCTCAGGGGCTGTGCCCAAGCCCTGAGCTCAAGCCTCATGACCACTCTCCCCCAAATGTGTATATTGATAGATGTTTGTATGTATATATATATATTTATATGCATAAATGCAATACATTATAACATATTGTGTTAATTATAGTATATATTAATACATATATTCATATATAACTATAGCATATTATAGTATATTCATAAATATATGTATACACACATACACATGGCACTGAATCCTATAAAACTGCTAACAGAAGAATGGCTTGCTTCAAACAGTCATTTATAAAAAGAATAGGAAAAGAATTTATAGACCTTACTAATCAGTTATAGGAAGTAAAGAATATAGAATGTCAATTCAGACATGATGAGTCCAGAATAGACAGCAGGCACATCAAAAGGCCTTCCACCTTTCTCGCATCAAGGAATATAAATTCCACTAATGAAGCTCAAAGCCCCATCCACTGCATTATTCATCTTTCATCCATTATATTGTATTGGAATAAAACTCTGGTACTGAGGTGAGGGAGAAAACTCCACTACTAGAGCTGTAGTATCTGAAAATAATTCTGGCAATACATAGTAAAATCAAAATATATGAAACACTACATTTACCTATTTTCAATCTTGAATTCCCTCTGTGCAAGTTTTTTATGTCTCTGCCTCAAGATAACTTGCTCCTGTCCCTTCCATGACATCTCCCTTTATATGTTTCTATTGTACTGCATTTACCAATTTGCTTTTACCGCTGTGTAGGGATATTACAGATCCATATATATATATATATATATATATATATATATGGCTTGCTAATTATAGTAGACTTGCTCATTATATAAAAGGCGCCACTTCTTAATAGATACAAGGAGCTAAACAGAGTATGTGCAAAGTAATTCTTACAACATTAAATAACTGATCTGCAAATTTCAGTTTTCCATGCCCACAGTGATTATTTTATGGTTCATTTGTTTGCCCTGGCCTTCTTGGATTGAAAGGGCCCTGAAAACAATGGTGAATAGCAGGTGAGATGACAGACTTCCTTGTCTTAAATGACAATTGACTCAATTTGTTCTGGTCCATGTTTCTGATAAATATTCTCTCAACACGTCATGAACCTTCTATACATAGTCTATTAAAAAGTCTATTACAAATTTTACTATATTAAATTGGTCTCTAGTATAAATATGGTTTTTTTCCTCTCCTTTTATTTTATAAGTTGCAGTGTAACATAGCAAATTGTCTAATGGCAAAGCAGTTTTGAATTCCTGGGATAAGAACAACTAAATGCTACATCTGCTCTACTCTCACACCATGCTGGATTTAATCCCCAACCCTGCTGAAGTTGCTTCTCCAATCTGGGTTCAGAAAGAGACTTTTGAATTTTTTTACACAGTTCAGTATGTTTAATAATATACAAGACTCATAAAATTAGATTCCTTTTCCTTATTCAAAAAGTGTAGGGAGGATCAGGAGTTTGGCTTAGTGGTAGAGTACTTGCCTAGCATGCAGGAAAACCTGGGTTCAATTTCTTGGAACCACATACATAGAAAAAAAGCTGGACGTGGTGCTGAGGCTCAAGTGGTAGAGCTCTAGCCTTGAGAAAGTCCAAGGACAGTGCTCAGGCCCTGAGCTCAAGCCCAGGATTGGCAAAAAAAAAAAATGTGTACGGAGACGGTAGAGCACAAACATGTGTATAATAAAGTTAAGTTTATTACGTAGAGAACTGTTGGGTACTCCTGGCTGAAGAATCTGTCCCCTCACACCAAGACAGACTGAAGTCCTGACTACCTACTATTAGCTGTCTCTATGTCCTAAACATGCACATGCACAGACTTTTGATTTTTTCCCTAAACAATACAGTGTAGCCACTCTTACTCATTATTTGTGTTAACTTATCGAGAGATGACTTAAAGAATAGGCTGTGTGAACATGATTTGCAAATATGCCCTACCTTATTTAAATGAGAGACTCCAGGGGTATCTGGGAGCCAGTTCAACACACACAGAGAGGTGAAAGAAGATTCTCAACCCACCCACTGATGATGTTCAGGGATGGAAGACAGGATGCTGGGGGCATCACTGACTCTGAGCACACTATGGTTTCAGCACCCAAGCGTGTGTGCCCAGGGAAGAGTACAGTGAACGCACTTGCGTTAGAAAGGCCTGCCTACCAGATCAGTCACAGGCTGGCATTTGCAAAGGAGGAAACCGGGAAAGCACTCTCCCCCACTCACTGCCTGCCTCACTGCGTGATGTGGTTTATGGAGAACCCCTGCTTCCTTTCTGCAAGGACGCCTACATGACCAGCCATCCTGAGTCTCAGAGGGATGTCCATATGTTCTCACGTGGGTCCCCTGAGACTCCACTGGTGTGCCTCTGCCCTCTGCTAGCTTAGTTACTAAGCCTTAGGGAGTCACTGGGGCCAAGTGTCATCTCTGGCTACCCAGCACAGTGTGACACCAGAAGGTCTCCTCCTCGCCACATGTCTCCAGAGGAGTGCAAGGCTCTACAACATAAACTTCCACAAACACAAATGGCAAAGACTAAATGGAGACTGGAGAGCCATGACAATGAAACGTAATACGTTCCTGACAGAAGCCATTCTTGGTCCAGGCAGCAAACAGGAATGGTGCTGTGAAAGATCAGAACAGCCACGCTGATACTGGCAGCAGCATGTGAAGAACCACAGGTGATATTGTTGGAGAGTGTTCCTATTTTTTTAGGAAATCTAACCTCTATCTTTTCTGTTGGCCCTCACCTGTAGTAAACTACTCTCCTCCGGCCTTCTGCACAGCCTGCAGCCTCTGCAAACACCACTTTCCCCATCTCTTTCCTCCAGTGACCTGCAAGCCATGTCCTTGACCTCAGGCTGCTTCCTTCACAGAGCTCTCGGCTGTGCACATCCACAGAGCAGCCCAAAGGACGGGCTCCCTGGGCATCTCCTACTAAAATGACATTACGCTTAACCCCAGGGTGGGCGCCTTTTCTCTCTAACTCCAACTCCAACGAGCCCTGTGCTGCCTCTGCTCAAAACTATACAGCACACCACATGCCAGGAGCGAGTCAATCACTGATTGGTAAATGAATTACAATTCTGTAAGCATGCCTTGTCATAGAACAATTTGTATAACAACAGACGAGGGAAAACATATTTCAAGTTCCAAGCAATGACGTTCCAACCTCTATCTGTGATAAATGCGAGCTGAGCACAGGTTTATACAAATTATAAGCTCAATTTTGTCCCAGGTCCGTCAAGCACCCAATTGACTGAATTGAACCTAGTTCATCAGCTCAAGAGCTTCAAACTGTCATCTGGATTCCTAAGAGTATGGGCAATTTGCTCTAGTGAAGTCAGCAAAGCAGGGCTCTCTGCACCAGAATAAAGTGACATGATAGTTGATTAACATGACTTAAAACTTAATATACCTGCAATCATCAGACCACATTGGTTTGAAGCACTGACAGTTTTGCAACCCATGTGGACTGGATTTCAATGACAAAACACTGTCTTCAAGGAAAGTGAGGAAATGAAATGAGGAGATTAAGGAAGCTACATTAGAAAGCTATTCACAATAAACTGAAGCACTCAATATATATATATTCAGATATATTTCTGCAGGCAGCAAAAATCTTAGCGCAGCCAACTGCATTTCTTTAGCTAGTAAATGAGGCAAAAGAGAAAAAAGAGAAGATATGAAAGGAAGCTTTTCAGGTCAAGTAAATGAGTTCAATTCTGAAACCCGCTACCTTCAAGTTACAGTCAGAATGCAGTCATATCACTGACATGGGAAAGACTATAACACACTGCTTGTCGGTTTTCAGCAAGATCATTTCAATTTATTAGAACCAATGTTACAGTTTCTCTCTCATGCAAAAGTTTAATCCAAGTATATAACATAGTACCTGCAGTGGCAATGTACAGCAAATGCAGAAATATCTTTCCTGAAGAGGACTATAACAAATTGATTCTTCCCCCATTTTCATTGTTCCCAATACTGAATCACTATAACGTATTCCTTGTTTGTCTAACCTTTTCTCTTTCTCCATGTTCATCTTCAAAGGCTACTCATTAACTAGGTGGTTCTCAAAGTTTAAGTAAAAAATATATTCTTTCATTTTCATCTTCCTCCTACTTCTAACTCCCTGTAAAACTCTTACAGTGAACTCAGTATCTACCAAAACTGGCTTCCTCTACTCTTGCCTACAAGTATAATAGACCATGGAAAGGACATAGTGCTCACAAAGAGTAAATGAGAAAACGGCTGAAAATCTGGGTCCTACCTAACGTCATGCCAAAACTTCAGTCCTGTATCTCTAACAGCCCTTCTGTCTTGTCTTCCTTTTCCTTTCTCCTTCTCCAATGACTCACTATCTCATTCAAAGAAGCCCAGAACCTACAAAGGTCTGTACCCTCACACGACCAAGCCTGCTGGTGCATTTATATTCTCATCAGACTCTGAGCATTCATGTACTCCAGACCTGCTGGCCTTCCTGGTCTTCCCAGAAACGTGGGCAAGCACCTACATCAAGACAGAGCCATATACTCCAGGTTTCTTAGTGAAATGCTTTTTGCCACTGTATTAACAGAACACATTTGCTCACCCTTTGCTCAAGGTAGCTTCCCTAGGGAAACCTAAATTCCCACAGCCACTACCCTTTTTCTTACTGGTGCATGCCCTCCCTGATAATTCATCATTTTCTAACACTGACTTATTTGTTGCCCTGCCCAGGAGGAATGATGCTCCAGGAGATGAAGAATCTTCTGTGTCCAGCAGCAGGGGATCAATATCTGCTGAACCAATCAACCAGCTCAAATAATAAATACAACGACCCAAGCTTCAGGAGATTCACCTACGTGTCTGAGATTAAGGCAGTGAGGAGTGCCATATAAGATAGCTTCACAACGCTGATGGTTACAATTGTGCTTGGAGTGCCAGCGTAAGTCCTCAATCTCCCGCTCCCAACTATTAGTAAATACATGTGGAGTACCTTCGGAGACGCTGCTGCAATTAACAGTAACAGCCACACTGTCCCCTGACGGCCATCTAGTCTGCAGCTCTTTCCAGTCTGACATCATCAACCCTCTCCCCTCTGCTCCTGCCAGGTTGTCCAAGTCCTGCTAGGCAAAGGCACTCTTGCGCCCCTCACACACTCATCTTTCCACCTGTCAATCCCCCCCCTTCCCAGAAGGCTCGGGGCAGTAGGCAAGGATAAGCAATTCCCTTCAACCTCCGAATGCCACTGGCTCCAACACACGGCTTCTCATCACCCCAACCAAGCGACAAAGCCACCATCTCAACACCCTCCTTTCTTTCTTTCCCCAACACTGTAAGGGTCTTCCTTAGGATAGGTTGTGCCCGCCTGCTTCACCACAAGGCTCAACCGTGGTGTACGTGATGCTCTCATCCGTGAAGACTCTGACGAGGAGTCAAAAGAGGCTCCGCCGTCAGACAGCTAGCTGGGGGCGTTGCAGGAAATAATCCATACTCTGAGCCAGTCCCTGGTTCCCCGAGGATCTGGAGCAAGACTGACAAGGCCGCGGAAAGAATCCACAACCCAGGCTGCTGCTACAAACCGCGTCTCCACCCACAGGCCTCGGAGTCCTTCAGTCATGCAATGAACATGCCAGTCGGCTTTGTAAATTCAGGCTGGGAATGCGGGCCCCCCCCTCCCCGCCCCCAGACGTGCAGCCAGACAATGCACGCACGATGCAACATCCTGCCTGCAAAAAGCACTGGCGGGCGGGCAGCGCGGGGCCTCCTGGAAGGAAAGGCCTTGAGCTGTCACTCTCCGGGCCCCGACGGCCCCGGGCTGGGGTCGGGAAGAAAGGGGACCCCCCACCCCCCGCGAGACCGCGAGACCACGCCCCGCGGGGCGAGATGCTGGGCTGGAGACCCCGGTGGAGGGGGGGGCGGGCGGGGCAGAGGGACCGGCGCCCCGGACACCGTAGGGGCGGAGGGGGCGGAGGGCCGGAGGGGGCGGAGGGGCGGGGGCCGGAGGGCCAGGGAGCCAGGGGGGTGGAGGGCGGAGGGGGTCGGAGGGCCGGGGGGCGGAGGGACCGAGGGGGAGGGCGGAGGGGAGGGCGGAGGGGCGGAGGGCCAGGGGCGGGGCCCCGGGCCGACCCCCACCCCCCCGCCGGGGCCCCGCGTACCTGCTGCAGGGAGGCGCAGCCCGGGCACTGCGCGAGGTCCGCCGCCGTGCCGGGG
Source organism: Megascapheus bottae (assembly GCF_031878675.1). Classification (NCBI taxonomy): domain Eukaryota; kingdom Metazoa; phylum Chordata; class Mammalia; order Rodentia; family Geomyidae; genus Megascapheus; species Megascapheus bottae. The sequence continues at coordinate 83,283,757 of NC_143512.1, forward strand.
GCCGCCGAGTGGGTCTCGCCCGGCATCATGGTGCCGCCCTCGGCCCGGGGCTCGCGCGCCTCACAGACGCTGGGCTTCGCCCCGATGTGGCCTCCGCGGGCGCCGCCGGGGCCGCCGCCTGCCGGGCCCCCGCTCCCCGCCGGGCCCGGGCGGGTCCATCCGTGCACGGAGGTCCCCGTGGAGACGACGAAGCGCCCTGCCGACCGCCACCTCCGCGCCGGGAGAGAAACGCGAGACCCGGCGGCGCCCCCCACCCCGCCCGGCGCGACGCGCTCCCGCCAGGACCCCGCCCCGCCCCGGCCGGCCCCGCCCCCGCCGCGACGCGGGCTGCCCGGCGCGGTGCCCGGACGGAAACGCCGAGCGAGGCCTCGAGCCGCGGCGGCAAGACGCTCGCGCACACCGACGGCCGAGGAGGCGGGACGCGGGGAACCTTCTCCCTCACCACGAAGGGCGGCGCCTTTCTGGACCGCTCACCTCGAGGCGGGCTTCGCGTAGACACCTAAAGCCGGGGGGGGGGGGGGGGGGGCGTGCCCGGGGGCGGCGCCTCGCGATGACGTCACGCGCGCGCGGCGGCAGTGGGAGAGGCCCCGCGCGCGGCCCGGGATGGTGCCGTACGGTTCGTCGTCGCGGGAGTGGGGCCTGGACCGGACTGGAGGGGTCGAGGGGAGGACGGAGACGGAGCGGGGCCACGGGGGAGGCAGGGTGACGCCTCCCGGACGCGACGCGGCTCCGCTGTCAGGCCGGCGGTGGCCGGGCCTGGCCTGGGCCCCGGGGCTCAGGCTCCCGTGGCCGCGGTGCCCAGCCGGGGTCCGCGTCCGCCCCACCCGGGCCCGGAGAAGCCGAGGGAGGCCACGTTCCCACCCCAGGCCTAGCTGGCCGAGCGAACCCGCGCCCCGAAGCCCGCCCTGGTCTCCTCCCTCCCCTCCCAGCGCAGCAGCGGAGCCCAGGTCAGAAGACATGGGGCGAGGGCATGGCCAGGCTTAAGACCCAGGGCTGTGGATCGCACCCAGCCTCCCCCTGGCCGCGCAGGGTGAACCCTGCCACTGCAAAAGAAAAGAAAAACAAAGTCCCGATTTTCCTCTAGGTGGTTTTCTTCACTGTGGTGGCAGCCCTTTCCTGGTCCACCTGTCCACCTCGTGCCGTGCACTGGGGACGCCAGATGTGCAACATCAGGGACACTCCGCCAGACAGGCCTGATCCCACCTGTGGGACGGCCAGGTTCCCCGGTTTTCTGTCACACAGGTGGACAGAAAGACAGAATCACCAGGGAAAGTGAAAGCCGGGAAGGAGCTGTTGAACTGACAGTCATGACTTCGGGTCCTAGGAAAATTTACCTTTCAGATCACTGCCCTTTTTTGCTTTTTCCAACTGCATACTTTTCCCCCAAAATATCAAGTGGAGGAGGCCTTCTCACCTCTCCCCTGGCAAGGCCCTGCGAACTCTTAGCATGGCAAGATACGGAATCTTTATTGCCACCTTCGTGATTTGGACATACTTTTTTCTTTTTTCTTCTGTGGGACAGCTTTTCTTCCACTTCCGTGTGTGGAAATCCTTCCTGGCCTAGGTTCTCTGTTTTACCTCTGCCGCCCTAAGAAACACCCACTTTCTCTTCGTCCCATAACATTGTTTCATTTTTTTTTAATCCCACATTTTGAATGAATGATGCTTTGTATGCGATAAGATTTGCTATGTAGAGAGTGGTTATTAACTGTTTGTTGATGGCATTATCTATTTTGAGATACATATTAAATGCCTCCTGCTTTGGTCTGAGCATGGCTTACCTTCTCCCAAACTCATCTCAGTTTAATCCCCATGGTAAACTACTCACTATCCTATTTAGAGGTAGGGATGATGAGTAATTAGGATTGGGTAAGGTAATTCCGGTGGAACACAACCACCTTAATACTGGAGGCTTTGAAAAAGAAAGATTAGAGGAAGGAAACACATACACATGAGCACAATCATTAACTTTATGACACCGTATCTCAGGATTGCTGACAAAAAGACAATCACCACATGCTCCCTTCAGCCTTTCTCAATCTATGTGTCAAAACCAATGTCTAAAATGTTTCCAGGCTGTGGTATTGTACTTAGTAACAGAAAAGGGATTTAAAGGAATCTATGTGTTACTAAGTAACTGAAAAGACAAGACAAAATCAATTCCAGGACTAGAGTGATGAAAAAAAAAATATCTAGATATATACACTAGGCATTGGGATTGAAAGACAGGCAGAAGTCCGGAAATTCAGAGAAGTGAACCTTATAGAAACCAAAACTTTGCTGTCAAAATTTTGCTATGCAAAATTTATATACCAATGTTTTGGGGTGATTTTGTTGCTTGAGACTTCAGGTATAAATAAGAATAGAGCTGGGCAGGGGGGGTGGGGTTCACGCCTATAATCCCAGCCCTAACTACTCAGGAGGCTGAGATCTGAGGATTGTGTTCAAAGCAAGCCCAGGCACTAGAAAATTGGAAGTGCTGCTGTGGCTCAAGGGTTAGGGCAGTAGCCTTGAGCTGAAGAGCTTAGGGACAATGCCCAGACCCAGGGGTAGGGCGGTAGCTTTGGGCTGAAGATCTCAGGGAGAGTGCCCAGGGGTGGGGTGGTAGTCTTGTGCTGAAGAGCTCAGGGAGAGTGCCCAGGCCTAGAGTTCAAGCCCCACAAAAAAAAAGAAAGAAAAAGAAAAGAATAGGGATGGAGGTTGTGAGGACACTTGGATACATTGAGCCCATGGCCTGAGACTTTGTGAAAGGCTGAACTGAAAAGTGACAGCAATTTACTCCATAAAGGAAATTACAGAACTGAGCACCCAGGAATGCTATGGGAATCTGTTGGCTGGTTTTAGTCAGATTTACAGTGAGACTTCAGAGTTAATAATTAATGATAACAAAGATTTGGGAAATTGGCAGCCTTGCCATGGAAATGAAAAGGCTTGTTCATGGGGGAAGGAAGGAGCCAGCCAGACGAATCTTTGCCCCACTGCAAAGACTCAGTAGCTAGGGCTACCTCAGCATGTTATTGCTTTTATCTGACAAAGCACTGACCCAGCTTCAACCTCTGTTCAAGTGTAACCCTCACAAGGAAGTGCCGCTGGGCTTCCTGGCACAGAGAGAACATGAAAGCTACAGGGTCATGGCAGTTTCCACCCACCTGACTTCACAGGAAAGCCCAGGAGGCCAGGTAGACATTTGCCACAGCCCAAGAGACCTCATCTGCACATCCTACTGGAGCCAGAAGGGGTGCCCACTGGCCTTCGTCACCTGCTGCAGGGAGCTGCAGGGGTCAGGTTCCCAAAGAAGCTTGCGAGAGCTGTCATGGGGCCTTGAACCTGCACCTCAGAGTAGTGCTGGGTGGATCCCAGGGAGCACTACCCCTGGGAGGCCAGACAAGAGCCCACGAGCTAATGTCTTAGCCATGTCTGTGCTGCTGTTGTGTCTCGGAGGTAACCTGGTTTTGATGTTTTAAGCACTCTCACCAGAAAGCATTTGCCCAGAGAATACAACTTTGACATTTGAATTAATTCTGAAACCTGTTAAAATGCTGGGGCTGGGGAGAGAGAGGGAGAGAAAGGAGGAGAATATGTTATGGTTTGAATATGGTTTGTCACCCTTGAAGCTCACTAATAGGGCTTCCTCCTCATCACAAAGTACTTGGAGAATATGCTTTTGAGAAGTGATTCGGGTTAGATGGAGCCAGCAGGCTTAGACCCCAGGTGACTACGTTGACCACTGAAGGCTTGATGGGGAGGGTTCAGGAGAGAAGAGGACTTACATTCACACCCCTCTTCCTTTCCTCCTGCTGCCCTGTGTCCTGCCAGAAGAAACCATGAAGACCCCATTGTAGCCTAAGAATCTTGGACCTGAGAGCCCGAGCCGATATCGCCTCTTTAGAATACCCTGCCAGCTGTAGCACTGTGTTCTTAGCAACACAAAATAGCTCACTCATGGGGAGAAGAAGGGGCAAGGATGTAAACGTATTTTTTTCTGTCCTCCCGTGGACGGACCTGTGGGCTCCCATTCCCTGTTGAGTGTCCTCACTCTCCCCACCTCGACACGACTGCCAGGCACCAGACCCGGCGGAAACGAGACATTTGATTCTGTTTAGAAACACGTGATTCTATGAGCTGGCTAATCAAGTTGATCTGTAAACCAGGGGAAACTCTAAATGGAAAGTTCGATTTAGGGCGAGAGCTAATCTTTCATTGGATGCGTTTACTATTTTTCTTTCTCGAGACATGTCTTAAGGAGCAGTTTGGGTGCATTCACCAAGATGCATTGCACTCATCAGTGGGCATGCTGCTGAACCCCTCCTCTACCGCGAAAGATAATACAAAGCCAAGGGACTGTGTGCACTGATTGGACTGGTTTGATTTTCAGCTCGTGGGTGTAATGCTAGCATATAGCCACCAGATGGGAATGTTTTCCTGTGTGTTTTAGATTTAAATACACTACTCCTGTTGGACTCATGAGATGAGGGGCCACTGAGCCACCCATCCTCCAGTGGAGAGCATTTGGTCAGAACTCTTTGTGGTCTGCTTGTACACAGTCTACCAGCTTGGCCCCAGTTCTTCCACACACTCCTTTTCTGGCAATGGTACCCCAATTTGCCGCCAGGGAGCACCAGCTTGCTTCTGTCTCAGTGCCTCAGTGCTGCTCCTCAAGTGGGTGTGAAGCCAGGGGCTGGGGCTAGGTGTGGGGACGAGGGGGGGGAGTATGCCAGTTCCTGGGGTATCAGGTTCACTCAGCTGGTGGGAATACCTATTGTAAAGCAACAAATTGAATTAGAATAAAATTCAAATTCACACAATATTCAAGCAACCATTTAAAGGTCTGTGGTTCTGCCTTGTTGTGTATGTGGGGGGCGGGGTGGGGGCTGTCTGTGACCAGTTACAATAGCTGGTTGCATAAGAATCTTCCTGCAGCCTCCAGGTGGAGAAGAGAGAAGGAAGAGTATGCTCGAGGTGGAGGTGGTAAAGGAAAAGGAAGCTCTGGGCAGGAATGCATGTGCCAGGCTGTGCCCCAACGCCAGTCCCAAAGAAGAGGGTAGGAGAGAAACCTGTGGCCTATAAGGTCCCTCCAGTCACTCAAATGCCCAACACCTGCACTCGAGGACACCAGGCACTCAACCTGGGGTGCCTGGAACTGCGGGGACACAGCTGGGGCTGTGTCCATACCATGGAAGGAGTCACCTCTTTACTGCACCGGGGGAGGGGGGACCCTGAGAACCGTTCTGTGCATTCACTACACTGCATCTCTCAGTGAGAACTTTCGGTGGAGCCCATGACAGCCAAGAAGGAAGACAAGCTGGCCATGAATTGCTGCACAGATGGCAGAGGGAAGTGGGAGGCTGGAACCATGGGTTTTCCCTGTAGTCTTTCCACCAAGTAGGAAGCTACAGCAGTGCAAAGATGTCTGGTGTATCTCATCATGATGTAGAAGTGATTCTCTCCCCTATCCCCCTACCCCTGCCAACCTGGCAGTCGGGCAGCCATGAGACTCTCCACTGAGACAGACAAAAGAGGCAGGGCTATAAGTCATTGCTTGAACTCTGAAGTCTTTCTCCCACGTGAGATCTTATGATGAAGCAAGACTGCCACACTTGGACTGAAACTATAAATATGCATATTAGTCATAGATAACAACCTGGAATCCCTAACTGCCGTGTTATGTCTGTTTGCCTTTGTCCTTGCATTGACTCCACTATTTTGAGTGCGGTACTTGTCTTACCCCATGGTTTCTTTCATCTGCAAATCTGAAAAAGGCCACCTCATGTTCAGTTGCACATTGCATCATAGAACTGCTATGCATTTCATTATAATCTTGGACTTTGCCTTTGGGGGGATTCACCCCACTGTTTTTAATTAAACTGTCATTTCTGAACCCCATTACTGATTATCCAGTCTTCGCTTCTTAAATTTTTTTTAAAAATGAGTAATGTACAGAGGGGCTGCTATTACATGTCAGGTAGAATCCATTTCTTTTTGGACAATGTCTCCTCTCTCTCTCTCTCTCTCTCTCTCTCTCTCTCTCTCTCTCTCTCTCTCTCTCTCTCTCTCTCTCTCAGGTTTTACATCCCGTCCCCACCCAAAACTTGTACAGTTCCTTTACAATATAGAGTCTACTGAGTACCGCTGCTGACACCTAACAACCAGACTACCTGAATATCACCTGGTTTTTTTGTTGTTGTTGTTGTTCTTATTTTTGTTTTGTTTGTTGTGGAGGTTTTTTTCATTTTTGTTTTTTCATTTTCTGCCTTTGTTTGCCTCATTAATCTTTTTACCTGTTTGTCTTTCTCCTGTTTTTCTCTTTGATAAAATGTGGTTCCTGTCTCATATTCACCTGTGTGTGCTTACATGCTTACTCATTTCTCCCAGACTACTCCAGTGTGTCCTGACCTCATACAACTGGAACTACTTTTTTCTTTCTGCAGCTTGCTTACCTCACCCCACCCTTCCACTTAACTCTCCTGTAAAGCATAAAGCTTAACTTCCACTCCTTCACTATATATATATATATTACACACATATACATATGTGTATATATACATATATGAAAATGCCTGGAATTATTCTGACAGGACTATCCCCTCAGCATTCTCCCTATACTTGTTCTGGTTAAAGAACAAAAAGATATCCCTCAAATCCTAAATGTATCTAAGAAGACCACAACAGAAACAGTGACACTCTTCCTTAGAACTTAACCCCAGCACAAGACTGTGGATTTCCAGCCACAATAAGCTTGGAACCATGATTCCTCACCCCGAGAATAAAGAAGTCCAGCACAGTATCTTGAGCACTGAGAATGGCGATTTGTCAACTGATATCCACACTACCAACACTCATACGCCTGAACCAAGCTACAAAGTCACTAATAAAGAATATTTAGGAGACTGAAACCTCTACACCCTCTGGATTCAGATGAGTAAACCCAGGGAAAAAAAACTTCATGAAACTCATGAACAAATAAGACAGCATGTCATAAAAGCTAAATCGATAATATCATAATAAAAGAAATGAGGAGTAGATGGAGGGAAAATATCCAAATAATAAGCTTACTCAAATCATGACAAGAATTGTCAATGAAATAAAGGGACAGAATCCTTCTAAAACTAGACTGATTCCAAGAGAAGTCAAACAAGAGAAATCAAGTGAACTTCTCAAAGTCATTCATGAAACAGAAAACAAGGGCCACCAGCAAACTTCTTCTATGAAACAAGTATTATAACCATCCCTTGAGCTGCCTTCCTTCTGCATGTCTGCACAGAGAGGGCCTGCCTCACCTCATCTGTGCACCCTGCCTCAACCTTCCTGCCCCGCTAGCACTTGCACCACTTACCACTAATTCATCTGAGTCAGATGCCTGCATTGTCCTAGTAACTCATCCAGAATTTAGCATAGGATTGGTTCATGAAGTCCATCTCACACTGGATTGTGTTGTCTCTTGCATTTTTCCTTATGTCTTACATTGCTCTACTCTTGTTAATGTGTCAGTCATAAATCCTGAGAAACACTTTATCACAGAGTCTGCCATAAGGTGTATTATATCTCACCAATTCGCAAAGCCGGGTTTAACCCACAATCATGATTGCTTGGGAATAATGGGTGAGTGGGAAACAAAGCACATGGAACCAGCCCAGGAGGGGGTCATGAAATGCTTTAGGTTCTAGAGTCAGCACAGATAGGTATGTCTTGTGTGTATAAAAACATTGTTCACTGCTGTTTCAAATTTTCTGCCTCAACATGAGACTAATATATTGACTCACTAAACAGGAATCCTGAGAAGCTAAAAGGGTGTTATTTTTCCATAGATAAATGGCGACAAGAAGAAGACAGTTAAATTTTCTCTGTGAACAACTATGTTTAAGCCATATATTTACCACTGACAAAAACAAAAAGAATCCAATACATTTTAAACCTGACAAATAGGATCTCCTGTCCGCACACCAAGTGGCACAAATTTAGTGAAGGAAAGAAACAAAAGTTCTTGTTCCTGCCAGAGTTTATGTTTTGAATTCACTTATCTAAAAGCCTTTGTTGTTTTGTTTTTTTTCCACAGGGGAAATTCCTGTTTTCCAGTAGATTTGATGAAATTCCCATATGGTATAGAGTGCAGGATTTCCTCCTCTACACATCACCACCAGAAAAGCGGGGCTTATGTGGGAATTCACCCACCCAGGCAAACTTTGCATTCACTGGACTGTGTGGACCACTGTGGCCCGCCTTGCCCTATGGTGGAGGTGGAGAGGGTATGCTCAAACCCTAGCAGAGCGAGCCCAGCTCTGAAGTCCCCTCTCTCTGCATCAGAATCGTTATCCATTTATCCATAGCTATAGATAGACATCTTTCTGGTCATATAATCATTATAGATAGCTTTTCATCTTCTTTTTTTTACTTACCAATATGTCCTGACCATGAACATGTATCTGTACCGATGACATTGCAGTTACTTTCTAGGGACTTGTGCTTCCCATGTTGCTTTTGTTTCTTTTCCAAGACCATCTTGTTTTTTGGCCTGGGCAAGCTTAGATTTCACTCATTCTATGTATGCTTCTGACCGTAGCTGAGCTCGAAGGCCTGTGCCACTGCATCCAGCTTTTTCTGTTAAGACTGGGTTCCACATTCCAGTAACTTCTCCCCACCCCCACTCCCACCCCGGCTATCCTCCAACTGTAGTCCTCCAGACCTGCCACTTCTGAGCGGCTGAGAATTCAGGTGCGAGTCCCAAACCCAGTGACCACACAGTTGCTATGGCTGAGAAGCTTGGCGTCCTGGGTCTTCCCACAGGATTCCCATGTGGTGCCTGTGTGCTGAAGTCAGGTATGGGCAACTGATCAGATTTGTTTCTGTGATGGGCATCATGGAGTGAATGCCAGAATGACCCCAGCTCACAAGTGCAACTACCAACACTACTTCCAAACAATGTCCGCCTCTCTAGCTATTACCTGGAGATTACAACCAATGATAGAATTGCTACTCCTTTTTGGTTTTGGGTTTTTTTTTGTTTTGGGTTTTTTTATTTTTTTGAAAAGAAATTACTGTATAGAGAGAGGCAGAAGAGAAAGGGATCACTGGTTTAAGACCGCCCTCAGGGAGAATGCTGGTGACCCCATCTCAATGGGTAAGGCTGGCACGGTAGTATGCATTTGTTGTTTATCCCAGCTACAGGAGAGGATCATGGCTGAGGTCAGGCTAAAGCTTGAGACTCTGCCTGAAAAAAAGAACCGAAGTAAACACAAAAAAGAGATGGGATGGGGCTCAAGTGACAGAACACCTGCCTAGCAAGTACAAACTCAGTCGCAATGATATAATTATTTTAGCCTTTAGAGAAGTTACAAGCTTATTTACCCTGCCTTTCACCAGCAATTATATTCAGGGAGTCATTTCTCAGCAGCTAAACCACCATTGCTCTGAAGAAGCAGTGTCCTCACCGAAGGACTTCGCAATGTTTGTAAAAGTTCTAAATATCATTTTTTTTAAAAGCTGGAAGCCTGTCTTTCCCAGAAGCGTGTAGTTTGGCTCTATCTGAAGATGTATTCATCTCAGACATGGATGTGACCAGCAGGCTTGCAGCAGCTGACCTAGAGAAAGACATCCTTACCAAAGAGCCCTGCAAGGAGGTGAAGGAGGGAGCTATGATCAGAAAGATACCAAAGCCCTGGGCTTTGACCTAGGACGCTTTCTAAGGCTACCACCACAGGCTCTAATTTCTCCTACTCAGTAGAAAGCAGTGACTGAAACCACAGCCCATAGCCTTCATAAGAAATGAAAAGGCAGTCATCTTCTCACTTCGAGTTGTGATCATTTTTTGCACTGTCCTCTAAGAATTTGTGAAGTCTGCCGTCGCGTCCACGGACTGTGTCATCAAACCAGCACAAAGCCTCTCATTATTGATGTCCATTTATTTCATTATCAGAAATGGCAAATGGCAGATGGATGGTTTGGCCATTTGTGTTACAATTTGCTTTTGTTATTCAGGTCATTTGTCCATTTTCCTTGTAAGAAATGTAGCCTTTTCTCACTCTACAAGAATTATTCAAAGCCAAGGACCAGTGCTCACAGCTACCGTCCTAACTACTCAGGAGGCTGAGATCTGAGGATCACAGTTCAAAGCCAGCCCAAGCACAAAAGTCTCTGAGACGCTTGTCTCCAATTAACTACCCAAAAGCTGTAACTGGAGCTGTGGCCCAAGTGATAGAGTGCTAGCCTTGACCAAAAAATCTAAGGAAAAATGCCCAGGCCCTGAGTTCAAGACCAGGATCAACACACACACACACACACGCACACACACACACACACACACACACACACACACTTCAAGCCACTTGTCTTTTATGAGCCTTGCAAATATTTTCTTCTAAAAATTTCTTTGACTTTTTAAGCACATTTTTCTTTAATATAGGAATTTATATGTTGCATAAATCATCAGCTCTATCACTGCTTCTCTTTATGGCTTCACTTCTGGGATTCTATAGAAATGTTCTTTCTCAGCCCCAGGACTACACTTTCTTCTACTATATTAAGGATTTTATTTTCTATTTAGATTTCTATTGCACTTGAAATTCATTTTAAAATAAAATGAGAGCTAGTGATATAACTTTTCTCCCCAAAGAGTTAGCCAGTTCTCTTTATATCAACACTTGCATAATTCATCTTTGATGTCATTGTTGCTCATATGTGAAGTCTCTGAGCCGTGCTCAAGTGCCTCATGTACTCCCTGGATTAGACTTGTGTCTTGGCTCAAAGCCACAGCATGGAAATTACCCTTGATTTATAATATACTTCTTTATCTGATAGAACAGGTCTTTTAGACAATGGTTTTTATTTACAAATGGATAGACTTTATTTTTATAGAATTTAGGTAAGTAAAATGGTGCCAGTACCAGGGCTTGAATTCAGGACACTTCACTCTTGCTCAACTTCTTTGTGTATGTAGCTACTGCTCTATCACTTGGGCGATACCTCCAGTCAGGCATTTTTCTGATCACTGGAGATAAGATTCTCTTTAACTTTTCTGCCCAGGGGTAGGTTCCAACCAAGATTGTCCAGGTCTCAGCTTCTTGAGTAACTAGGAATGTAGGTGTAAAACACCAGAGTCCATTTTTGTGGTGTTATCATTATATTTTTAGGGAGAGTGTGTTTTCTTTCTAAGGCCAAGTATGTCCCTGCCAGAAAGCTATTTTCAGGTCTCAGTAAGTATTCTGAGAGCATAAACTTCCCTCTGCTCACTGAAAGGTAGGACCACATGTCTTCAGAATGAAAAGAATCCCTAACGTTAGGACTCATTTTCCTCTGCCCGGGAATGTGTGGCCCCAAGACCAGAAGAAGTGTCCTCCCATTAGCTGAGAGCCTGACTGTTAGATAGCCTACAGAGATAGCCCATGAGATAGCGAGGCCAGTACCTTGCGAAACTCTGTCCACTTTTCCTAGCCTCTGAACAAGTTTTTCTCAGACTGGGCCTATGGGTCCCAGGGACTGCACAGTGTCTGGAGGGAGTGCTTTGGGGGTGAGATGGGCAGGGAGCTGCCAGTCTGAGCCAGTGTTGAGCAGACCTCTCTAAGTCAGGACCCTCCAGGCCTGGACTCTGGTGATGCCCCTGGCAGTATGAGAACTGGAAGAGCATGGCACGGTACATCGAGAGGCAGAAGTCAACCTTTGAGTGCAGGCTGCAGCTGGAACGAAGCCATTTACTTCACACTGTTGGGAAGCACATACAACACGTCTCCCATACTGAAAATAAAAGGAACTGTAATGAATACGACTCGCCACCCACCAGAGCGGGATTAGCTGTGTCTTCGAGGCCAGCATCCATGTCCACAGGTAAGTTCTGAGCGTTTCTTGAGCAGACGCACCAGTGAAGAAAGGAGGTCAGCTCTCATCTCTCTGGTCTGGTGGACATGCAAGACACCAATAGCATGCCGCTGTGGGATGGTGGGACTGGATCAAGAGTTGAGGCTGATGGTTCTAAACACGCCTGGCTGGTCTTCCTGTGCCATGGAAAGTTGCTGTGCATTTGCAGCTAGGCATCAGCTCTCTGCAGTCTGTAGGTCAGATGGCTGGGCACAGAGAAACTGGGCTTTCTGCCCAAAGTCTCTCGCAGGGGACAGCAGGGTATTGCTGCCTTTCCTTCTTTTCCAGAGGCTCAAGTGAAGAGCCTGTTCGTCTCATGCAGGTTCTGACAGAACTCAGTTCTTCATCGCTCTCGGGCTAAAGGTCCACCACCACGAAGGCCACTGCGGTTTCTCTCTGTGAGGTTCCCGCCTGCTTCCCTCACCTCCAGTCTCTCCCTTCAGGAAGAGGCCTGGCATGGTTCAGGGCTCACTCTGTTGCTGGGCTCTTTCTCTCGAACTCAACTTACTTTTCACCTTTGTTCCATCTACAAGATTCTTTCACAGTCATACCTCAGTAGCATTTGATCGCCAGGTCTTGGTAGCTCTGGTCACCAAGATCTGAGGATTGTGGTTCAAAGCCATCCTGAGCATAAAGTTCCTGAGACTCTTATCTCCAAAGAGCCACCAAAAAGCTGGAAATGGAGCTATGACTCAGCTGATAGAGCCCTACAGCGCCCAGGCCCTGAATTCAAGCTCCAAGGCCACCCCCTCCCCACCAAAGAGCATGTGACTGAACCAATTATGCAGACTCTGGAAGGGAAGAAGAGGGGAGGGCGGCTGTCTTTGGAGCGGTCTGTCGTGCAGTATCCCTCCCACATTACTTCCTGTATGTGGCGCACAGCAGGACAGCCCTGCACTAGCCTTTCCTGTGCTCTCGAGGTGGCCCACAAGATGTGTGACTGAACGACCTTATTTGAGTTTGCACACCACGTCCAAAACCCTGAGGGCCCGCTTTAGGAGTCAGCTCTGTACCCGCCACGAGTCCTTTCCCTGCTGCCTGTTTCCCTGGGTCTAGACTCTCTACTGATGGAAGGTGGAATTGTGGATGGTTTCAAGGGTCTACTTTAGCGCCCATAGTTTCTATAATGCTCCACCCATTTGGGGCAATGAAATAACTAGCAACAATTGCACTTTGGTAACACAGTGCCTCTTTCCTCTTCCTGCTCCCCAACTGGCAATGCATTTGACTTGGCTGTGACAGCCTCGTGCCATGCCAGTGTCATCCCAGAGTGCCTCTCATTGAACATTCTGGGGTTTTAACTGCAAGTGTGTAAAAGTTACAGGGTTTGTAAAGTTTATAGAGAGACCCTCGCCAGTGAGGAACTCAAGCCAAACCCGACTCTCTGGGGCCATTGATTGTCTGAATGTGGTTCTCTAGGCTCAGGAAGCCTGGGAAAGAAGGTGCTGAAAATTCTAAAACCTGCCTAACTGCTTCCCCCACCCTCCTCTCTGCTGGGCTGGCCAGGTACTCCTGCCGGATTGGTCGTGGGCGCTGTGATTCTCCACTTCCACGGGAAGCACAGGGGAGAGAAGAGGACCGAGGCATCCTCCTTCTCTTCCCAGTGGGCGTCCCTGCCAGGCTGTCCCCGCAGAGCCCTGGAGTCATGGATAAAACCAAACCCAAGGAGCGGAGCCCCGGGCTCCTTTCCTCAAGCAGACCATTGTTAATAGCATTAAGCCACCTGCTTTTCATTTTCAGCCACTTCCCAGCTGCCTATTTAGGGATATTGAAAGCCAAACCCATTCATTCTTTCCACTCCTTCCTGGTGATTGGGTCAGTTTAATGACTGTCCTGTGAGAAGGAGAAGGGGCTACAGATCAGGAATTACCAGAGAGTGATGAGAAAGAAGGATTACAAAGTTGGAAGACAACAGCAAGATAGTAAAAGTATAATTGAAAACATCATATCTGTGCAATGACCATGGTGTGGCTTGCTTAACAGGGAATGTAAATGTATCTCATAGCTGTTAGCCCACTGTGAGAAATAAAACGTAAGAAGATCTGGGGGACATTTCAGTGTCCCCCCCCCCCCCCGCGCAACTTCCCTGACCTGGAAAAGCGACAGTGTGTGAACCCCGGCCCGCTACGTGCACAGGCCTTGACACAGGCCACAGGAGCCATGAGCTCCCTCACCGAGTCTTCCTTTGTTCTGAGATGGAGAAAAGGCAGACAGGTCTCTGTTGTGCTTCGATTGGCATGGTCTCCTCGTGCTGACAGACCTTAAGTCTCAGGGAGAAACACAGTGGTGGTGGCTGTGGCGGTCAGCTTTCCTGGACATTTCCCTGTCCCCACCTGTCTCATCCCACCTCAGCCTCTCCGGGGCGTCAGGAACATGTCTTTCCAGCATGCACGGGACAATCCACAAGCTGTTCATGCTCTGAAGTTCTTCCTCGGTCCCCTGGATGCCCCCACCCCGGCCAGCTTCTCTACCACCCAGTGTCACAGAAAGAGCCTTGAACTCTGAGAACTAGGGTGTCAAGTCCTGGCATCCCATGATGTTTACACATGAAGGGCTGTTACCAGGAAGTCTAGGCCCAAGATCCTCCACTAGAGGTCCAAACTGTCAGTCAAGCCTTTCACCCCAACACCCCAAATGAAGAGGTAAGGAGGCAGAGGACAGAGAGGACACTACGGAGGAGAAGTGAGCCTGTCCATCAATCTTCAGGGGCCAGACGGGAGCTTTGGGGTTGAACAGAGCACTGAGATGGGAGGGAGACATTGGCATAATTATTTAGCAGCTCCTGTCGCCAGTAGTCTAGCAATCAGAGGCCTGGCCCAGGCAGCCATCTTCTCTGGGGCGTCAGCTATTCCCTGGTCGTGGTGAGAGCACCATGTGGATGAGCCTTTCCGGTTTCCAGGATGGTCACGGGGTGACTGCAGAGAGAAGGGCTCTGGGCAAAATCTGACACGAAAGGGAGGAGAGGCTTCAAGCTTTTCTCCTGCTTTCAGATGACACCTGGAAGTTGGCAGGTTCAAAGGAGAAGTACATGCTTAAAAGAGCCTGTCACCATGCCACAGTCCCAGTCCCTGTCGCCTGGCCCTGCTCACGCCCCGTCTTCTTATGATGCCCCTTTGGGGAGGGCAGGGAAGCACAGGAGCATTGCCACCTAGCAGGGCCTCTGTGGACCCTGAGCCCAGCGCGTGGAGTGCAATTGCTTCCTCCAGAGCAGCACATGGGCCCAGACACTGCTCCAGTCCACGTCTCCAGATCCACAGAGGGGCCGGGGAGGCCCTAGGGGATTGTCCCACCAGGCAGCATCACGCCTCTTCTCCAGAGGTTAGGAATAATCAAAAGGAAGATGCGTACTTTCCCTAGGTTTCAGAACAGAGAGCGATGCGCGATATCACCGCTAGAGATGGAAATATGAGGTCAAGTTACTTAACACACAGCCAAGACGCACTGAACCTCAGTCACACCCCCCACACCTCCAAGCACCCCATGTGCCACCCTGGGGCAGGCACATGCCCAGCAGATTTATCTTTGCCAAAAGTTCCTTTGCACAGTGCTAGGAAATACGTTAAAGACAGATCTTCCTCTCTAGGAAGCTCACGGGCTAGTAGGGAGGGTGGTGGATGCTGAAATGCATCTCAGAAGAGGCTGGCTATGTGCTGGTCCCTGAACCTGGCCTTTGGGAGCGAGCAGGAGGTATCAGGTAAAGAGAGAGTGGAAGATCCTGGAAACTGATGCAAACAGAAGAAGCTCTTTAGCAGCAGGAGATGTGAAGGTACAAAGAATGTAGCCCACTTTTCTCCCTTGTTCCCTGCACACTTTGTTTAGGAGAAGCTTGCTACTTTTATTCCTTGATGAGACCAGCATGTACAGGTATATTGCAGTGCAAGCATTGGGAGTTACTAGGCAAACAAGGGGTTAAACTAGAGCTGATAAGACAGCGATAGCTTATGACTGCATGAGGTTCTTGTGTCTTAGCCGTTTGTGTTGCTATAGCAAAGTACCTGAGGCTCAGTAACTTATGAGGAACAGACATTTGCTTGCTTACGGCTTAGTGGTGGAACACCCAAGAACAAGATTGTGTGTCTTCTGGTTCCAAGATGCAGTTTGGCTTCTGTGTTTTCCACAAGGCCTTCCGTGGTGGGGGGATAGAAGAGCTGATGGCAGCACGTTCTTGCAGAGAGAAGGCGTGGGGCCGAGGGTGCTGGCTGCCGTGTCCACTGGAGGCCAGGCTGCACTGTCCATGGAGCTTCATGTGGTGGGGATGTTGGCAGCCTCGTGGGACTTACGTGGATATTAATGTCAGGGCAGCGTCTTCTGGTTCTCCTCAGGTTTTGAATGACAAGAGACCAAAGCAAGTTTCCGGGTACCTTTACCTGAATTGAAGTCACAGTCTTTCTGATGCGTATTGCGTTTGGTTTTGGCAGAGGGTCTGTGTTTTTCTTGGGTTTTACATCATTTATGAGGTTGCATGGAAACACTCTAACAAAACATCATCTATAATCACATGAGGCTCAGAGAAGAAAGAAATGCATGCCAATTCCGACTAATCTTGGCCTTTATGGGAACAGCTATTTGCTGTGAATGATTAGCCAAACATCTGTGTCAACGCTCTCTGAGCTGCAGATATGGATGCTGTTAATCACCGCATTTACCGTGATATTTCTAGCTTCACAGGGGGGAAATGTTCAACCACAAGCAAACCACTCAGCTGAGTTCTTTTTGGTGAGATCCACTCTCTTAACGCATTACAATAATTAAGGATTTGCCTGGCATATGTGTATAGATGTGACGGTGCATGTTTGAACCTGAGTTTTGCCAAACTTTGTAGCTAAAATGACTTCCAGTTATCACGATTGCAAAGACTGGAGTCATTTTAGGAAGAAATGATTTTCTTTGGTCCATGGTACCGAAGCATGTGGTTGCAGCAATCCTTCTAAACCCAAGCATCGCCCAGTATTTTCCGGGTTGAAAAGAGGCATATTTATTCTTCATGGGTGATTGATGTGGCTGAGCATGATAAAAGTTTCGATAATGGAATCCACTGTAAAACATTCCATGCAACAGCCAACATCTGCATTGAGTTGTTCTGCACAAACATGGCGGTCTTGAACTTGTTGCGGGGAACATGCCTTTCCTGGTGATTACGAAGTCACAGCTGCCAGGCCGGTCTGCTCTGCTAAGACTCGCTGTCGCTGTGCAGAGGGAATGAGGACTGTGTCTTCTTTTCCACATGAAGATCTGCCCTTTTGACTGAAGATCTTTTATGTTCATTTGTGATGTCGCCTTGTGTCAGTCTGCAGATGAGATGAGATGAGATCTGCATACATTTGCGGCCAGATCATTTGCTCCAATTTAGAAACAGCTGTAAGATGGAGCCAATGAAAACCAAGGCACTGCTCATAACCTGAGGCCAGGCTGATGCTTCTGATGGTTTTCCCGTCCTGGTGAGCTCAATGCAAACGGGGCATTTCAGTTACATCTGCATCAACCAAAACAGCTCATTGATGTTGGGATAAGCAGCTGTCCCCGCCTGTCTGTGTTTGATCAGCTGTGTCTTCCTTCTCATCATCCTCCTCCTTCCCTTCCTCCTTGGTGGGCACATGGGGCTTTCCCAAGCTCTCAGAGGAGGCCAACATGAAATCCTTGAGTCATCAGATCCACTAGAGACAAATTCCTGGAGATTAATAAAATGAAATTTTAAATCAATTGACTTTGTCATCTTAAATAGCTATCCCTATTGAATTTGGATCCTTCTTAAGACTCCAAACTGTGGCATACAGGAGCAGGAAGGATGGAAACTGCACGTTCTAGCCTCCATCTCAGATTGCTATGAATTCTATGCACGATTTAAGAGAATAAAATAGACGGGTGAACTTGTTCAAAGTGTGCTGTATGCATCTACAAAATCATCACAATGAATGCTCTTGTCCTATTGCTGTGTGCTCGTAAACAAAAACTGATGGAAGTCAGACTTATTCTGAACAAGCAGTCTTATCTGTTTTATTTCCTTCTGTCTGCCTCTTTACTGTATGGGATCTTGCCTACAAAACAGGCTGGGAAACAGATTCAAAATGCCAAGATATACATCTGTGTACATCAGCATGTGCATCTCTGTGTGACATTTCCCTTCTCTGGCTTGCTCAGGAGAAAGCACTGGATACTGCTAAGGTCAGCAAGCTTCCAGTAGGAAGCTAACACCTCATACTCATGTACCTTTTGGTCTGCTCCTCTGGATTTTCCCCAACTGTGCTCTTTAAAGAGCCTGGGATTGTTCGAGCTTGGGCAAATCAAACCAGGACAAAAATCCCTCATCTTAGACCTTCACCGAGAAGCCTGAAACTGACAGGAAAAAAATGGCTTTTTATTTTCTTTTAAAGAAAAAAAGACTTCAAGATTGACGGCCTCAAAGTCCAGGAGACAAGCGTTTCTAGTTTAGCAATCCCAGATCTTCTCCTGGGCCATCTATAACATCATAAGAGTTCCTCAGCCATCAGAGATCAAGTTCCTACCTCAGAGGCTCAAGTCAATAACTCTTCATAGAAGCAGACTTATGTACAGAAATCTGCTCTTCACCAGGCTATCACAGTCCAAGACATTAAGTGGAAAATTCCAGAAATGAGTCATTCATGTCAAACTCTGCACTGTTCCGAAAAGCACGATGAAACCCTGTACCATCCTGTAGTGTCCTCCACGGTCTTCACGTGGTCTGCACATCTCCACACTACACAGCTCCAGAAGCTACTCACTTGGTAGCTGTGTTGATTATTAGAGCAACTGTCTTGGTGTCTCAGTTCTGGTGTCCAAGCAGGTAACTCATTTTACATAACAGTAGCTCTGCAGTGGAAGGACAGAGAGGCAGGCAATCCAGGTAACTCATTTTACATAACAGTAGCTCTGCAGTGGAAGGACAGAGAGGCAGGCAATCCAGGTAACTCATTTTACATAACAGTAGCTCTGCAGTGGAAGGACAGAGAGGCAGGCAATCCAGGTAACTCATTTTACATAACAGTAGCTCTGCAGTGGAAGGACAGAGAGGCAGGCAATCCAGGTAACTCATTTTACATAACAACAGTAGCTCTGCAGTGGAAGGACAGAGAGGCAGGCAATCCAGGTAACTCATTTTACATAACAGTAGCTCTGCAGTGGAAGGACAGAGAGGCAGGCAATCCAGGTAGGACAGTGCTTCCTTAAGTGAGCAGCTGCAAGTTTTCTACTTAATAGAGCAAGAAAAACATCAGATGCTGAGAAGGCTGAGTTGTCCTCTGGGGGTCTTGGAACATATTTTCTTAAAATGAGGGAGAGGGCACTGTTTATAACAATGCATCTTCAGACATGCTCAGCTGCTGGAAGTAGACCTTTCACTGAAGAGGACTAGTAAAGGCCTTTCCACCAATAACGTCATCATCAAACACTCAAGCCCATTGGCTTCTTTGCTCCTGGGTTTGCAGGTTGGCAGTAGGGGACATGCCGTAGGGAACACCTCTATAATTAGAAAGACAGAGTGGTAGCTGAGCTCTGCCTTAGCCTAATGCCTCCCCAACCACATCTCTTCCTTCTCTCTTGGGTTCCAGTGAATCTGGGCCCCGTGTCTCAAGTGTATTGCAAATATCTGAACTCTGTGGACTTTAAGGGTACTGACAAAATGTGCCACTGAACTCAGTGGACTAAATGCTATTATTTCTAAATTCCTTACTTTTGAAAATATGGTTTAGTGCAATTAGATTGGTGCACATGAGAAATAATCCAGGAATCCAGTATTTTGTCTTGTTTTTGTTCTTTTGACCAAGCAGTTGTATTTGTCATAACTTGTAGAAAGAAGCCCAAGAAGGAACTGATATGGTCCCATTGTTGATACTTCAAGGCAATTTTTCATAAAGGTTCGCTTTGTTAAGATGGAAATATATAATAAAATCATCTTTGAGTGTAAAATGCGAAGTAACTTACTGTTTGTGTTTACAAATTAAGCACTGGGACTTTAGGCAAAACAGAAGGCAACAGATAAAGAAATCAATGTGGTGCTAATCCAGGCACCAGAGGTAAATGAAAATCAAACTAAATGATTTAAAGTTACTTCCATCAATAATGATGTACATCTTTGTTATAAACATGTCATGAAGAAAATTGTACCTGTGTGTTTTAGATGAATGTATATACTTGAAATTGACCTAGCAATTGTAGACCATGAGTCACTGTTGTGAGAAGGTTCGGGAGCTTGCTTTCCGCTGTGGGATTTGGTCTGATGACTTTCTTAGAATTCAAGTTCTTAGAAAGGTACACAGAGCAATTTTTCATTCTCTCTGAGACAATCCTGTGACTTTGTTCTCCTCTCTCCAAGCTCACTTTAGAGGAAGTGAGACAACAAGAGAGTCAGGCATCCATCACAGCCATCACATCATTTTATTTATCCATAACCCAGCAACAACACCATGTCATAAGAGTACAAGAGTAAGTGGGAATCAAGCTCCACTGGTGACACCTGCCCTATTTTATTTACTACATTAGCTGATTCAAATGATAAAATAAGCACATTTTCAAAGGAGTTAGTTTCCAGCTCTGGGACTTAATGTAGGAATTTCTAAACCAGTTAACTGGAGAAAATGAACATTAGAATTTGTTATATAGCTTTCTATATTGTCCACTTTTTACCTACTCATATATAGTGATTGATACCCATTCACTGAATTTCTTACTCTAGTTTGAAGATTCAGTTTAGATTTGATTGAAAGAAATATGAGATAAAGAAATATGAGTAAATTTCATTGAGAGATTTCCATTGCATTTTTTTCCTTGGGATATTGTTGAAAATGTTTTTCTCAAAAGAACTAGAAAAGGCATTCTTTAGTACTACCTTATCAACTTTTTTCTTGTAATACTGGGGTTTGAACTGCGGGCCTTGTATTTGCTCGGTAGGCATTCTACCACTTGAGCCAACTTACGTTACCTATTGTCCAAAAATAAGCAGAAAAGTTTGGCTAAAATGAACTAGAGTTGTTCAGACTTCTTAGCTGTCCTCTTTCTTCCTGTCACATTGTCCCAGGGAGGAAACAATGACAGGAGGGGAGGAGAGGAAATGGGGGACGGAAGCAGGTCGTCTGGGAGCTTCTCGATTCTCGATTCATGTGTCAGGGGCAACTGGAAGACTTTGCTTGGGAGGCAGGAACCAGAGAAAGGGAAGAAATTCCCAGGCAAACGCTATATCTCAAGTTGCAAGGAGTCCTGCGCCAGTGTGAGCTTGTGTACACGCACCACTAAAGAAAGCAAGATCAACATGAGGATTCTACGTCTCACTAATTCCTTCCAGCAAATAACTGAATATTTTAGGACTGAAACATACATTGTTTCTCTTATTACCTACCTTTCTGTCCTTTGGACAGACAAGTCCATCCTTTTGTGTTTCTTGAGAGGCACTGCCTTCTCCATTTGGTGATTTTCTCAGATCTCCTCCTCCTCCAGTTCTCTCCCTACTCCAGGAGAGGAGCCGCCACAGCCTTCTCACTTTCCAGGTTGTAGCACACAGTCCATCTGCAGCTCCTAAAACAGTGATCCCCTTCCTTGTAGCTGCTGACCCTCTCGGCCAGACTGCACCACGAAACCTCCCTCTCACACCTTGGGGCAGAGTTCCCCTTAGCAGCTGGATTGGCCAGCTCATAGCTGGGGAGCTTAGGTCACTGAGGCTTGTCTACACAGCTGTGTTTCTGGCAGGGCCAAGGAACACGAATCCCATCCCTGGTGATGGAACCAAGAGTTTGGTCTCAAATCCACTTGCCAGGCATGCTCCTACTCCTAGAAACATGACCCATTCATAATAAAGTTAAAACACAATTACCTCACCCCGACTGCACCCCAGCACCCACTTCCAAAAGCCTTTCTGTGGGGTGGGAGTGACTGCCGCAATTATGGGGGTTGGGGGGAGGAGTTGGATGAGGTCTGGGGACACAGGGTACAGGGCTGGCTGTGTGTGGTGGGCAGGCCCCAGGGTGAGGCTGGGCACAGCTTCGGCGTTGGGGTGGGGTCTCCTGGCAGTCTTAGGGTTGGCCATTCTTCCTGTGGCAGTAGACACATCTCACTTGGAATCTGAAGGGTGAAGCAGGCTGTCTAGATCAGGTCCAAACAGAAGAGAGTTGGGAATTAGTTAATAGGGAGGGACAGAGGTCAGTCCATGACTGGACTCTCAGTTCATCTGTGGTCATCAACAGTGGTGGCTTGGCTGAAGTCAACTCAAAGTCCAAGCCCACGTTGTCAAAATACAGAAAGTCTGCGTGAACACAGACTCACAGCCATGGCACAGGGGAGTTGAAATGGACTCACACCAGTCTATGACACAAGAAAGAACCTGGGCCGCTTGTCTGAGCACACGGAGAGGAAGGACTGTCTCTAAGTGCCCCTCTCTAAGGCCACAGGGAAGATAGGATGGGAGAGTGAGGTGCTGTTTCTTGGTTCTTGAGACACTTCACAGCTATTACTCAAGGCACTTCATTCAGGCTTGCATTGCAGTGTCACTAAAAGAAAAGGAAATCCCTTCATTGGTGGCATTTGGAACAGTGAGTAGGCAGTGAGCATGGCAGTGTCTACAGCACCAAGGGCCAGATCAGTGGGGTCTTAGACTTTCCTGGCCTCCTCTCACCACCCCTTTGGCCAGATAAGAAATAATTTTGTTCTTTCATGAATCTACATCCATCCAGATCCAAGCCAGTAAACCATGTCGTCTGCAGGGTGTTGAAAGAGTCATTTCCTCGAGGCAGAAGTTGAGTGACATAATCCACAGGCATGACATCCTGTGCCCAGCACTGGAATTCACTGCGTCCCATGGAGAGAAGCAATGACACAGCAAGCACACTGAGCATGTGGGAGGTTCAAGCTCCTGGGGTGCTCTGTACCCCTTCTTTCCACACCTGCTGAGGACCACTCTCTTGGTGCCATCAGCAACAATTTCTACAGGCGCACTGAGATTGCTGTCTCTTTTACCCAAGGAGTCACTTGACTCGTGACTTTCCACGCAAGAGTTGTAAACACTGACGGGAGGGTTCCTTAGAACATCAGAGTAACCCACTGAGGTCAACTCCTTATCCCTGGTGTGACAGCAGCACATCCTAAGGGCTGGTGAAGCAATTGCAGATGACCTTTGTCAACAACATGACAAACTGGGACAATCAGAGAACCTGGGACCCAGATATTAATTCAAAAATCTATGTCACTAGGGAGATAAGAGACCTCAGTATGAAATGGTTTAATTCTGTTTGCCACTAGAAAAAGCAGGAATTTATACCCGACACAGGAGGGCTGGGGTGTGAATAGAACATTTCTGAAGGGAACAGCAATTGTCCAGGAGAGTCTGGCAAAACCAGTCTAACAAGATCTTTGCTCAAAACATCAAAGCCCTCGAGGTAAAATCAGATTCACTGAAAACTTTACAAGAAGGAATAGGAGATACACTAGGTCTCCTTGGCACGGGTCGAAACTTTCCTAATAAGGACCAAGAATCACAACAAATCAGAGAAAGGCTGGATAAGTGGGACTGCATTAAACTGCAGAGCTTCTGTATGGCAAAGGACATAGCTAGCACATTAACTAGAAAGCCTACAGAGTGGGAGAAGATCTTCACTAACCATACAACAGACAAAGACCTCATATCTAAAATATATCACCAGCTCAAAAAATTAAATCACTCCAAAACTAATCTCCAAAGAAACAACCATCCCATCAAAAGATGGGTCAAAGACTTAAAGAGAGTCTTCTCTGAAGAAGAAATGAGAATGTCCTGTGGACACATGAAGAAATGCTCGACATCTCTAGCCATAAAAGAAATGCAAATCGAAACAACTCTTAAGATTCCACCTGACTCCAGTTAGAATTGCCAGGATCAAGAAATCTAATAGCAACAGATGCTGGAGAGGATGCGGCCAGGAGGGATCACTACTACGCTGTTGTTGGGAGTGCAAACTTATTCAACCACTATGGAAAGCAGTATGGCAGCTCCTCAAAAGACTAAACATAGAGCTCCCCTATGACCCAGCAATTCCACTAGTTGGCATTTACCCAACCATCCAGAAACAAGGGCATACTAAATCCACTAGCACAATGATGTTCATTGCAGCACTATTTACCATAGCAAAGATATGGAACGAACCCAGATGTCTCTCAGTTGATGAGAGGATCAACAAGATGTGGTATTTGTACACAATGGAATTCTATGCTGCCATCAGAAAGAACGACATCGCCCCATTTGTAAGGAAATGGAAAGACTTAGAAAAAAATCACACTAAGTAAGCCAGACTCAAAGGTTTCCCTCATTTGTCCTAATCAGTAGAAACCTTGGGTTCTCCTAGCAGAGATTTACAATAGAATAAAACCTAGATACATAAGGCTATATAGTATGATGCTAAATGAAAGGACCTCCAGGATATAGAAACAAAAGCCATATAATGAGTGATTGTTGTCCTTAATGTATTATGTTATCTCTCATCTCTTTTGCTGTCCCTTGGTTATCTCATATTGTTACAGTATTTCACCTTGTTATCTGATATATTGGATATATTTTTATTTGGTTATTTGAAATTGGATATGGAAGGGGGGAAACAAGATGAGGGGTGGGGATGGGAGGGAGGGAAATGGGGACCAAGACATGAGAAAGGGTATCAATGTATGTGAAGTAATGCACCTTCTATCTGGTGAATAGAATGTAACCCTTCTATTAATTACAATAAAAATATATGGAAAAAAACCACATCTACCACACAACCCCAGGATGGCCTGGAGACAAAGAACAAGATTAGACATTTAGGGTAATCAGATGTGGGGTAGGCTGGGCTCTGGTGAAACCAGAATTGGTAATGACAAGACAATTCCAGTGTCTAAAAGCCATAACCTATTGCCTGAAGTGGAGTTTGGTAAGAGAAATAATCCATCAGTGTGAAATATCCCATGATCCAAGAAAAGAAAGAAGAGGCATCTCACAAGGACAGAGTCGCCATGAGAAGGAGCCACTTGTTAAATCTGGGACAAGGAGAATTGTGACATAATTAAAGATGATAATGCGTTATTGGAAATAACGTCTGCAAATGTATGTCGATTGTAATGAATTGTATCGACTAAAGCCTTAGGCGAGAGGAAGCCCAGCTCCTGCCCCGAGAGGGGCTGGTGGAAGGGCTGGGTGTTGGAGGCTGAGAGACCAGGTTCACAGCCATCACGGAAGAGGGAGGCTCAGGTGGAAATCCTAACTGTAAGGAAGCTCTGTGTGCTCAGGGTCGGAGCAGATGGGGCTGCGTGAGGGACTGTCCGAAGCTCCTTCTCCTCTGGTGAGAGTCTCCCTGGAGGACAGGGAGAATATACCAGCACACCATGCGGAGAAACCGACTAAGACATGAACAAGCTAAGAAGAATCGCCGCACCCAGAGGGGAAGACAGCTCCATGCCAGGAGCAGGAGAGCCCTCAAGAGGAGAGCAGGTCCCGTCTGCAGGAGTGAAGGAGACCGTGCACTCGGAGAGCATGGAAAGGCCGGTCTTTCCCAAAGGTCACAGCTACGATAGACCAAACAAAGAAACAAACAAAAAACACCCTCGAGCGGCTGTTCCAGAAGCCATGATGTACAAAGCTATAGCCAAAGTAATGTACAGTCACAGACTGGAGAAACAGTAATAAAAGACCTGATTGAATCGCCCACAGGACAAAACTGGAATCCAGATACTGGGTTTCCGTGTTGAGTTACTGTGAAGTCACCGATGCACCGAGCCCCATGCTCTGCCTGTGCGTGCACATCTACTCCGTTCATGGTAAACAGAGAGAAATAATAATAATAACCTTACTATAGATGCATTACAGAATGTCCGTTTTTAGGAATAAAGAGATACAAGTGTCCAAACAATTCTCAAGTGGTTGGAAACATATGCTAACCTGAGTCATAAGGAGAGCACTCCTGCTTTGTCTGCAATGTTGCTATTGTCCTCATTTTCAGCGAACTGAGCTCAACTTTGGACTGAAAATTCTAATATTAGAATAAATCCAAAGAAGGAGGAGGGAAAAGGAGAGAAGGAGGGAGAGAGAAAGGGAAAGAGGGAGGGTGGAAGAGAAGGAGGAGGAGAGACAGTCAGAATATAGGTACCTAACTTATAACAACCTATTTTTGTAATTGTTTTAATATACAAATATAACTATTAGTTATTATTCTTAATCACTTAATACACCTACTGTATACACAGCGAAAGCGGGCCACAGAGACACAGCACACTATTAGGTGTTTGGCCTCTGGATATCTGATGGCACATCTGTGTACTCCAGGAGGATTCCTCATCTGTGCATAAACTTGAATTTGCAATATATCACATTGCAAAAACCCACACACATCAGTTAGTTCTCTTTGCACTCACGTAAAAGCCAAATTCACAAAGGCACTAATAATTTCAGAGCAAAAAAGTACACCGATGTTCTAATTTCCTAGTTACGTCCGTCCCTGTCCTCTTTGATCGAAAGTGGTTTCATGTACACTATAAAAAGTAGAGGGCAACAGGATTGGTGCGTCCACCTAGAACTAAGTCAGTCCAGTTGAGAAGAACATTGCGTTTATTTGGTATTGACTGAGATTGCAATCTGAGGGAACGCAAGCTCAAGCTGTCTCGCGTGCACTTGCTAGGCCATTGCTTGCTGAGGAGAGCCACTCTCTAGTCTTGTGGCTTTTGGCTTATTTATCAGGTATGGTTTCAATCTTTACTCCAAGCTGGCCTGAAACCTAATCTTCCCACCTGTGACCTCAAGTAGCTGGAACTACAAGTGCCTACTACATTGCCTCGTCCTCTTGAGATTTTACAAAATGGCCGCTGCTTTTGATGGAAAATGAACTTAAACTGGAGACACTGTGATATACAGCCACATCCTGAAAAATGCCAGAACTGCCCCGGCTGCCCAACAAACTAAATCATCTCCCCTCACCTTTCTCTTCCCCAAATATACCCTGTGGCTGTAGTAGAGATACTGGCGAACTGTAGGCAGTATTGCTGGTTAACAAGAAGCAGTTAAAACCTCTCATACAAGGTTAAATGGCTCTCCCATTCCACCTCCATCTCTGCACAAAGAGCCCCTCCCTGCTCCCATCCTGCTCCCCACCCCCACCCCACCCGATTTCACTCCTCTGCCTAAGAAAAAGAGACATGGGCTGTAAGGAGATCGAGCCAGGTCTTCTCCAGTGGGGCTGAAGAGGTCACGGACGCTGTGCTCAGTTCGCGTTGTTCAGTCTGATAAAACCTGTTGGTCTGTGAGTTTGTCTTCTGATCTTTTCTTTATTCATATTCCTGCTACTCCAAATACTTCCTTACTGTGTCCTCACACTGCCTGGTGCTGTCAAGGACTCCGAACCCAGGACCCTGAAGAATTCCTCCCAGCACCCTGCCTCAGAAGGGCTGGAGACACCCCACAGTGAGTCAGCGATGTGGATTGGAATTGGCAAGAGATAAGGTCTTGGAAGGAAAGGAATCACATTCCATCGTCCATCGGCGCCATTTTAAAGAAGGGACCTGTGTGCAGAAGCCACCTCTGCAGAGATCGCTGTGTTGCAGACGTCACAGGAGATGGTGTCTGTGCAGCTGTGGGTCTTCAGCACTCCAGCAGTGTGGCTGTGTCTGAACCCTGAGCAGCAGAGTTTTGATTTTTTCCCTGACAGGTACAATAGATCAAACCCCAAGAAAGAACAAACCCTGGGATTGGCTAGTGCCAAGGGCAAGTTGTCCACTCTGTTGCTTCAGACCCAGCAGGCGGGCACTGTTATGTCCTGGGTTTTTCATTTGTCTTCACTGGTGGCACAGCAGCCTGGCCTGAGGCTTCACTCTTGTCTGCCTTCCCGGTGTTGCATTACTTGCTTCTTTCCAGGATGTTCTTTCCAATTAACCTCCAAGGTAAAAAGAGTTCAGCTGTGTGCCAGCATTCGGGAGGGGCTCTCCAGTGACCTCAGAAACACTGCAAACAAACAACAGCAGGAGATTGTATTTGATCTGGAAGGCGTTATTTAAGTATTTCAGGATGTTGGAAACAAAAGACACTTCAAATTCCATGGAGGCCTTAAAGAGTGACCAACAGGGTGTAATTCTGTCCAGTATTAGCCTGACATCAATTGGAAGGAAACCACAGTCAAAGGCCAATGCCTCCGGTGTAAGAGGAAGAAGAAAAATTATCCAGTCTCTGGCCCCATGGCTTCAACAAGTTTCCTTTTCAAGTGACCAATGTGATGCAGAGATCATCAAATATTTGAAAATCTTGGTGGTTAACTGGCCACTCCTGCATCCATCTTCTCCACTCCTCTTTGCCATGTGCAGAGCTCAGGCAGGGTGTGGTAGGATTTCCACATACCAGGCTGAGGAGCAACCTCAGGAGTTCTCAAAGCAGGGGCACTGGGCCAGCAGCAATGGGCTCGCTGAGCAATCGAGAGACCACATTGCACCGGCGCCCACTCAGCCTCCCCCCCCCCCCCGGGTCAGCCGCAAGCGGCCTCACAAAGCTGAAATGTGGCCCTCCTGTGCTTGGGAGTTTGAGAATCACAGAGTGCACTCCTTTCCGCTGGAATGCCAAGAGTTCCAGGAGAAAGGGTCGATCCAGTTGATCCCTCACAGGACTTTGGGTAAATGAAATCGAATGATTGGCCTTATTATTAACTACTTCAAGAAACCAAATGATTCATCACTTTTTGTTTCTTTCCTAGTATACCTTGGTTTTTTTTTTCTTCAAATTTACACCAAACTGCATTCTTTTCATGTAAAGGCACTCTCAGCCTTTCTGCACAATAATCCCACCACTCAGAGAAATAGCTATCAGTCATTCTCAGAAACCAGATCAGTGAAGCATGCCCTACAGGACTGGAGCACCAGGAGACAGTCTGACGTCAGGTACCTGGTACCGGGTGGTCATGACCTGGTGCCCCGTCCCTCCTCTCTTCAGGACCCCAGGGAGTCAGTTTTTTCATTACACACAACTAAAGGCTGGAGTCCAGTTCAGGAAAGCATAGGGCAAGAGACTGGGTTTTATTTCCGGTTTGAGTTTGGTCTTTGGCTCCAAG
Source organism: Megascapheus bottae (assembly GCF_031878675.1). Lineage (NCBI taxonomy): Eukaryota > Metazoa > Chordata > Mammalia > Rodentia > Geomyidae > Megascapheus > Megascapheus bottae. The sequence continues at coordinate 83,312,631 of NC_143512.1, forward strand.
GCAAGACAACCAGTCAAACCACTCTCCATTGCCAGTGCTGGAATGAGAGCTTACCCGGGACTGGCATGGATGTCCTCATGTGCTGAGAGTTGTTGCTGAACTATCAAATCTAGGATGCTAGGGCACCGAATCTTTATAACCCTGGGAGGTAGAAAGAGCTGAGGGGAGAAGAGAGAAATGCCTCTAGCCCTCTCCCCAAGCCTGGACTCCAGCCTGGCTTTCTATAAGTGACCACTTACAATGAAACCTTAACTTGTCCTTGTCAGGACCTGAACCATTTCTCCAAATGGGTTCTGTGTGTACATGTCCATTCTTGCAGAACAAAACGGAAAGTCTGTGGAGGGGAATCTGTGCATGTGTCTTGTGTGCCATTAGAAATGTGAGTGGCCATAGGAGAAGAAATGTATTTATGTGACACAGAGGAGAATGCTGTCTAACATCTCAAAGTTTTCTTCACTAATTGCGTCATTTCCATTTTCCAAGTGGCCAGCAAACTGGCTTATCTCTCCTTCCTGATTCACACTCCCGGGTCTGAGGGTCCCACTGTCTGTTTCCTGGACACTCATTTCTTGGAAAGAAAGTGATTATAAAGAGTATTTCGCTCTCAAAAAATGCCAAAGCCGGACGCTGCCTTGCTTTCTCTGACAAAAAGAGAGAACCAGGGAGTCCCACGAGCCAACTATCTAAAGAAATCCACATCAACAAACTCAAAAAGCAACGGAGAAGACTCAAACCGGAAAAGAAATCCAGATAAAGCTCACATCCAACTTTCTCAAAGAATTCGGAACGCGAGGACCCCCCCCCCACACCTCTCGCCCAAAGCCGCAGAAAGCTGCACCAGACCAAGCTGCGAACAGCGGCTTGAGCGGGCACCGGCTCCACGCAGGGAAAGCGGGGGCGGGCACCGGCTCTAACCCACGAAAAGCGGCGGCAGTGGAGGGCGCCAGGCTGGGAGCCCAACGGCTGCAGAAACCAGCACAGAACCGGGCCAGCGAACGGCGGAAGCAGCGGAACCCAGACGCGGAACCAGAACAGCAAACGGTGGAACCCAGACGCAGAACACAGGTGGCAGCAGAGACCCGAGGGGAGTGAAAGACTCCCCACCACCGTGGAGCATCCGCAGATGGACGCAGAGGCGTGAGTAATACAGCGCATCCCCAAACACATCGGGAAAGCGGAGTGGGTGCCAAGCAATAGAACTTAACTCACACCCCAACACCCCGCCCGAGAAAGACTGGCGGGAGCAGGGGGGCAAGGAATTTAGAATCCTGTCCCTCCCCTCAACAGCCCCCTCCCTCAGGCCATTGACTGGAGATTGACAGGCGGGCCACCCATAAGTCCCAGCACCCCACCAAGGGAGGCGGGGCTGCCCCAACTCCCACCCGCCCAACGGGCTCAACCCCCAGCCCTCTGACTGGAGACTGACACCCGCCCACCAGGCTCCTCACCCAGGCCACTGGATCTGGAGAGTGGAGGGCTTTGAGACCCTGCCTTACAAAAGTGGGTAGGGGGTTCGGGTAAACAGGAGCCAGCATCTGCCCCCCCTCAATTCTCGAGCGGGGCATCCTCCAGCTGGGAATCCTGAGCAAGACACCACCGAGGGCCGCCCCCACAGTCACAGACTCTGACAAAGCAGTGGAAACACAGAAGGGATCTGAAGGGCCTACCAGCAGCCAAGCTCCCCTTCTGAGAACCAAAAAGGCGCAGCTCCGCCCTTGGAGCCCACATCCCCAGCTGGGCCCCGCCCCTGGGAACAGAGGGGCCTCCTGCTGGTCCTGCCGAGAGCTCCTGAAACTCTCAATCCCCACACCCTTGGCTTGGGGCCGCCCCTAGAAGCAGCACAGGAAAACGTCCCCCAACCACGCTCAGACGGAAGCTTGCAGATCCATCCCATGGTCCACTGTGAGGCCACTGGTTGGGCTAAGAGCTAGTCGTGCAGCAACACATAAGTTTTATTCTAATACTTTCCAAACATTGTACTCAAATACTCTACCTATTTACCCCCTGACCTCTCTCATTCTATTTCTCTATCTCTGGACCTCTGCTCCTCTTTCAACCCTTATACTGCATGGATCTACACTTGATGGCTGTTGAGCAACATTGTATATCTAGGTGTTTAATCATTCTCTAGGCTCAGAGGGACTTAAAGACAATAGAGATTGGATTGAGAGGCTTATTGTTTTGGATATAAATCGCTTATCAGCGAATAATTAGACTAGTACGTAACTGCACAAAAAGAAAGAGTGATAACACCAGTCAAAACTTGTGAACATCTAGAGTCTGCCAGCTACAGAGGTCTAGATTGGTTATATCTGAAAAACTACAATCGTGTTTAGTATTAATCTTGCTCCCATTTTCAAATGGGCAGAACAAGAAACTCAAGAAAAATGTCAAATCAAGAAACAACACCTCCCACCTCCCCCACCCAATGTAAACAGCCAATGGAACAGTCACTGGCAAACCTAGAGGAGAGTCTTCCAAGTGCTGTACAAATGCAATTGATAAACATCATTAATGAAAAATGTGAAAATATAAAGAAAGAGATAAGGGAGGAAGCCATAGCTGAACAAGAGGAAACCATAAACAAGGTGATAAGTAAAAAAGAAGAAGCCATAAAGGAGGCCATAATAAAGGCTGTTCAAAGAAAGATGGATGAATTCATAGAATCCACAAATAAAAAGGTGACCGAACTCCAGCAAATGTTCAAAGAAAATAAAGCTACTGAGCTAACCACTCAAATGGAAATCAAGGAGCTAAAGAAATCCATACTTGATCTAAAAGAAGAGATGCAAGGCATCAAAAATGAGCAATTAGTAGCAAGGGAGATGAAAAATAAAGTAGATAGCTTTGATAGCAGGTTAGACAATGCAGAGGAGAGAATTTCCGGGGCTGAAGATAATTTAGTTATTATAGAGAAAGAATAGAAAATGAGTCAATCCAAATCTAGGAAAAATGAGAGAGCGCTTCAGGAGGTCCAAGATACAATTAGGAAGCCTAATTTAAGGCTAATTGGTATTAAGGAGGGTCTGGAGAAAGAGGTCAATGGTATTGGAAATATACTTCAAGGAATCATCTCAGAGAATTTCCCAAATATCCAGAAGGGCAGACCCATCCAGATACAAGAAGCTTTTAGAACCCCAAACAGACCTGACCAGAAAAGAACATCTCACCGCCACATCGTAATCCGAACTGGATCAGTAGAAACCAAAAAAAGGATCCTAAAGGCAGCCAGGGAAAAGGGTTCAGTAACCTATAAAGGAAAACCAATCAGAATAACCCCAGATTACTCAGCGCAGAGACCATGCAAGCAAGAAGTGACTGGAAGCATATATGTCATGCCCTTAAGTCAAATAACTACCAACCAAGAATCCTATACCCAGCTAAGCTCTCATTCATAACTGAGGGAACAATAAAAACATTCCATTCCAGGGAAAAGCTGCAACAATATGTCGCAACAAAACCAACACTACAGAGAATTCTGAAAGATGTTCTATACATAGAAAACCAAAATAAATGCAATATAGGGAAAGAAATGGCACCTAAACAGCATACCACCTGAGGACCACAAGAACTGTCAAGACACAGGCCCAAATAAAAGCTTTTAAAAATGGTAGGACCTAATAAATATCTCTCAATCCTAACTCTCAATATCAATGGACTCAACTCTCCAATTAAACGGCATAGGCTGTCTAGTTGGATCAAAAAGCAAGAGCCATCGTTCTGCTGTCTTCAAGAGACACATCTTACCCAAAAAGACAAGCATCTTTTGAAAGTGAGAGGTTGGAATAAACTCTATCAAGCTAATGGCCCCCATAAACAGGCTGGAGTTGCCATCCTCATATCAGATAAAATAGACTTCAAACCAAAATTAGTAAGAAAAGACAAAGAAGGTTACTACATACTACTAAAGGGATCTTTCCTCCAGGAAGACATAACGATCCTAAATATTTACACACCCAATCCCGGAGCTCCAAACTTCATCAAGCAAACTTTACTTACACTGAAACCATACATAGATCGAAATACAGTGATTGTCGGTGACTTTAACACACCACTTTCACCTATGGACAGATCAACAAGGCAAAAACTCAACAGAGAAACCTTAGAACTGAACAACTATATAGACCAACTAGATCTAACAGACATCTGCAGAATATTCCACCCAGCAACGACACAATATACGTTTTTCTCAGCAGCACATGGAACATTTTCCAAAATAGATCACATCTTAGGCCATAAAACAAACCTGGACAGATTCAGAAACACAGAAATTAATCCATGCACACTCTCAGACCACAAAGGCATCAAACTGGAACTGAACACACATCATCTCCACCAACGAAAACCCTGTAAACTCATGGAGACTGAACAACACATTGTTGAATCACCAATGGGTCATCGAAGAGATCAGAACAGAAATCCAACAGTTTATGAAATTTAACAGTAAGGAGCACACAAACTACCAACTCCTTTGAGACACAGCAAAGGCAGTACTCAGAGGAAAATTTATAGCGCTGAGTGCCTATAACAACAAGTTGGAAAAATTGCAAACCAACAAGTTAATGTCTCACCTTAAGCTCCTGGAAAAAGAGCAACAAACCAACCCTAATCCCAGTAGAAGAAAGCAAATAATTAAAATCAAAGCAGAATTAAATGATTTGGAATCCAAAAAAACTATAGAAAGAATCAACAAAACAAGGAGTTGGTTCTTTGAAAGAATTAACAAAATTGACAAGCCCTTAGCAAATCTTACCAAAAAAAGAAGAGAGCATATCGAAATAAACAAAATCGCAGATGAAAATGGTAATATCACGACAGAAATTACCAAGATCCAGAATATCATGAGGGAATACTTCTCAAACCTTTATGCCAACAAATTTGAGAATCTAGATGAAATGGATGAATTCCTAGCCAATATTAACATACCCACACTGAACCAAGAAGAACTAACCCAACTCAACAGGCCTATTTCAAGCTCTGAAATAGAAATGGCAATCAGAGAACTTCCACCTAAGAAAAGCCCAGGGCCAGATGGATTCACAGCTGAATTCTATAAGGTCTTCAAAGCAGAGCTCACACCAATACTCCTCAAGCTCTTCAACGAAATTGAAAATGAAGGTTCCTTACCAAACTCATTCTATGAAGCCAGTATAGCTCTCATCCCCAAACCAGACAGAGATTCATCAAAGAAAGAGAACCATAGACCTATATCTTTGATGAACATCGATGCAAAACTTCTCAACAAAATACTGGCCAACCGTCTACAACAACTCATCAAAAAAATTATACACTATGATCAAACAGGATTCATCACAGGGAGGCAAAGCTGGTTCAACATACGCAAATCAATTAATATAATTCAACACATCAACAGGAGCAAGGACAAAAATCACATGATTGTCTCAATAGATACAGAAAAGGCATTTGACAAGATCTAACACCCCTTTATGTTAAAAGCTGTGGAGAAACTAGGAATCCATGGAACATTCCTCAATGTAATAAAGGCTGTGTATGAGAAACCTACTGCTAGTATTACACTTAATGGTGAAAATCTAAAGCCATTCCCTCTAAAATCAGGAACGAGACAAGGATGCCCACTCTCTCCACTCCTCTTTAACATAGTACTAGAATTCCTAGCCAGTGCAATAAGGCAAGAAGCAAGCATAAAGGGGATCCAAGTAGGGAAAGAGGAAATAAAACTATCCCTCTTTGCAGATGACATGATTCTGTATTTAAAGAATCCTATAGACTCTACTCCCAAGCTCCTTGAGCTGATTCAAAGCTTTGGAAGAGTAGCAGGCTATAAAATCAACCCTCAAAAATCAACTGCCTTCCTTTATGCCAACAGTGAGAGGAATGAGGCAATAATCAGGAAAGAAACTCCTTTCACAATAGCCTCAAAGACAATAAAGTACCTAGGAATTAGCTTAACTAAGAATGTAAAGGACCTTTTTGACGAAAACTTTAAAACCCTAAAAAAGGAAATTAAAGCAGAACTAAGGAAATGGAAAAACCTCCCATGCTCCTGGATTGGAAGAATCAACATTGTGAAAATGACAATCTTGCCAAGAGCTATCTACAAATTCAATGCAATACCCATCAACATCCCAATGTCATTCTTTAAAGAAATAGAAGAGGCAATCCAAAATTTCATATGGAATAATAAAAGACCCCGTATAGCAAAAACACTTCTTAGCAGAAAGAACAGCGCTGGAGGAATTTCAATTCCAAACTTTAGACTCTATTACAGAGCTATAATTCTCAAAACAGCTTGGTACTGGCACAGGAACAGGCCTGAAGACCAATGGAATAGAACTGAGGACCCAGATATTAAACCACAGACCTATGGCCACCTAATCTTTGACAAGGGAGCCAAAAAAATAGAATGGAAGAAAGATAGCCTCTTCAACAAGTTGTGCTGGCAGAACTGGTTAAGCACCTGCAGAAAACTAAAACTGGATCCTTCTTTGTCACCTTGCAATAGAATTAACTCCAAATGGATCAAAGACCTGGAGGTAAAAGCTGACACACTGAAAACTCTACAGGAAGGAATAGGAGATACACTAGGCCTCCTTGGCACAGGTCGAAACTTTCTTAATAAAGACCAAGAATCACAACAAATCAGAGAAAGGCTGGATAAGTGGGACTGCATTAAACTGCAGAGCTTTTGTATGGCAAAGGACATAGCTAGTAAACTAATCAGGAAGCCTACAGAGTGGGAGAAGATATTCACCAACCAAACAACTGACAAAGGCCTCATATCTAAAATATATCAACAACTCAAAAAATTGAATCACTCCAAAACTAACCTCCAAAGTAACAACCATCCCATTAAAAAATGGGCCAAAGACTTAAAGAGAGTCTTCTCTGAAGAAGAAACAAAAATGGCCTATAGACACATGAAGAAATGCTCAACATCTCTGGTCATAAAAGAAATGCAAATCAAAACAACTCTAAGATTCCACCTCACTCCAGCTAGAATGGCCAAGATCAGGAAAACGAATGACAACAGATGCTGGAGGGGATGTGGCCAGGAGGGATCACTACTACACTGTTGGTGGGAGTGCAAACTCGTTCAACCACTATGGAAAGCAGTGTGGCAGTGCCTCAAAAGGCTAAACATAGAACTCCCCTATGACCCAGCAATTCCACTACTTGGCATTTACCCAACCACCCAGAAACAAGGACATACTAAACCCACTAGCACAACAATGTCCATTGCAGCACTATTCACCATAGCAAAGATATGGAACCAACCTAGATGTCCCTCAGTTGATGAGTGGATCAACAAGTTGTGGTATTTGTACACAATGGAATTCTATGCTGCTGTCAGAAAGAATGACATCGCCCCATTTGTTAGGAAATGGAAAGAGTTGGAAAAAATCATATTAAGTGAAGTAAGCCAGACTCAAAGGAACTTAGGCTCAATGGTTTCCCTCATTCGTCATAATCAGTAGAAACCTTGGGCTCTACTAGCAGAGATTTGCAATAGAGCAAAATCTTGATACATAAGGACATATAATGTGAAGCTAATTAAAAGGACCTCCAGGATAGTGAAATAAAAGCCATATAATGAATGATTGTTATCCTTAATGTACTATGTTGTCTCTCATCTCCTTTGCTGTCCCTTGGTTATCTCATATTGGTATAGTATCTCACTTTATTATGTGATATATTGAACTTATTTGTATTTGGATATTTGAAATTTGATAGGGAAGGGGGGAAAACCAAGACGGGTGGGGGGTGGGGGGGGAGGGAAACGGGTACCAAGACATGTGAAAGGGTATCAATGTACGTGAATTAATGCACCTTCTATCTGGCAAATATCATGTAACCCTTTTACTAATTACAATAAAAAAAAATGCCAAAGCCCAAATGCAATCCTAAATCTTTTTGTCACCATTTTATGCTATCATCATTACATTGCCATCCAAGGTTATAAAAATCCAAGTCATTCTTTGGGCTGAAGGGATGGCTGAAAGAGCTAGAAGGATTTAATATGGAATATTAGACATGGTTGGCTCTCAATATTCTACAATGATATGGTCATTCTTATTCTATTTAAGGATGTGTCCCTGCAGCTTTGGCTGTTAACTAACACTTCCAAGCAGCGCCCCTGGTTTCAGTCTATCAGTCCTTTCCCGTCACTTCTAGAAAGGTGTAGACTTGATATAAAAAGCCCAGGTCTACCAGAATAAGGAAAGAAAAAGCCATATAATGAGTGACTGTTGTCCTTAATGTACTATGTTATCTTTCATCTCTTTTGCCATCCCTTGGTTATCTCATATTGTTACAATATTTCACCTTGTTATTGGATATATTTTATATGTGCTTAATTGATTATTTGAAATTAGATAGGGAAGGGGGAAAATCAAGATAAGTGGAGGGAGAGGGGGAGGGAAATGGGAACCACGTCATGAGAAAGGGTATCAATGTTTGTGAAGTTATGCACCTTCTATCTGGTGAATATATAATGTAACCCTTCTATTAATCACAATAAAAATTATTTAAAAAAAATAAATCAATATAAATAAATAAATAAATAAACAAACAAAGCCCAGGTCTAAAACATCCATCATATGCACATGGTCCCCGAAGTCCTCTGTCCTATAAAGCAGGAAGTGGAAGGCTAAGCTGTCCAGTACTGGTGACCACAGCATGAACCATGACCAGCCACCCTCCTGATGCAGCAGTGAGAATCCTGGGCCAAGCCTGCTGCACGATCCTCCCCCCCCACCCCCCCCTCCCCCCGCCAGGGACAATCACTCAGGCGCCTCAGCACACAAAGCGACCACAGGTGGGTCCAATCACATCATTCAAAACATTTCAGCTGGAGACAGTCAAACAGCTGGAATATTTGTTCTGTATTTGTTATTTACCTTCTCTCAGAAATGCTAGAAGGTTGAGATACATCACTTTAATGTTTCTTGGAAGAAATGATTTCACCAATCAGTAGGATAAAAAAAAAAACTGCATTGTTAGCTCTGCACTCGTGGTTCAAAGTTCAAGTCCCAGGACGAGTACACACATAAAAAACTGTATTGCCTCTACAGCTTGCCCATTTTTTTTCTGAATACAGATTATTTCCTGAGATCCTTCATCTGTTTGGAGTCATGCTCTGGCAGTGCTTCCAACAGTAGCTAAGCTTGTGCTTATGTCTATTTCTTTTAAGATCTACAGCAGGATGAAGATACATTTAGTACCTTCCTTGTCACTCCGTGATTTATGTTTATGTAGTTGAGGCTGGTTTATTTTGCTTTTAGGTGTGAGGACATTCCAGCCTGAAATGTGTATGTTTCATGATAAGTGAGAATAGTCCAGTGCATTTCATCAAAGAATGTCCCCCTTCTTGTTCAAAGGACTCCACGGGGAAGGGTCTGAATGCTTTCCTTGGCAAATTCTCCCATCTGCAAAGTTGAAGATGGGCTTTTTAAAGGCAAATGCCTTAGCATACCTGGTGGTTGACTGTATCTTGTATTCTATTAAGATTAAGTAGGACATGAAGCTATTTCTATGAGACTATAGAAACACACACATAAACAAATACTACTTTAACTTCTATTTCATTTTTTTAGTGCTCATGTAATCCATGTAACTTACAAGAAAATTACCATGTCTGCACATGAACATTAGAAACATCTGGTAACACTGAGTTGAATTTACCTTTAGAGGAATTTGGTTATATGATTGCTAAAAAAAAATGGAAGGGAAATTTTGGCTTCAAATTCCTGGTTATCATGTAATTTAAGGCTCTATAACTTTAACTTCAAAATCCTTTGATCATATTAAAATGATTTCCTAGCAACATTAATTTTTAATATGGCTATCCATCTGTCCATCCATCCAGTCATCTATGATTTTATGTTTGCATATTAGAATATTGGGTTTTCCTTGTGGAATATAAGCCAGACAGTTACCTGGTATGAGAGGTTTTATGTACATTTCACCTTTTCTTCTCTAAGGTCAAAGTTAACTCATTTTGGAGATTGTGAGAATAATGTAGCATTAGAAGCTGGGGGGAGCCTCGGGGGACTTTGGGAAGCGGCTGTAGTGTCTTGGGACAGTGGGGATATGAGTGGATCAACTAGCACTTCAGCAGCTTGACTCTCAGGCTTGGGACATCATTTTAATCTGGGAAGAGGTGAGCCAGCAGGGAAGCCTGACCCTGGGCTGTGAAGAACCATCTACCGTCTCTGGAGATGATCGCAGGTCAATAAGAGCAATCTGTGCTGTGGAAAAGGTGTGGGTTTTCCATGAGAGAACCGGTTCTCATCCACGGTAAGAGCTAATGGAAAAGTTATGAAGTACTGAACATTGCCATTCACAGCTGAAGTCAGATGAGAACAGTAGTGTATTCCACTGACTCGACTGCGTGATCAGCAGTCATACAAAGCTAATTATTTTTTTCAAGCAAATCAGTCTGTGAGCTTAGTCCATTGTTAAGCACATACTCTTACCCTACAGAAGATAGTATTCATATTGAATGGTAGCTATACTTCCTTTCCACAAATTTCAAAGACCTGTTATTAAATATCTTACATATTTCTAGGCTTTGTGGGAAGAGCATTCTCTAAAGTAACTACAACTAAGAAGTAACTTAAATATCCGAAGCTGCAGTTTTCGTAAGAGATAGTGGACATGTTTAGATTTATAAAACTGTTTTCTAATGAGTGATGATTCCCTGTCCCGTGAGTGACGGCAGACTGTGGGGGTGCTGGCATGTCTCACTACAGGGGTAGCTATGCGAGGCTATGCTGATTTGTTGAAAAGTGAAAAGGCCGGCAAGACCTTGGGCTGGCCATGATCTCACAAAGAAATAAGTTCACATTTCATGTGAATGCAATCGTTTTCATGTTAGGAAACACACACATACCCCTGCAACAGTAAATTTGTGGTGCAGTGAAATGATAATTTGCGTGGTGTTGCATCTCTTTCTGCTTGAGTTCCTCAGGGATACATTTTAGTGAACACATCAGGACCTCGAGGTGTTGTGAAGAAACTTTAACCGTGGTATTCCCAAACCCAGGCCACTTTGGGCCCTCTTCTGCTCTCTGAGAATTTTATTGTGTGTTTATTAGAGAAGACATTGGCCATGATAGAGAGGAACACGCTGTCTTTTCTTCCACATCAATGTTTTGATTTCCATAGCAACCGAGGAGTGGGCAGCCCTCAGGTAAAGGACATGCAGCAAGGCCAACAGTTGCTCTGTCTGTGACTGTGTCTCCCCAGAGTCCAAACCACTGCACACCACCCTGCCTGCCTCTTTGGCCACATTGTCAGCAGGGAAGGAGCCAGCCCTTAGGGGATTCTGCAGAGGGAGTGGGGTACATCTGTCTTTCCTGTTACTATGTTTCCAAAGGGAGAGAAACATTCACCATCTGAGGGGAACAATGCCTTGTGAGCTCCAGCAAGCACTAAGTGAAGCTTTTGGGACACTGTTGTGGGTTGTGGGTAGTTTAAAACAATGGCAGGCCACACTTTCCATTGCTTTGTGGTTCCTGCTTGTCTAGTCCTGTGGCCTGGATTTCCAGCCTACCATCAGCGGAGGCGTTAAATGCACACTGTTCACAGGGCAGGATGAAGGAAGAAAGAGATCTGAGATGCTGATAGCCCAAATAGGCATTTGGTGCTTATTTTTGAATACCATACCTGCCCAGAATGTGCATTTATCATTTCACCTGTCCTATTTTCTCCAGCAGCAGCTTTGTAGTCTTGAAGCTGCACGCAGACTTACGAAAGGTTTTCCCATGGGGCCTTTACCACCAAGACAGGGGTCAGTCTTAGGTGTGTCTATTGCAATAGTCCCCTGTCCTTCAAGTCTGCACATCATGGTATGACCATGGTACGGAGTTGGGGCTCATGGCAGGTACATGGAATGTGGCAAGGGGGCAGGGTTTGTTTTCTGTGGTGAGGGACAGAGACAGAAGGCGGTGAAAGTCTCAGTCTTGCCTTTCCATCTGCATTCATCTGACTTCGATTAAACTTTGCTTTTTAGTTTCTTCACTAACATTAATGGGTTGGAATCTATGATTCCTCAGTGGTTTTGTTCACACCACAGTGGCTCTTCCACTCTTTGTTCAGTTTCATACACATGCCACGTTTTCTTGATCCATTTGCCCATTGAGAGCCATCTAAGCTGATTTCATGTCTAGGGTATGGTGAGTAGAGATGCAGCGAACATGGCTGTGCTGGTTGTTATACTGTATCCTGGTTTGGATCGTGCGGTGGATAAATGCCCGGGAGTTGGAATCATTGGATCATAAAATAATTCTGTGCTTAGCTTTTTACAGAATTCTATATTGCTTTCCAGAGTGACTGAACAAGTTTTTATTCCCACCAAAGTGTATTAGGGTTCCCTGGGGGCCATATCCTCACCAGTATCTGTTATTGTTTGTTTTTTCTTGATAAAGGTCTTTCTAACTGAAGTGAGATAGAATCTCGGTGTTGTTTTGATTCGCGTTTCCTTCATGGCCAGGAGAAGTAAAGATGGCCAATAGACACATGAAGAAACACTCCATGGCTCTTTCCCACTTTTATTACAGCGACCAGGCAGGTTTTCCCTGTTCTGCTTATTTCCTGCAGAACTGAAGTGCACAGAGCGTCTCCCAGACCACAGAGGAAGCAGCGTGGGCTCCATGGCCTGGCATCCAGACCAGAGCCCACCCCGCCCTGGCTCTTCTGCTTTTCTGCCCTCATCCGCCTTTCCCCAGATGTCTTTGGCTGTTCATTTGCCATCCTGTGTTTATTATTATAAAGGCCTCCGAGCCTTTGCTGATCTACACTGGCTTACGTAAAGACACAGGACTTTGTTTTCTAAAGGAAAAGATTATTAACTCTTCTAAAGCCTTTTAAAGCATGTTGTGTACCTTGCAGGATCCCCAGGACACGTCTAGGGCAACACCTGCACAGTAATTCCAATATCGTTTAGGGTATACCCATTCCAGTATACATGCTTCTGTTTCACCAAATGTCTGACCCCATAGCTAGCCCTAATTAGAGAAGGTCCAAACAGGACCAACTGCAATTTTCAAAAGCTGGAAAGGTTGAGTTGTGACTAATGAGAGCTTACCTACCTGCCACGGAAAGGGCTCTAGGTCTGATCCGAGGCTTAAGTGGGGACAAGGGGGGACCAGTGGGGAGTCAGTGGGGACAAATCAAAATCTGTACCTACGTGTGTGTGTGTATTCAGTACAGGATTTGTGCACGTGGAGGCTTGGAGAGAGGCAATGTCCGTTGCCTCTTGGAAGGTGAGAACTGTGATAGCGGAGCTTTCTGCAAACAGGCAGCTGCCATTCCCCAGTTCTGTTCTCTCACATTCAACAAACCTGTAACACCAGGTTACAGAAAACTACAAAGGAAAAAAAAAACACTCAAAAGCTGCATCCAAGAAACGAGGCGCTTCTAATGGGGAGTGGGCAATCGGGTGAAAGTCATGCTGATTATAAACTACTGGATCTCAAGTAACAGAGACTCAAGATATAGAAAGCAGAATTTGCCAGGGTGGATGGCTGTGTGGATTTCCACGTGACTACTAGATGCGATGTGAGGAGAGGGAAAGGTGACTGAGCCTCGCCTTGACGGCCCCACATGGGATGGAATGAAAAAGTGCTAAAGCAGAGGGCAGACACCAACCGGTAGGGTGGTGTGGACGGACTAAGCTGTCTTTAAGGCCACAGAGGCCTTGCAAGCAGAGAGTTTAGTGTCACTGCCATTGCTGAGGAACTGAGAACCCTGGACGGTATTCACCTCAGGGCAGAGCTGCCACGAGTTGTATTCTGATAAGATCTTCGATGACGCGTATATGTGATAAGATATTTTGATAAGGCCCAAGGAATTTCAGCAGAAAGGACTTGCTCTTTGGTCTGAGCCACTACAGAGCTGCTGTAGTTGGGTGGTATGCAAAAGAAGAGGCTGCTTTCTCTGCAGGCTCTGCTCATCCTCTGAGCTGGGACTTCCTGTCGAAAGCCAGCCAGATCCTGGATTTCCAGGCCACTTCTTATCAGGCTGCCCTTGACAGGGGGCACGGATCACTCTTCCTGCTCCTGAACTGAGCCACCAGGCTGCCTAGTCTATGTTCCCTCAACCATGGTGGGTGTGGGAACTAGTCTAGTACTGTCCACTAAATCCTATACAACCGGGAGACTAGAAGTGTGATGACTGAAGCTGTCAAGTCTATGGTCACCCGTGACGGGACCCACAGAAAGCCAGAGCAGGAGGGATCCTTTCTGGGGACATGTGTCAGGGGAGATGGCAAAGGGAAGTAGCCACTGTGACTCAGCTTGTCCAAGCACAGCCTAGAAAAAGTAGAAGCTCAGTGTATCAGCACTGAGTCAGCCTGGCCCAGAGCACTTTGCTCTAAATTTCGAGGATGCATTTGTGTGGATCCTATTACAGTGATAACCCAGGGGGAGAGGGGAGAACAGATAGGGGAAATTAACTCACCATTTTCAGAGATTCCTTGTAGAATACGCAGAGCTGTAGAAACGTTCAGTTCTCCAAGTGCATTCTTTCATGGGGGCAGCTTTCCAAGATGTAGTCTCCTTCCTGGCCTTGCAGACACAGGCTGCTGTTATCCTGGGACCACTGACAGGCTCTGTGATTAGTTCCTGAAAGGCTGGACTGAGGGGGATGAAATGAGAAGAATGGTCACTGTGGCAGCCACCACACACCTTCCTCTCTCTGTTCTGGGCTCTGCTCTCCAATGAAAGGTGCTAGAGAGATAAGGAGCAAACATAACTCAGCTGTGCAGAAGAATTTGCCATTAGGTTCTCCTACCATAGCCTACTGAGCCTTGAGATTGAAGACTGCATTTCAGTTCTGTGGCCAAAAAAGAAGAGGGACTGTCCTTTACTAGGTCAGCTCATGTGACTGAAAAAGGAATTACGCAGCACACATGCATGCATGCACACATGTGCACAGGTACACACACACACACACACACACACACACACACACACACACACTTCTGAGGGGTTAGAATGACTGATGTTAAATTCTGTGGCTAGGACCCATAAGGGATGAGGAAAGGAATGGTTTTCCTCAGGATGTCACAAGCTGGTACCTCTAGGGCCGTATCTCATACACTGGTGTGGCCTGTTGAGGTTGAGAACAGAATGTCATAAACTGGGTGGCAGAAGCAGCCATCATTTATTATTCCCAGGAGCCGCATATTCAGTTCTGGGGAAGGGCGGCTGAATTTGGAGGCTCAGAGGTGACTGTTCTCCTGCGGCTCATCACCAGACAGGGGTGTGGTCGCCTCTCCAGGCCCCCCCTTTATAAGGACCCAATAACAGCTCCAGGACTCCACTTCCATGCCTGACCACCTTCCAATGGCCCCAGCACCCACTGCCATTCCACTGGGCTCAGGAGTCCATTGATGGGGGAGGATGGACTCTGTCTGCACAAGTCCACAGGCTTTGTTTGCACAGGCCTGTTTTAGGAAAGGATTTTGAGTGGTTTTAGCTAGTCAGCGGTGTAAGTTCTGCTGCAGGCCTCTCCAGGGTTGGTGGTTTTCACTCTGCCCACTGTCTGTACTCATCATCCCTCGGAATGCTGCAAGTGGTGGAGGGTCTGATGCGTGTTCAAGCCCTGTCCAGTTTGCAGGGGGTGCTGAGTTGCACTCACAATGGCTCGCTGCATCTTGAGGATCCTCAGTTGCTATCACATTGATGATTGGAGGATGCTTGAGCTTTGACGTGTGGGTTAAATATATAGACAGGTTGACTTTGTTTAGTTTGATGCAAAATTTGTAGGTGCTTATCTGGGAAGAAAAGTTTACTGACCTAACAGAATTTTTGTTTATTTATTTTTTTTATCCATTGTAAGGCTCAAACTCAGGGCCCGTTACTCTCCCTGAGATTTTTTCCCTCAAAGCTCATGCTCTACCATTTGAGGAGACAGTTTTCTGGTAGTTAATTGAAGATGAGAATCTCATGGGCTTTTCTGCCTGCTCTGGATTGGAATCCCAATACTCAGATTCCAGCATCCTGAGTACCTAGGATTGCAGGTGTGAGCCACCAGAACTTAGCTCATAAGAGGTTTTAAACTAGAAAAGATGTTTGAGAGAACCTGAAGTGTCCCTGTGCACATTCCTTTTGAACACATTTTGAGTGGCAACCCTTTGTTTTTCCAGAACTTCTCGTCGCTATTCCAAAATATTTTCTGGAGCTGCACTGAAGCCTGGTGAGATTTATCTGTGGATGTGAATGAGGGAGAGGCTGTCGCTGGTGACTGAATGAGCCTGCCCTGTCCAGCCCAGACCTGTATGGCGCCTGCAGGATGCTGGGTAGACGTGACTAACTCCACCTGGGGTAAAAAGGACACCAGTTTCCTGCTGAGCCATGGACAATGGCGAGGTAGCAGTGGGTACCACCATAGAGAGGAGCCAGAGACAGCTAGGCACTCGAGCATCTGAAGAGGGATGCAGGAAAGGGGTCAGCAAAGACATCAAGAAGTAGAGTTAGGACCAGGAAAGCAACAGTGATCAAACTGTTTCTGTGTATTTAAGATGCTCAACTGTAAAACGAGCTACTTTCGTTGAGAAGATTACGAGGCTGGAAATGTTAAAAGAGATAAAAATGTACATATGAATAATACTAACATTAAAAAAATACAAGAACAGTGCTCATTTTGCTTCTTTTGTTTAGTATCAAGATATTGGTTCATAGACTTAAAACAAATTTAGTCCTGAGGATATTCTGAGTATTTTTGCATGGGAAGTCATCTCCCCTCTAAATGTCCAGATGATGGTGACATGACCTCATTACATCTTCTGGATTCAATATAAATCCTTTGTGCTCTCAGTTACCTGTTGGGTTATACCCGTGTCTCCTGCTCTTCTTAGGGGCTGGGTGTGCAACAGGCAGAAAACATCAAGATTTCCTTCTATCCCGGAGCTTCCGCTCACAGATGGTCGTGTCAGGTGACAGGTGTGCAGGTCAATACCTGGCTGTCAAGGTGAGGTCCCACTCACTGACGGTGAATTGACCCTTGGAGTTGCTTGTGCCCTTGACTTTCTTTTTTTTTTTTTTTCCGGTCCTGGGCTTGAGCTCAGGGCCTGAGCACTGTCCTTGGACTTTCTCAAGGCTACAGCTCTACCACTTGAGCTTCAGCACCATTTCCAGCTTTTTTCTATGTATGTGGTACCGAGGAATCGAACCCGGGTCTTCGTGCATGCTAGGCAAGCACGCTACCACTAGGCCAAACTCCCGGCCCCTGCCCTTGACTTTCAATTCATTATTCATTGACTTTGATTAGTTACTGAGCATTTTAACTGTATTGTTTCCTAAATCAAAAATGCTAATACTATTTTCTGAGTTCTGGATTCATGTTTGTAAATGCTTAATGGTTTTATTCATCATTAGTGGTCTGTTATTAGAAATTTGATATTTCTCTGATAGTTTATGCAGCTCAAACATCAAATCACAGTAGAGATTTTGCTTCAGAATAGTGACAATATGTCTATGAATTCTGTTACTTGTTTGTTTCCCAAAGTGACTGGGATATTTTTCTTCAGATATTTTGGGAGCATCACTTTTGTCTGTTATTAGAAATTTGATATTTCTCTGATAGTTTATGCAGCTCAAACATCAAATCACAGTAGAGATTTTGCTTCAGAATAGTGACAATATGTCTATGAATTCTGTTACTTGTTTGTTTCCCAAAGTGACTGGGATATTTTTCTTCAGATATTTTGGGAGCATCACTTTTGTCTGTTTGTATACACAGAGCAAAACTTTTTACCAGCATCTATCTGCCACAAAGGTCATGTACCTTTCACTTTTGAGTTATTTGAGTGATTTTATTCATGATTTTGGCCAAAATGCAAAGAATCCTCACGTATACTATCTTCTAGGAAAGCGTTTATCATTTCAATTATCTGAAGTTTGCTTCAGATGGCTGTGTTAACCATGAAGTGGTTTACAGAGAGAGAGAGGAGGGAAATGTGGACAGAGGACAGAGAAGAGAGTTCATAATGAAGAATCTTCAGTATTTTCACACCGAATGTACCAAACCTCGTAGGTATATGATATTTGCCAGTGCGCATGCATTGTAACTGTAACTTCTGTGCTGACTGTTGAATGCACTTGAGACATTGCTCTGTGTGTGTGTGACTCGTGCACACACGTGTATCTGTATATATATAAATAGTTCCCTCTTTCCCATCAGAAGTGGATAGAGAAAGGGCAGGAGGGCCTGGTGAGGCTCACAGTGTGGTAACACACAAGGAACTAGCTGTAACAGCCAAGCCCCTCGGGCTTGGCAGCTGAAAAGCAAACCAAACACACCCCAGGAGTCCCATGTATGAATGAGAAACTCTGGCCTGGGGGGCAGCTGTGATAAAAATCTGTGAAAATGGGGAGCTTTAAGGATGTAGCCTAGCTAAGAACAATGACTAGATTTGTCTCGGGCAGGATGTGTGGGTTGAATGACTTTTTATTTTAGTTTTCCTTCATTTCCTGAATGTGTAAGCAACAGTTGCGAGCCCCAGAGGCCAGGCGTGGGGGCAGACCCACAGTGGAGTCCAGCCCAGACGAGAATCACGGAGTGGAGGGCCTGGAAGCAGCCTCCCCTTGGGAACGGAATCTTTGTGTTCAGGGGAAGAGCACGTAAGTCATTCCAGGACTGGAGATTGGGCCAGGCTGCGTTCAAGAGGCTGCAGAATGCTTTCCATCTATGAGAACGGATTGAGCTCGAGGGTAGCCCTGCAGGAGTGGTCAAAGTTGGAGGCTTACATTTGTGAAGCACGTTCTAGAAAGGGGGCGGGAAGAGGAGGGGTGGCTGAGGAATGATGGAAGTAGGGATGTACAAAGACAGATGCATCTTAAAAACAATGTATTTGGGGCCAGGAGTGTGGCCTAGTAGTCGAGTGCTTGCCTAGCATGCACTACCATAGTACCACAGACACAGAAAAACCCGCAAGTGGTGCCGTGGCTCAAGGGGTAGAGCTCTAGCCTTGAGAAAGCCCACGGACAGTGCCCAGGCCCTGAGTCTCAGCCCCAGCACGGGCAAAACAAAATTATTTTATTTCTTTCTAAAAATGTCAGCGTCAATTAGTTGTACCAGGGGGTTTCATTTTGGCATATCTGTATAAGACTTACACACCTTGGTCAGAGAATGCTGACTGACACTGATCAGAATACATCGTATTCATAAACGGCTTGTTAAATGACAACTCCTTGGTACAACTACTTAAAGATAATAAAAACAATTTAGAAGATATACCTTGATCAGATGTACCTCACTCCTCCACTCCTGTATCCCCTCAATCTCAGCAGGCTTCACTGTTCCTGCCTCACAGGTGCAGCACAAAAGTATTTCAATTACATTCCCCCTCCTTCAGTGACTGAAAGGGTTTCCAGTTCTCAGCGTGACATACAGAAGTGAAGCCTGGGGTGTGTGTTGTCCGGTCTAGAATCTCATCACTGAGAGCCCGGCATGGCTCATCCACAGAAAGTGCCAGTCGTGGCTGTGTGCTGTGGTCCACACTAGTGGGCAGTGCTGCAAGGAAAGGAAAGAGGGAAAACACTGAAATGCGGAGGATGTGGAGCAGGGCGGACGCCGATGGGTGTCGGGAGGCTTCAAGAGCTGTGGCCATGAGTAGTCACAGCCAGTAGCCTTGCCCAACGAAGTCACAAAATACTGACTCTGAAGTGAGGGTGATGGCGGAAAGGATAGAATACGCAAATTACACTGCGTCCGGTAGCTTGAAGGCCTTCTCTGCCAGTTCAAGGGTTACGATCTTGGAATGACTATACAGGGATACGATGGGAAATCTCATTTTTGTGCAAATGGAGGAAGGGGCAGGCTGCAAGACTCTAGTGGTGGAGCTCTGCCCAGCAGCTGGGAGGCTCTGAATGCCCTGCTCTGAATATTATCTGGAGAAGAATCTTTAGTACGTGAGGTGAGAGAAATCCTATGCAATGGCTGTATGACATGGCTCCCCTGCTCTGTTTAGAAGAAGCACATCTTAAAGCGGAGACTGAGAAGGTGCTGATTGTGTGGGGTTTCTTCTGGGGATGATGAAAATGTTCTGGAATTACACCGTGGTGAGAACTGTGGACATAAATACAAACGGGTAGGACATTTTTAAAGGGTGAGTATCGGTTCTGATTTAATTTTGAAAACTCCAAGCAGAGGAGGAAGGCCTCAAACATTCACAAGCTATCTAGGACGTATGAGCCAGTGAGTGGGGCTGTGCATGAGAACTGAACTCACCAGCGAACACTGCAGCCGGAGAACTTCTGAGCATCTCCGGTGGTGGATGTGAGTGGAGTCGCTCCAGGAACTCGGTAGATAATCCATCCCAGGTCACAGATGGACCAGGACTGACCCACTTCATCTGGTGACCACGGTCAGGAGAAGAGAGCCCCAGCCTGGATTCAGATCCCATCCCAGCAGAGCCTCCCACCCACTGTCTGCTACGCATGCTCCATCCCCTTGCAAGCTGGGGGGGGAGGGGTTGAGGGTAAGTCGGGGTGAGAAGATTCAGTCCACAGGTTTTGATTTGCAAAGGTAAATAAGCAATGGCACAGAAAGGATCTGACACAGAAAACAACATGGAGACAAGATGGTGTTGTTGTTTGTATGGGGCTGGAACTCAGGGCTTGGTACTTGTTAGGTACTCTGCCACCTGAGCCATGCTTCACATTCTTTTGTGCTCCGATTCTTTTTGAGATTGGGTTTTGTCTTTGGCTCTGCTGTGCTCCTACACCTCCATCTCCTATTGGCAATTCCCATGACAGCATGTCACTACACCCAGCCAGGGCTGGAGCGGGGGTTTCATGATTGGGTTGCCTGAATGAGTTTCAGGCTATGGTCCTCGCGATTTCAACCTCCCTAGTAGCTAGGACCATAAGCCTCAGCACAGTACCAGGTGCACATGGTTTTGGGACTCAGGCTTCTGAAGAAGTGTCATACCAGGCTACGGTAATCCACCACAGCAAGGAAGCATCGGGGTGATCCGGACAAAGAAGGATCCCAGGAACCAGGGCGGAGCTTGAGACTCTGAGTGTGTGATTCTGAGCACCTGGAACACGGGTGTTCTGGCTCCGTGATTCCGGACAAGGTCAGTCCCGTGAGTGTGAATTATTGATGGTGACTGCTTTGCTCCTGGAGCAGCTTTCACTGTCTCTAAGAATCCACCAGCCCTGGGGAGGGGCTGGCTGTCCAGTCAAGGAGGCCACCAATGCCAAATACTCAACAGTGCCGAAAGCAAGAAAATGTAAAGGATATGTTCCCTCCCCACGCTCACACAGCAGTCCTCGTTAGCAGGATCTGTCCCGATGGCTGTCTTCTCGCTGTCAGAGAACACTGCTGTCTGGTTGGCCCGACACGCGGGCTCTCTGTGCATTCATTCATAACGTGGACCTGTGATCCCACATTCAGTTCTTTGGAACAGCCAGGCTTGCCTCAGGTGAACTCCAGTTTGAAGGACTCAATTCGAGGCTAAGGCTCATGGATCGAAGGCCTATTTCTCTGAGCCTCGATCTGGGCTGGTCAAAGGTGTGAGTGTTTGAAGAGATGCCAGGGAGGTTGTAGAAGAAGAGATACAGGCAGAAAGGTCTATCAACTTTCATCTATAGCTGATTTTTCAGATACTCAGAGATCAATCGATCAGAGCGCAATAAGAAGAGAAGTCAGGGAGGGAGGTTTGTCAGCTCAAGAAGGGTGAAGGGCTGAGGGGTGTGTGAGAGCTGAGCAATCGTGACATGAGTTATGCTAACAGGAAACAAATGTATGGGGGATTCCATCAATGGAGGAAACTGGCCAGGAGCTGGAGAACAGAACATCAGGGAGTGGCTGAATGGGCTGGGAAAGTATGTTAATATGTAAGATCATCTTCTCTGATATTCCCTCACTGCTAATTACAATCTCTCTGCGATGTCTCTTCACAATAAATCTGCCTCAGTGAGTGGGTAGGTTAACGACTTGCCTCAGTTCCTTGCCTTTGAGATTCTGACCTGCCCCCTTCACCAGGGGCCCAGGGGAGAGGGAAGTATCGAGATAAAGCTGACACAGCTCTTCAACGGTTCTACAAATCAGAGGCATAGTGAACGCTTTCTCACAAATCTGGACTCCATGCACTCTGGTAATTAAACCAACTAGACACAGGTTTTGCGAACCTCGGAAGGAAAGAAACATGTGATAGAGGCTGCCCTGTAAGTTTCGGGCAGTGGCTTGCAGGGATGTTCCAGGAAATGTCAATGGGAATTTGGATTTATTGTCTTTCCTCTTCAGTCCCCGAGACGGCTGAGTTTAGGAGATAATACAGGCATGCAAATACTCAGGGCTTCAGGAGTGTGCAAACACTCGGGGCTGCATGGGAGACTGGGCTGTCCCCAAGAGCTGGGGACCACTGTGGTCAGAGGCATGGGGACACCAGAGGAGTACTGTGAAGAGCACTGCACTAAAATTCTCCAGTTCCCTCACCTGGGGCAGCCCTGAAGTGGCCAGAAAAGGCTGTGGTCACAGCCCTGGACTCCGCCGTGTTGGGCCTCAGGCATGATGATTTCTCTGCCTCATGGGAACAGACACTGTTTTCCTTCCTAGAAAATGGTGGTAATGGTAAAGATCAGCCTCTTGTTTCCATACCCTAGCACTCATCTCATTCAGTCTCCTCCTATATGACCTATGTGCACAGCTTCTGAGCTATTGTGATCCTGTGCTAGGAGAATCCTACATGTGACCTAATTATATCTTTGTGATTGTTATTCCTAATGGGCTATGTGAAGTTATTTCTTTTCTATTTTTCCCCTTATGGTTAATCTCATATGGTTACTGTATCTGATTTTGTTACCTGGTACATTGTATAAACATTTATTAGTTTATTTGAAGTAGGGAAAGGAAGGGGGAAACAAGATGATTGGGAGAGGATGGGGGTGGGAAAGGGGGACAAAAACATGAGAAGGTGTATCAGGGTTCAAGATGTAATTTAACCATTACCTGATGAAAGTAACTGTAACCCCTCCATACATTATCCTGACAATAAACTATAATAAAAAAACCAACAAAAAAACAGAAAAGAAAAGGGTGATAATACCAAGTCTTCCTTTTGATAACTAATAGAAGGCAGAAGAGTTAGAATTCATTCTCTCTGTGTCTGTGCGTGGGTGACCCTGGAGTCTGGACTTGGCTGACATGAGCAATGCCCTTATGAATATTCATAGCTTTTTCAGTGAATGTGTTTTCAATTTTCTTGAGTTTATCCCTCAGAGTGTAATTGCTGTATCATAGGGCAATTCTGTTTAGCTTTTTTGAGGAACTGCCAAACTGTTTTCCACAGTGGCTACAACATTTTGCATTCTCAATGTTTGGTGTTCTGGTTTTTTTTTATGATTATTATTACATCTATGCTTGTTGGGGTGAAGTTTTAGTTCATTGTGGTTTAGATTTGAAGTTCCCTAAAGACCAATGCTATTTAGCATCTTTTCATGTTCTTATAAGCCATTTGTAAATCTTCTTTGGAAAAAATGTTTCTCAGTTTTCTTGGACTGTATCCATGGCTTGACTGTCGTGAATAGCTGCAGTGAGCGTAGGTGTGTGGGGGTCTCTGTTATGTCCTCAGCTGCATTCCTCCTCCTGTCACTGGTGTGTGCAGGAGTTTTAAAGTTCTGTATTTACAATTTTGAGGCGCCTACATACTGCTGGTCAGAGTGGGTACACTGGTTTACAGTGCACCGTTGGTATGTTAGAGTTCCTTTCCCCCACCAACATTTACCTGTGGTTTCAATGATGGCACCTCCTTTAAACAGATACCATGTACTTCAACAAAAGACCACACTAGGAAGTTGACTTTTCCCTGCAGTGTAGGCGTTCATGGAAGAGGACAGAGACCTGGAGAGAAATGAAAGGATGAGTGTAGACAAACTACATGACACCACGTGGAGATGGGACAAGGCAGCTTTGTGAGTTTGAGAAGCGCTTATGGATCGAGAAGGCAATATGTGCATGGGTGAACTTGGAAGAATGGAACCTTGTCATACAATTAATCTCAAAATAATTTTGGATCATTTTTTAAATTTGGAGCTATTTCCCCTTTTATTGTGGTAGACTTTTTTATATATATTCTGGATATGTGACCATAGCCTGGGACACTTGGGCTGTTACATCAAACTCTCAATGCTCTTTGGCTTAGGACGGCCACTCACTAAGGGGAAAATCACCTAGAGATGAAAATGTCTGTAACATACCTAACGTATCCAGCATTGTCTGGGCTAGCCTACTTTAAATGTGTTTAGAATACTCACAACGACATATACACATGGGCAAAACCAACTAATACAGAGCCTATTGCAAAGCACAGTGCTGAAAATCCCATGTAATTTATTGGTTTACTGACAGTGAAACCTAGAAGGCATATGTATATTTATGACATACAGACTACATGAGATACATATGATATGTACAAGCACATATGATAGATAGATAGACAGACAGACAGACAGACAGACAGACAGATAGACAGATAGATCGATCATTGTTCTGGTGACTGAGAATTCCAAGCAGGTGGCTGGCCATCTGGAGTCTGGTAGAGGCTTAACCCCTGCTTCACAGATGGCAGCATCGTGCCATGCCTTCATGGGGCCACAGGGGCCAAGGGAGGGATCATGGAGTTCCTGAGAAATTATGTGGCCTTCTTTGTGAGGGAGCCTCGCCTCCCAAAGGCCCTGGCTCTTAACAAGGCATTTTGGGTTTCAAAAGTATGAATTTTGAGGGGGAAATCATCATTCACGCATAGTCTCCCCTTCTCAGATAATCAACGTGGGGAAAATAATTTCTTTAGGTTGGCTTTTGATGTACGACACCTGATACTATGTCTATTTCATCACGGCGTCTGCTTACCGTGTCCTGTACAAGATGGACGCCAAACCCAAGCCGACAGAGGCCTCCGTGTCACAGCAATTTTAGGTGTTGGTACTCACGTGCAGAGCCTCGTTACGTTCTGAGTTGACTTTGAATAGGTAGGGAGACACTGCTTCCTGTAAGTTGGATTTCTGTTGCGGTGGTAAAATGGCTGGGAAAATCATCATGAAGGAGGAAGTCTTGTTTTGGATCTTTCAGCGCATTGCTGACCAGTCCGTTGCTCTGGGCCTGTGATGAGGCAGAAGACCACGGCAGAAGCATTTAGAAGAGCAAACTGCTCGTCTCACAGTGGCTAAAAAGCAAAGGGAACAAGGGAGGACTCCCTCAAGGACTCAGCTCTGTGACCTAACCTCCTCCCACCATGCTTCAGCTCTTAGTCGGTCACCATCTTGTACTAATACCACAGGCTGGAAGCCAGGTCTGTAACGTGTGAGCCTGTAGGTCCAGAATCTGGCAGGGTTCTCTTGTAGTTTCAGTCTTCTGTATTTGGATTTCTAGTTATTTAAGCATCATTTGTTGAAAACCTTCCTTCCCAATGAATTGTCTTGAGCAAACTTTTAGAGCAATTAAAGAATAATGAAATCTGTTATCTGGCCTTTTATTTTAATTGCATAATTTATTTAGGTTCACTTTAGATGGTGTCCACTGGGTAGTCTCTCTTAATAATTTGTTGATTTTAACTGCCCTGTTAAAATGATGCAGACACGGATACAAATGGGGAGATGTGCAAAATGTTCAAGTGCATACTCTACTGGAAGACACGTTTTGATGACAACCCCAGGCCTTTGGGCAGGCTCCACTGTTTCCTGAGTATTCTATCCTCCCTTTACCTTGTAAGACCCATCTCTCTGCCTCTGGCCAAAGCATCCCAAGCTTCTTGCAAGGCAAGGCACATGGGCTCTCTGGACTTGGTACATTCATTTTCTTAAATTCACATTTTGTCTTTGTGTAAATAAACATCAGGGAACTCAGACAAAAGAGGAACACTTAGGATGTGGGCCAACATGTGCTAGCAATGGGCCTTATTCCGTCAGCAGACTGACCCGGGAATGGCTCCTCGGGCTGTGCTCCCATCCCTGGGGAAGCCAGGGCTCGCATGAAGCATTTTCCTTGCAGCAGGAGGTGCAACACTATCCACCCTGCACTTGCTGAGTGATTTTTCTCAGTAAAGAAGCATCACCCTTCCTCTATGTGGGGCGCTCTGGCTCTGGAAGGGAATCCTATTAGCTTTAAGGAAAAACATCTCTGGATTTTGTTTAACTCTTGGGAGGGGATCAGTCGTGTCACCAAGGTTATCAGGGCATGACCATTTAGATTCCAGAAGAAAGGCCTCAGGCTTGTGTTTGGTGCTGTACCATCTTCTGTTACTGTGAGTGAACTGTGATCCCCAGCCCCATTTCCCTACCATTTATTCTTTTCAATTCTATCTCCTTTGTCACCCTGACTCAAGTCTTCAGGTATAAGTTGGTGTCTCATTATTGTGTTCCTTGTGTCTCCTTCTGCGTCCATTCATACTTGAGCTCTGAAAACCACATGGAAGATAGACTCCGTTATATCATATGTCCAACTATGATTCCTAGCTCAGCTTCTTGAACAGCCCAGTCCTTTCTGCCTTTGGAGTTGACCCCAGCCCCTCTTCCCAGGCTCGAGTGCAGATTCATCCTCTCCAGCCAGCCCTTCCACTCCTCCGTCCCGCCCCACACCTAGCACCTGACATGTGTCACTCAGTCTGCTCGTGCTCTCTTTGGTACTGCGGTGATGTCAATCGGGGGACTCTACGATGCCTCTGTAGACCTAGCGTATCTCACCCAGTAGACGGCATAGCCCCTCTCCCCTCACCCAGTGCCCAGCTCCTCTGTTAGACAATCCTCAGTCCACATAGCAAAATGCATTTCCAGGGCAACCGAGGCTGCAGCTCAAGGACGGGGGCTTCTCTTCTGGCCCTTCAGCCTCAGCGCACGTCGCAGTGTTCACAGCAGTGCAGGTGGAGCCCAGGATGGGCTGGACCACACAAGTTAGCTAACCTCGCATGTGCTTAGACTTGCTGACTTTGAGGGCGGTCTGCACAACTCCGTGATTTTACACATTCAAGTGTCTCGTCGTCTCAGACGCCTCAGGGTGGGTAGAGCTGGGTGAAAAGGGAAAGCCAAGAAAAGTAGGGGTCAGTGGAGCTTCTCAGAGAGGATTCAGGAATGAAGATTTTCTTGATATTTGTGACCTAAGAAACCATCAGCTCTGTGGTCTGATGTTTGAGGGAGAATTGCTGAATGAAGAATAAGATGTGTCTATCCTCCTGCCAGTGCACCAGAGAGCATCGCCAAGAATGTCTCACGTGACCAGCCAGAGGGCCACCTCCAGGACAGAAAGTCTTGGCACTCAGGACATGCAGGCAGCTCCAGGGAAAGTGGCTTTTCTTCCATGCTGCATGAAGGAAGAATGGGCATTCGTGTCATCTTTCATACCTGAGTGCACTTGTCAGCCCAGCTTGAAGGACATCATGGTTGAAGAGGAGAAGGAAAAGTTTGTCTATGCAGTGATTAGCTGTATTTCCTTTGTCTAAAGATAACAACTGGGAATAGATTAAAGAAGTCCTGAGTTATGCACAATGAGGTTATTTTTATTTTTGCAGTGGTAATTTATCACCACTGACTCATAGAGCACTCTCTCTGAACAACGTCTCACATTTTATAGCACGACTTTGTAAGCATCTTTGTGCTGTTTGTCTGTCTACTTTTCAACAGAAAACCAGAGTTTGCTTGCAGTTCACTTGCTACTTTTCTATACCCTACTCCTTCTCCCTCTGCAGAGCTTTGAGTGTGCATGTGTGTGTGTGTGTGTGTGTGTGTGTGTGTGTGTGTGTGTGTATCATTTTGCCATGTCATTTTAAGCAAATTTCTATAGTAGACTTTGTATGTTTCTTTCCCCCAGACAATTTAAAGGGATTTACTCCATTTTATTTACCAGCATAAAACACGGAACTATCAAAGCACAGAAAACATGACATGAATTTGCCTGGTTCTCTGCACCTTAGAATGATTTTCAGATAACACATAAATGAGTATTTGAAGAAAGAAAAAAAAATGGGTTGGGCCTCTCAAGACTGAAGTCAGAAGAAAAAGCAACCCAGTCCAAGCAGCTACCCCATTTTTCCTTTCTTTGATCTTTTGGGTGTGAGTGACCCTGCTTTGCTTAGGGCGCCATCATGGGAGACCCGAAGTGGTTGATAGCTGTCCATGAGACTTCTCCTTCTGGCTGCACCTTGCAGGAGCGCCTGTGGTCCACCTGCACTGGGATAGGAAGTGCTCAGCTCAGCTCTTAGGAAGCTGCTGGCAGCATCACACCTCGGCCCCACAGACGGGACAACCCCTATCCACACAGCCCAGAGCAGCTGCCACTGCTGACTTCTGTCTGAGGCTACAACACTGGCACTGCCAAATCCCTCAAAACTGCTCAGGTTTTCAAGCTCCCACCCTATGCAGTTCTTCCTCATTGCCTGCCCTTCTGTGGGGATTTGTCTTCACCAGGCAGTGGTGGAAAGTGTGAAGCTGGCTAACACTGTGCCTGTGCGCTGGGGAGAGCAGGCACCACTGCCATTAGTGTGTCCAGGGAAGGGCAGGGCAGGGCTGCCAGGCCTGTGCATTCTCTGAGGTTTCCTCTCTAATGAGCAAAACAGCGATGCGGCAGCATTCTGGACGGGCGTGAGCGAAGAGCTCCGAGGAGAGGCACGTGGAAGGCCCAGAACGGAGAAGCTTGTCTTCTTGACTTGGGTCTCTGTTTCCTGCTCCCATGAGTTGGGGACCCCATGTTGTCCACCCAGGGGAAAGCCATCCGGGCCTTCTTCCTCCCTTCTCCTTCCCATCGTGGGGGCCAGAAGCTGGCCTTCAGGTTAGAGGCCTGTGGCCATTCCTCCAGTGCCAACGACTGGAGGAGAGGGGTGACGTCCTACACTGGGAGGTGGTAATGGCTTTGTCACTTCAGTCAATGCAGGTGGCGCTCCTCTCTCCTGAGCAGCTTCTGACCTACAGACTTCAGATCCTGTGGGAGGAGCCGCAGACTCAGAACAAGACCTGCCACTGTCTACATTGACCTCTGGATCTAGAACAGGCAAAGTACAGATCGTTTAGTTTCTGCAAATCCCGTGTCCCCTTGCTGAAAGTGTGAAGCGCAGGTTGGAAAGGCACCGAGGATCCTTCCATCTTGGAGTCTAAGACGTGACCTCATCTTCCACACAGCCCCCACAGCAGACCACGACAGAGATGCCCACCTTGTGTGGCCTCGAGGACAGAGGCTGACCATTGCCACATGGTGCTCCACCGAATGCAGACCAACTTCCCCCCACCATGACCCGCCCCCAGACTTCCTCCCAGAGTCTGGAGAGCAGAGAACACGTGGCTTTTTTGCACAAGGCTGGTATTCTTGCCCTGAGTCACTGCTCTGCTTCTTTCATTTTGGTGGTAAATTAATGACAAGTCTCCAGGACTTTCTCACTTAGGCTAGTTTTGAACCACAATCCTCAGATCTCAGCCTCTTGAGAATCTAAGATTACAGGTATGAGCCACCAGCACCAAGCTGCTTGCTTTCAAATGATTAATGCAGGTTGTTGTTATTTTTGTGTGAAGCTTCCCAAGATGAATGCTTGTGATGAGAACCTTAAGCCCACTTGCATGGAAATGTCTCGAGATTACGTGAGCTATGTTTAATTTCTAACGTCTGTTTTAATTTAAATTTCTAAGAATTAATGGAGGCGGTGTCAAAGACAGAGAATTTATTTCCAAACAAAACCAGAAGAAAGAATAAGACAAGTCTTCCTTGAAAAGAGAGAAAGACGCACCAAGAGACTGGGTATCTTCTCACTATGCAAGAGGTAAGCTGTGGAGGTCAAGGTGCTAGCCGAGCAAGCTCCCACATGAGCACTGTCTTCTGCTCACGGGGTCCCCGTGTTGGCTTTCCTCTTCCTTCGAGGAGCTGTCCTGTTGGGCTCAGGCCTCACTTTGTGGCCTTGCTTAACCTTGGTGACTTCCTTTAATGCCCTATCTTCAAACACTGCCGTGTGGGAGCTGAGGGCTTCTGCACATGAATGTTGGAAGATACAATCCAATCCATAACACAGAGTGCCAGGAGTGCCCAAGGGTCTAGAAGTAAAATGAACGGGCATGGAAGTGCGACAGAGGGCAGCACATTCCAGAGCGATTGCACTCACTCCAAAGTGAGGGGGAGAGTTAAAGCTGAGTAAACATTTGGTCCATTTCCTTTTCGGCACTGATCCGAGGGCCATGAGGGGATATGGAGCTGTGCCCCTGCTACTGAAAACAAGCAGATCCATGGGACCCCATGTGCACCGAGAGGAGGCCCCTCTTGAAAGAGGCCAGCTTTTTCAAACGATCTTCAAACGCTTCCCTCTGGCCCGTGGCTTTCAACTTGAACGAAAACAGGGGGCTCACAGCACACCCTGTTGCAGAACCAGATGGGGAAATGAAGTACAGAGGAAAGGATCTTGCAACTGCGGCATGCCTTCCCTTGATCCTGTTTGCTCTGAGCTTGGCTTTCCTGAGAGATCAGTATGCCTCCTTTGGATCAGATGGGCGAGCATGGCAGACAGACTCTATCCATCTCCTGCAGACAGGCCTGTCTGATGGGAGGCTACGGGACACGATTCTTGTTAGATTCTTAGACCATAGACACATGGGTGTTTCAGGCTCTCTTTCCACCCTTCAGATTAGTTCTTATGATTTGCAAACCCACCACAAATCCTTTGTGGTTTTCAGTCCCCAGCTGGCAAGTCAGCTGCCTGGGCAAGTCACCAAAAACAGCAAGATGAGAGGAAGAAGTTTTCATCCTTGCGAGACGTGCCCTAGGTGCTGGCATTGGGGGAGAGCCCAGGAGGCTGCAGGAAGGACTCGGCTGGCAGGTGAGCCTGGCCGTTATGTGTAGACAGGGGAAACGCTCTTTTTGAGGGTGGCTGGCAGGAGCATCTCAAAGCTGCCTTTGCTCTCCTTTGCCAGATTTTATTCCCCTTAGCCTGAACTCTCTGATCTGCCCACTTGGCCTCCCGGTGTATCTAAGGTGCTCTGCTCATGACCTGGATTTTGATGTGGATTCGGAATGTGGGATTATGGTTTCAACAGACACTACCAAAATGGTTATTTTCCCAAACCCTGTGCAGCTATCTTCTCATGAAGACCATTAACTAGAACACCAGAGTGGGACTGCTTTCAAGGCCAATATATGTCCTGAAAGAGTTAATTTAGGAATAGTATATAAAGTGGATTTTCCCCTTGTAACTCACCGGCTCCTTTAAGTCAGCTGCTCTGAGGGCATGGAGGAAAAGCAGCACCAAAGAGAGCCAGTGGGGAAGATAGATGATGGGCAGCTGGATGGCTAACTAGGTGATGTAAATAGGAGAGAGAAAGGTTATTGATGATAAGTTATAGTAGATGATAGGCACCTAGATAGATCATGAGTAGCTATATAGAAACATAGGCTACATGGAAATGAAGGGTAGCTAGAGAAATGATGGAGATATGACCGACGATGGATGGAATAGAAAATGACTAATAACAAATAGATGATAATCAATAAATGGATGATAGACAGACAGACAGACAGACCATTTACTGCGGGAAGAGTGTTTGCACAGGTTGGGAAGCCCTGAGATAAGCAACCCTGGGAGCAGGAAAGCCTTTGGTGTGACGTAGCTGAAGGCTGAAGGTTAAGAGCTGGGGTGCTATTGGTGTAGGTCTCGGAAGGTCTGAGACGTGGAGGAGCTCCGGTGTCTGAGTGGAACCTGGAGCTCCCCAGCTCAAGGGGACAGTCACACTTTGGATCTCCTCTGCCTTGTTCTCCTATGTTGGCCTTCAGCAGCTTAAGTAAGGCCACCCATTAAGGTAAGGACAGGTCTGTTTCCTGACTTCCATGTCTTACAGGCACAAACAAAAAGTGATATTTCACCAGCTATCCGGGAATCTTTACCCCAGTCACATCCACACATACAATTACCCATCCCAAGAAGAAGTAATTGACGTAATTAGATGCTGGCCCTGTTTGAGAAGGAGACGATTTAAAGGATGAGGGTGAATTGTTCAGATGAGTTGGAGATGAAAGACCATTTCCAACCAAAACGTGACAGGGCCGAGAGGTGCAGGGGTGGTCTTTCATGGGCTTTCTCCCCTCTAGAAGAGGGGAGTATGCAGCGTTGGGACAGGAGGGCACGGAGCACACAGTGGCAGTGTTTGATGTGCGCAGTGCCTTCTGTCCCAGGCAATATGGAGACAGTATGGCACAGGACCACGTGGCTTTCACTCTCTCACTCTCTGTGAAGTTCTGTACCCCGAGGCCATGTGGCTGGGCTGGACAGGCTCCTAGCTTATCGTCCCCTGTTCCGTGGAAGACCTTCCTGCTCTGGCACACACAGACTCTGCCCACCACAAACTTCCTCAAGGGCGAGGGACTGGCATCTTTCATTTCATTTGCAGAAGAGGAGCACTGAAGCGGGGAGAGGAGAGGCTTCCTAACTCTTCCTCACTACAGAGCCTGTGGAAGTGACCGTCTTTCTTGGGGTGGAAGTAAAGCCGGACAGAGGGGCAGAGCTGAGGAAACATGGTCACTGCCTCGGGCCACTGTCCCCATTGGAGTGGACACTACAGGGGGACCTAGTTAGTCCCTCCTTCCAAGGGAGGAGAGAAAGCAGACAGGGCCATGGTGAAGACAGGAGAGCATGCCTGGGGAGAGGGGGGAGAAGCCAAGAGGTGTAGGTCCAGAGGGCAGGTGAGAGCCATGCCTGCAGGCTGGTGCACCCCCCACTCCCCCACCCCGTCCTGACCCAGGTGACTCCTCTGTCCCAGTCCCAGGGGAGTCCGCCTAAGCAGGACTGTCCTGTAAGACTCTAAGTCATGGGTGTCAAGTATGTGACAAAGCTGGTCCAGGTTCCCATCTGGAGCTCAGAATCATGCAGAACAACAGCACACTGGCACTGGGACAAGACAAGGGAGGCATAGAGTTCTGGGGTTTGGGGGAGTCTTGAAGCCTCCTGTGGTGACTTCTCCCTGACAGAGGTGCCAATGGGGGCAGACAGGCAGACAGACAGGCAGACGGGGGAGGGCAGCCAGCTGCTGGCAGGGTTCATCTGGCTGGGGTTGGTTCCTCCTCCTCCTCCTCCTCCTCCTCCTCCTCCTCCTCCTCCTCCTCCTCCTCCTCCTCACCACAGCTTTGTCTGCTCCCTGGTATAGCCGGGAATTCCTGGGGCCTCAGCGGCCCAGACACTGTGGTTAGGTATACCAGGACTCCCCACCCCGCCTGGACCCCTGGGTTCACAGAGCTGCGCCAGGCAGGATTCCTGGAAGGCAAGGCTGGTTGTGGCTCTGCCAGGGCCTCTGAGGAAGGAGCTGGGACTCTCCCATGACACACCTGTGCACCTGAGCTCAAAGAGTGAGAGCCAGGAGTCAGCGCACGCATCACCAGGCCCCCCCCAACAGGTTCCAAAACCAGTTTGTTTCTCTTCTCCCAGTCACCCCAGACCCTTTGTCCAGCCCTGAGAACCAGGACCCATCGGGATCAGGGGCTCCAGAGCTCCCGCCCTGAGCTCCAGCAGCTGCCTCCTGCTGGCTTCCTGTCTCCTGAGATGCAGGTGCAGAACCCACCCCGGGGCTTGGGCTGGGGTGGGGGTGGGGGTGGGGAGGCAGATATAAGCTTTGTATTCTGAACCTTTATCCCAGCTGGAAGTCCGGGCAGCTTGGAAGCCTGGCTGGAGTTTCCAGCCCTCTGGGGCTGTGGAATTTAGACTCGAGACAGCAGCATCCATTAGTGTCCGGAATGTCCTGCCTGCCTGCTTGCTAGCCGCGGTTCTCAGAACTGCCAGGCTCTGGAAGCAGGGGCGCCAGTTCCGTCATGGAAAATCCCCTAGTCTCTCCATTTCCACATCTCTGCTTCCCTAGGGGGTTCTGGCTCCTGCAGGCAGTCCACGGCCACCAGAGCCACCTCTAAACGGACAAGGCACAGTACCACCATCACCAGCCCCACCACTGGCCACTCAGTCCCCTGGCACAGATGGAGCTAGCTCAGCTCCAGATCTTTCTCCCAGGTTCCAGAGTCACCTTTCTTTCTCTCGTTTGAGACTCTTTCCCCAGAAATATGGCTGGCCACCCTTGCACTGAAGGGCAAGCGTCATCACACAGCTCAGAAGCACGCAGTACAATATAAAATTTATTATAAAACTGCAGCAAATATAAATATCCAGGCGCCCTTTCAGAATGGAGCCACCCCCTAGGTAGTGGGGACTAGAAATAAGCACCAGTGATGGGGGGGGGCGGAGAGAGGAGTCTGGGGGTGGGGTCTGCACTGCAGCCACCAAGGTGAAGGACTTGACCTTTGTTCTCTGTGGTTATTAAGAAGCCAACACATTTACCTAGTACAGTTTAAACCCCACAGCAGACAAAAGCAAAGCCTGGGGCTCGGGCCCTGGTCACTCTGGGCTCTTGGTAGGTGGAAGTCTGTTCTGGTTGGGCCCCAGCTCTTCTGGAGATGGCTGAGTTTTGGTGTAACTTGAGCTTCTGATCCACATCAATGCAGAAGAGCACTAAGAAATGAGTCTAAGTAGGAACACTCATTGGCACACTCACTGAGAGGGACGAGAGGCCAAGCATCAAGCACCTAGGAACGTATCTCCTTCCCACCATCACCTCTGCAGACTCCAAACCCCGGCAGAGCCGCTGCAGGCTCCCCTAGGAAAGACCCAGACTGCTGCGGCTACCGAGGCAGGAGGGCGATTCCAGCAGGGCCTGGGGCCCAGCACCCACCCTGCACCCAGAGTGGGGACTTCCTGATGCGTGAGGGGTCCTTTGGGTGGTTGAGAGATGCCTCCTATATTTTGTGACCTGTTTATCCCCCCTCCCCGCCACGTCATTTAAGTTGAGAAGGTTCATCCCAGCCCGTCTGTCTTTTGTGGATCTAACTTAGCTGAAGTCTCAGAAGCGAGCAGTGTTTCTCCACTCTGCTGCACCGGTCCCCCTTCCGGTCTGACCACTGCAGGTCAGCTCCCATCCCTGCGTCGCTCCACCCAGAAGAGCATACACTTGCTCAGACACCCCGACACCCGTCTGTGTCCTGGGGGTCACAGAGCCCAGTGAGGTCTTTCCTCCGCGCCTCCCCTTGGCTGCACACGTTCCGATGGGCACTGCATGGCTCGCTGTACACGGCAGCGTGTGTGCCGTCCTCAGCGTCCTCACTCACAGGTTGGACTCGGAGCAGGTCTTGCAGCACTGCTTGCTGTAGAACCCGTGGCTGCACATCCCGTGCTGGGGCAACAGGTAGCACCAGGGGAAGTGGTCCCTGCAGACCGTGTCTGAAAGCAAGCACACCCGGGTCAGTGAGGGGCCCCGCTGTCCAGACACTGCAGCAGACACTCTCGGTACCTGTGGGGCCTTGGGGATGCGGTTCTCACCGCTCTAACCCACTTGCTTTACTACTTTAGCTCCAGGTTCCTGAAAATTGAGGACTTCTTATGCTAGGTTCAGTGGAGCGCATTCACCTTGGAAAGGGTCTCTCTGTCTCTGTCTCTGTCTCTCTGTCTTCGTCTTATCTCTGTCTCTGTCTCTCTGTCTTGTCTCTCTGTCTCTGTCTCTCTCTTATCTCTCTGTCTCTGTCTCTCTCCCTCCCCCTGCATTAAATGTCGATTGCCCAGTTATTTAGAAGCAGCAGCTCGTTGCTATTTGCAGACGCATTTACTCTAGAAGCCTGGGGACAGGTGACCACCTCTCCGCCGCTTGAGGCACTTAGCGGGCACACAGTCACCTAATGAATCAGAATGGCTTTGCATCCTGGAGAGGAAACACTGCTTTTATGAAATTGTCTTCCTTAAATATTAAAATAGCACTATCAAAAAGACAGACATACTAAGATTTCTCTACCGCCAGCACCGCCCATTACCGGGACTCGGGCTTGCCTGCCTCCCAAGCAGGGCTCTGTCTCTAGGAAGGTCACGCTACTAGTCCTTTGTTCTTTTGTTTCTTTTTTCCAGATAGGGATTTTACCTGGGGCCAGCCTCAGACCTTGATCCTCTTAGCTATTTCTCCACATAGCTTGGGTCAGAGGCCTGGCACCCTTTATTTTAGTTTACATCACAAGCACCTCTGCCCTTTCTGGGGTGACCTGAAGATGAGTAGCCACTGTCTGTGACCATTTCCTTGCAGAACTGGAGGAGAAGCGGGAACAGAGAGAGAGAGAGAGAGAGAGAGAGAGAGACAGAGACAGAGACAGAGACAGAGAGACAGAGAGACAGAGAGACAGAGAGACAGAGGTCCTGGGCCTCTGCTCTGGGGCTATGGGCACATCTACTTCCTCAGAACGGCAAGCCCCCAGCCCGAATGGCCGGGTCCAGGGAAGGGGCTCAGGGGCATACCTTTCCTCCCCACCATGGGGCAGAAGTGGGTGTTGCAGGCCAAGGAGGCCTCAGGCCTGTGGCTTGGGGAGCAGCTGGAGGCTGGCTGGCCCCCCGACAGACACTGCACAGTCCTTCTCTTCACACCACCTCCGCAGCTGGCTGTGCACTGCAGGAGGAAAAGCCCATGTCACCGGGCGGCCCAGGCCTCGCCGTCGAGTGCCAGGCCATCCGAGACCGTGCTGTAGACCGCTATGAACACGATTACTCTCGGTCCACGGTAGGCCCATTTTAAAGTAATAATCTCTGCCTGTAGGGTTTTTGGTGCTTAGTGTACGGAGCAGGCATCATTACATGTATGTCTGTGACACACATGTACACAGATGCTTTCATGTGCTCTTCTCCTGCACTGCCCACGGCTATTCCGTCTTTCCCCACCACGGCCTATCTCCTGTTCTCTAACCATCTTCTCTTCTGCTCGGCCCTTCTCTTTTAGTGTTGACATTTCATAGGAGAATGTGGGATACTTGTCCTTCTGAGTCTCACCCATTTATATAATACAGCAATCACTAGCTGTAGCTCGCAAACAATGTGATTTCATTCTTCTCAATGGCTGGATAGTACTCTACCAGGCATAAATGCCACGTTTTCTCCGTCTTTGTGTCTTTTGATGGCCTCCACACCGACTCCCTAACCTGGCTGCTGTGAGCAGTGAGTGATGCTCACCGCGTCCTCTTTTTAGGTCGGTGATGGGTCTTTCTGGACACAGAGGTTGCTAGCCTAGGTGGTGACAAATTCCCTCACAATCACAGACTACTTAGACCACGAGGCTCCGGCCCCGGCCTGATTCGTTACTGGTATGTCGAGGATGGTTGGCACACAGCGCAAGCTTGTTCTTGGAGGCCGAGGTCTCACACTTTTATTTAACTGTGGCAAGGCCTTTATTGGGAGTCTTCATTCAGTTCCTTTACTTTGCTCTGGCCCTGTGGGTCTCAGTTTGTTCTCTCTAAGTCTGCAGCTTCTATTCATGATAGTTCTTCCCACTCTCCCAGTGACCAAATAACAACACAGTGCAAGATGGGGTTGCACAGACCTCAGCGCCAGTCAGCCTGAACAGGGCTGTAAACTGGTGCAAAGCCAATTGGTTCCTGTATCTCCTGCAAGTGGAGATGGAGCGTGGTGGCCTCCTCTATCCTGCCGAGGATGGGTGCAGTCCTTACCGCTGGGTGCTGGCAGGGGGGTCACAGGGCCGTGCCCAGCCTGCATCTGTCAATCTCCTGTGCATTCTGGCACCTGTGTGTGTGTGCCCTGGCTCAGGGCCTCGGTCCTAGGTGTCAGGATGGGAAGTCACATGTGTCATCTGAGACATGGCCTCTGGCCCCTCCTACCTACAGGGAATCCAGGCCAATCTGCCCATTGTCCTATCGAGCGATGGAGGGTGAGCCAGGCCCCTGGCATCTCTGCCACATAGACTGGGCACAGATTCCAGATTGTCCTACATCCTTCCCAGACCCAGCAGCGAGGGGAACCATTGGATGCTCAGCTGACGGGAGCAGTGATTGCAGTCAGTCCTCTGTGATGACTCCCAAAGCGCCTACACCCACAGAAACCCTGCAGAGCAAGTCCCGGGAACGACAACCTGCCACTGCTGTAGGAAACGGAGCTGGCAGGGGTCAGCAGACACTGAGCCTTCACTGACAACTCCCACGCGTGGAGCTCCGCCAGGTATAAAGCACCAACACCAGAGAACGCTGCGAGTGATGGCCTGTTAACAAAAGCTGTGAACTCAGAATAACCATGAGTTCCAGCCTAGGATAAAAATCACCCAGACAGGGGGCGGGAATTTGGCCTAGTGGGTAAAGTGCTTGCCTAGCATGCACGAAAAACCGGGTTTGATTCCTTGGTACCACATATATAGAAAAAGCCAGAAGTGGTGCTGAGGCTCAAGTGGTAGAGCTCTAACCTTGAGAAAGTCCAAGGACAGTGCTCAGGCCCTGAGCTCAAGACGAGGATTGGCAAAAAAAAAAAATCACCCAGACACATTGGGTATTTCAGTAGCAGAAGCTACATTTTAAAGTTGGGGTTTAAATATTGTTATGCTTGGTTTCCTCCTTCTCAATGTGACTAAAGTTTTTGCATTTGAACAGAGTCATGTGAGTGCCAGCTTGGTAGCAGCAGGACGAGAATGGCTTTAGAAGCCTCAGTTTCCCCTACTTGTGTCTGACTTGAGTCTCTCACAGGAGAGCTGACGTTGCCATTTCTCCTCAGACACCTCTTGCCTCATGTGGCGGGAAAGACTGTGACGTAAGAAGAAAATAAAGGGAGGTCTCTGAGGAAAAATTTCTGGTGTTGACACGTCTCTGTCCATTTACAAAAAGAAGTATTTGCAAGGGCCATGATTTAGATATCACCTGTTCTGATAATTTAAATAATTTCTGTCTTTAATATCTTCGGGACATGAGAGAAAAATCACCATAAAAGGCAAGGTTTGGTTGGGCAGGTACTTTTGGGTAAAGTGACACATGGTTAATGTAGAGCATCTGTCTGTTGGGAGGCCCTGAACTCAGTTCCCAAACAAACATGAATAATAAATACATAATTGGTCTATAAAATAAATACATAAGTAAGTATTTTCATTTGAACTGAGAAAAAATAGCAATTTTCCTTTCTATCAAATATGCTATTTCAGTTCAGTTTCCCATTTGAGATGGGGCTTAGGTCAGAAGACTGATAATCACTTTGGGTCGAGGGTAGAGGGTAAGCAGGGAGTGGGCAGAAAGAGGATTGTGGGTAATTGGGAGAGACAGAAGAGAAAGCCATGGTTAAGCCTATAAACAGACAGTTGTTCATTTCGTCCGGCTCATTCACACCTATCTCTAGGAAAATTTGCCTAGGCTTTGTCAAGAACCCGTCCTCTCCTTCTGTTGACTGGGAAAGAAGGAGCCCTGCGCGGGGCACGTGGCTGCATGATGGGCTTGTCATGTCCACAGCAGAAAGGAGGCCAGTGGCACTGGGGACTGACAAGGCCCCTGCAGGAACCCCCATATCGGCCAGCTGTTGGCTTCTGGGGCAGCAAGCAGTGACCATCTAAGTCCTCTTACCTGGGACCAGGGTGAGGCAAACCAGCTACCCCTTGGGGGTCCCATGGCGGCCTGGAGGAGGTGTGGGGGGCACGGCAGCAGGGCACAGGCACGCTCCAGCTCCAGGTCGGGCTGCTGCAAAAGGGCGCACTTCTTGGAGGGCAGCTCTCGGTACTTGCCAGAAATGTACTTCTCAACACACTTGAGGAATCTTTTCTGGGTTCCTCTTGCACAGGTCACAGAGCACTGAAGATGAAGAGCAAAGCAATCTTGGGGATTGTTTGTTGCAAACACCAGTGATCAAAATATCCCCTGAGGACACCAGCTGAACAGGTGATACAAACATTGCCATCCAGGTCATGTTCAAAAGGCAGAGTCGCACCCATGACTTTTTAAAAAGGAAGATTTTAGGCCGGGCACAGCACTACGCAGCTGGAGTAAAAGACTTAAGAAGCTAAGACTGGAGAATGTGAAGTTCAAGGCCAGCCCTTGAACTACACAGACTGCTACGTGAGGAAACAAACAGAAGAACACTAAGGGAGGATTCTGAGGTCCAGGTGGGGCAGTGGATGGACATAAACGGGAGCCGGACAGTGTAAAACCACAAGCGGACTCTAAAGCTTCCATTTCCCCGACGTGTCATGAAGGTGGTGGCACAGCTGCCATGCACAGGGCTTGCGGGGAACTTCAAGGCTCAGTGGCTGGTGTGACGCGGCCCTCCACGCAGACACGGGTAGAACCAACTCAGGGAGCCCAAGACTCCCGGACCTGACGGCCGCCGGGGGAGGAGCGGCAGCCACAGGGGCAGGAAGCCCCCTTGGTGCTCAAACACAGCCCTGGAGCTTGGGCCTCCCTGCCTCTGGGACACCCAGAAAACGCACAGGCAGACCAGCAAAGGGGCGACTGCAGCCTTGGTGAGTGAGACAGGCGCAGGCGGTATCCTGAGCTAGGTGTGGGGGCCTCTAGGAGGGACCCCTGCTCCCCATGTCCCTGACGGGAACCAGAGAGATGGCTGGGACAGAGCAGTCCTCAGACCCCCGCACGGAGGGGGGCACAGGTGTGAGACTCTGGGACCCGTGTTCCCCTGGCTGCAGCCCACACTCTGCATGGACCTGCGGGCTTACTGTATACACACAAGTCTGCAGGAACACAGACAGAGATCGCACTTTCCTACTAAGAGAGTAACCTGGGCTTCTGAGGTGCTGGGTGTCCAGGTACTGAGGTGATCACCCTGTCCTCTGAGGTGCTGTGTTCCCCAGGGTTAAGGGACCTTAGTAACATCAAGCTCACTTCAGTGTCTGTAGACCGTCTGGGAAATGCAGGATCCATAAGGACTCCTTCCTACTCCCACGGTGAGCTGATCAGGAGAGTTCCTCCATCACCGTGGGGAGACCGAGGCACAGGCCCGCTCACAGAGGCCTCCACTGTGCGCCCTGCATACATGGGCTCACTGCCAAAGCGTGGCCGGAGCCCTCAGCACTGCAATCCCCATCCCGCCCCGTGGGCACACTGTGTGGGGCTGGTCCGCCCTTGGGGTGAGATCAAGGCCTGCTCCTCCTCACGAGCGGGGTTTCACATGCTGCAGGGGAGGCAGGGCAGAAGCTGCGTAAGGAAACTTCCACAGGAAACGCATACTGACACGGCAGCACCGCCCTGCTCTGCTCTGGCCGTGTCCTCTGGACCCTGGTGTCATTGTGAATGGGTACCCGGTCTCCTATTCACTCGCACCTGTCCACCAGTCCCCCTCTGCTGGATGGGACTGAGTGGGGACCGCACAGACCTGGCAGGGAGTGAGGGTTAGGGTTAGGAAGGCAGAGTCGAAGAGGGAACACAGCACCCTGGACCACGTGAGAAGACCCGAGGGACACGAGGGACGGGACACGGAGTGGAGAGAGACATGTGTGTGTGTATGGGTGGGGGGAGGTGCACTCTGACCTGGGACCAGGCGGACACGAGCCACTGCAGCTTCCGGGGCTTGTGGCAGCGTTTGGGCGGGCAGGCCTCCTGTGTCTTGGGCTTGGGCTCTGCGCTGCAGGCAGCGCTGGGCAGCAGCTGGGCTCTGGCGGCAGGGTTGGTGCTCTTGCACACCACAGCCCTCTTCCTCCACCCCTTCCCGCAGCTCCGGGAGCACTGCCAGAGAAAGCACAAGGTCAACTCCAGAAAGCCTGCACTGGACAGACCCCGACATCCTGGGGGATCGCGGCCTGCAGGGTCTGCCTTCCATCCAGAGCAGGCCAGACCCTGCCCGCAGGCCCCCCGCCCAGAGGCCCCAGGGCTGCGTCTACTCTGACCTCCTCTGTCCACCCCTTGGTTACCTCCATCCAGGGCCCGGTGCTCCATGCCGGTGGGCAGTCCTGGGAGCTGCAGGCCTGGTGGCTGGAGGGTGCAGGCTGGGGACACCGGCTGGTGGGGAGGGGCTCTGCATGGTAGCGTACCCTCTGTGTGCACTGCACAGACCGGCTCTGTGAGCCCCCCCCACAGGTCCTGCTGCAGGCGCTCCAGTTCCCCACAGACCAGCTGCAAGGGGACAGAGACACCCACATGAGGAGAAGCTTGGGGTCCTGACTCCCGACATGAGTGGGGCCAGCCGGCATCTGTGGAGGTCGGGGCTGGGATTCCAGCATGGCTCTTACAGAGGAGCCATTTCCTCCATTTCTGCACAGTAGTCTCCTCCTAGCCTTGGGGGCTTCCCAAGACCCTGATGAATCTTCTTCCCGCCAGCTTCTAGGCTCCTCTCCTGGGAAATAACCCAACTGAGAGCAGTAGGTGTGATCCCCCTCAAGCTCTTTAAGAAGAGAAAATTCAAGCTTATACAAAGTAAATAACCCTTGTGCTTTCATTCACTCAGCATCGGCAACCATCTTTTGTTGATTAGTAATACTAATCAAGTAGCATGGTCAAGTAGCATTTCAACGTCCAGATGTAACTATCATAATAACCACTGACAAAAGATAAAACTTGTTTTTCTTAAGTAAAACATAACCACAATACCACTATGCCATCCAAAAGACAAGAACAATTTTCCAAAGTACCCTTAAATGTTCAGTTTGGAGGCCTTAGAGCCCACGGGAGCTATGAGTGGGTGTAGGAAGTCTGATGGATGATGTATATTGAGAAAGGCCTGATGTCAGTGCAAAACTGCTGGTTGTGTGTTCACTGTATCCGGTGTGTGAGCAGAGACAGCGAAGTCACAGGATTCTGCGTGCCTGACATTACACAGTCATCCTGTCTAAAGACAGGACAAAGCTCTGTTCTTTTGTGTGCCTAATCTCAGCACCATCCTGCCATCTTCTCATCCACCTCCTGGCATGTACCCTTTGATCTGTAAACAGAAACTTCTCCAGCTCACATAAGCTCACACGGGCCCACGTGGGCTCACACGGGCCCACACGGGCCCACACAGGCCCACACAGGCTCACACGGGCTCACACAGGCCCACACCAGCTCACACGGCCACACGGGCTCACACGAGCTCACATGGGCTCCCACGGGCTCCCATGGGCCCATGTGGGCCCACATGGCCTCACACGAGCTCACCTGGGCCCACACGGGCTCATCCAGGCCCACCCGGGCCCACCCGGGCCCACACGGGCTCACACAGGCCCACATGGGCTCACACAGGCCCACACGGGCTCACACGGGCCCACACAGGCCCAGACGGGCTCCCTCGGGCTCCCATGAGCTCCCACAGGCCCACAAAGGCTCACACGAGCTCACACAGGCTCTGATGGATCCACACGGGCTCCCACGGGCCCACATGGGCCCACACAGGCTCCCACGGGCTCACACCCACCCACACGGGCTCCCATGGGCTCCTACGGGCCCACACGGCTCTCACAGGCTCCCACGAGCTCACATGGGCTCACACAGGCCCACACGAGCTCACACAGGTCCACACAGGCTCACACGAGCTCACACAGGCTCACACAGGCTCACACGAGCTCACACAGGCTCACACAGGCTCACACGAGCTCACACAGGCTCACACAGGCTCACACAGGCTCACACAGGCTCACACGGGCTCACACGAGCTCACACGGGCTCACACGAGCTCACACAGGCTCACACGGGCCCACACGGGCCCATACAGGCTCACACGAGCTCACACGGGCTCTCTGCCAACAGAAGGCCGAGGACCAGGAAGATGGGGAGCTCACTATGTCATGCTGGCTCTCCCTGGACCAGGCCCCTGTTCTGAATAATTCTTTCCTCGCCATCTC
Organism: Megascapheus bottae; assembly: GCF_031878675.1. NCBI lineage: Eukaryota > Metazoa > Chordata > Mammalia > Rodentia > Geomyidae > Megascapheus > Megascapheus bottae. The sequence continues at coordinate 83,356,166 of NC_143512.1, forward strand.
AGGGAAGTGTTGATTCACGGTGGAAGCTGCACTGGGCGTGTGAATTACCAATGTTTTATAAGTGTCTCCATCGATATAAGAGACTCCCGTGCCTCACGGTGTCTACGCAGCCGTCTTTCCGTGGACAGTTCTTCCTTCTAGGGCTGTCTCGTCTTTCAGCTCACTGGTGGTAGAAAGTAGCTCAGGAACTCACGGAGTTTCCCTAAGAAGCCTCCCAGCACTCTTCTGGCTGACCGCAGGGTCTCGTGCAGCGTCTCTATGGCTTCCTCCTCTGTTCTCCACCAATCCTACTAAGTAGTAGGTGGGTTCAACCCAGGTTCAGTGTGATTCTGTGTGACCACGGATAAAGGCTAATGTAGTCGCTCTTAAAGATAGTCAGAACATCTCCTCATCTTCCCCGATGTAAGCATTTAATTTTTAAAATCAAATTCATAGCTGCACGTGGTGGCTTATACCACTCAGGAGGCTGAGATATGAGGATTGCAGTTCCAAGCCAGCCTGGGCACTAACCTTACTGTCCATGAGACTCTTATCTCCAATTAACCACCAGAAAACCAGAGGTGGCGCTGTGGCTGCAGAGCTAGGGCGGTAGCCTTGAGCTGAAGAGCTCAGGGACAGTGCCCAAGTTTGAACTCTTCAGCTGTGAGCCTGGATGGAGCGGTGTCAGACAGCATCTCAATGGAAATCATCTTGCCCCAAACTGCTGGCGGCTTCTCCTATCACCCAGTGCTCTTAAACCCACTTGCACCACAACTGTTTTACTTAGTTTGCTTTAGAGAAGCCTTGAGCTGCTTTATAACAAGTCTTTGTTCTGGAAAGATACCATTATGCTTTGAAGAAAAAATTGTAACTTTTCTACACACAAAAGTCATATGCAAAGACGACAGGACTTGGCCCTCGTGAACTGGAAACACGGTTCTTATTTTCAGTGAGGTCGAGATGAGCATTCTTCATTATCTGTGATGCCAGAGGCTCCATGCATCTTCACGGGGAAGAACGGGTTGACAGCCTCATGGCCCGGCTGATTCTGCCCTCGGAGCCTCCGGGCACTCTTTAGCCACTGCTCTGTGTTTTCACATCTGACTATGTTTCCTCCCACATCTTACATTTGCAGACTTACACGTTATTCTCAGGGTGTCCACCCTGGTCTGTGAAAGACATTGGGCTATTTCAACCTCAGCCCCTCACTGAGCCATCTGTCTCCATCTTAAGCTGCTACACCAGGCTGTTCCAGTTTCTAGCCTTCTCTCCCAACTCTAGGCCGTTAAGAAAACCTCTAGATCAAAGATCAGATTCCTTCGACTATCTTCTTGAGCATGGGGCATGGGTGCCCTGACATTCACAGAGTGCCTCTGCCCCTGCCCTCAGGGGACTGTCCGTGTACCCTTCTAGTGAGCTCTAATGAGTCCTGACCATGCCACAGCCCCTCGCTCTCCCACTCACCCACTGTGCTGAGGCCTGACAGGAAGTGTTCTGGCTGAGCGCTGCTGCCCCGAGGTGTCCTTAGTAACCAAAGGAGCCAAGGATGGTAGGCAGGGGTTCCGCCTGTGTGTATTAAACTCAGGTGCAATGCACGCTAAGACGCCAAGCTTCCTGACGGAAGTACAGCAGAAAGTACCACAGAAGTAACATCTGGCTGGGCACGGTGGGTCACACCTGTAATCCTAGCTACTCAGGAGGCTGAGATCTGCAGAGTGTGGTTCAAAGACAGCCTGGCACTAAAGTCTGTGAGACTCCTATATCCAATTAACCACTAGAAAAGGGAAAGTGGCACTGTGGTTCCAGGGGTAAGGTGGTAGTCTTGAGCTGAAGAGCTCAGGGACAGTGCCTAGGCTCAGAGGTAGGGCGGTGGGGTTGAGATGAAGAGCTCAGGGACAGTACCAGGCCCAGAGTTCAAGCCCCATAACTGACCAAGAAAAAAAAAACTGGAAAGAAACAACATCTGCAGGGCAGCCTTGTTCTCCCAGCTTGTCAACTTCCTCCTCCAGTGGGGGTCCATGTGTGTGCTGGGCACACACAGGTCAGGACCCCGATCAGCCCTTTCTCCTGAGATTCCTCCTCCTAATAGCTACTGTGCCCTCCAACCCCACATTTCCCATCAGAGCAGAAACCTCACCACTGACATCCAGCAGGGAGGAACAGAGGCCTGTAGACCAGGCCTTCGCCAGGATCTTGCAGTTTGTAGCCTGACGCTTCATTTTCTTGAACCTCAGAAAACGAAAGCACTTTCTTTGCCTTATGAAAAAAGCAAGGGAAAGACCAAATTTCTTTCATCTCTAAATGCAAGATTCCTTCATGGAAGTACAGAAAGCCATACTGCAAGGCCTCTAAAGGCTGCCTCCAAAAAGCCTCTGTAGGTGTCAGTTTTATGACCAGTGAGAGACAGAGGTATGTGACGTTTCCTACTCAGAGGTTACTGCCACTGGTTTCCAGTCTCACTATCCTGACCTCAGATCTTATCCTGATCAGAATCAACAAGATCCACAGGGCTCCCTTTATGTGGACAGACAGGGAAGACACAAAGAATCAACTGACCCCCACAAGGCCCTACGTAAACAAAAATTCATTGGACGCTTTCTCTCTGTGAAACACTGAGGGGTTATACAGTCTGTCCACCTTGTAACTTTAGGGTAATCCCAAATGCAGATGGCGCTATCTCTGGTTCTCTGTAAGGCAGTCCCCTCGTCCTTGGCATGGACCAGCGGATAACAAGGCTGAGGGTTTGAACTGGTCAGAACAATCAGACACAATAACTATGTTTACCAGCTCTGTCTTCTGCCTGGGGAAACTGAGGGTGAGAAGGCAGGGTGGTCACCGAGTTAGTGAAGATGAAGTAAGAAAGGGGACAAGTTTGTTAGTGCCAGCCAACTCCCTGTACTTTGTCCTCTCCGAAGGACACAGCAATAGATTGACTTGTCTCCCTGTGTGGGTTCCATGCACCCCTGGAGATCTGAGAAGCAGCCTGTCCACGGGCTCTCTAGCCTGGCCAGCTGCGGTCACGTCCTCCTAACTGAAGCCGAGGCTCCAGTGCCCTCCCTTCCTCTGGCAGTGCACTGGGTGACTGTGCCTACACATGCAGACATGGCAGGGGGTGGGGGGTCTGGGGCCCAAGGCTCAGTCTCATCCCCGGATGCCAACTGCTTTCTGCTGCCACCAGCAACTTTCAGGCTTCCTTGTTACCCTGCTGAGTCTGCTTTCAAATCTGTTTATACCAACCGAACGTGTCATTGGAATTAGGTAATATAATTAGATTTGGTGTAACTCTGTGAAACATGAGCATGAAAACAGAGAAGCTTGTTTCTAAGAAAATGAAGTTGTGTCTTGGGAATGACTCAGTGGAGAACAGCCGTTAAATGTAGTGCTGTTGAATTAGGTGTGGCTGAGACAGAAGTTTAATATGGTGGAAAAAAACTTGCAGTGAGTTTTTCCTGGGACGGATGGGGTAAGTTTCACTAGCCTTTAAAAAAACACAAACTGAAAAAATCATGCTCTTTGGACATATTCAAAATAAGTTATGATTAAGCTATTCAAAAAGCCAAAACCAAACAAACAAAAAACCCAAAAGTTGAGAGCAAAAATAAAACAAAACATTAATTGAGGCTGCTGATTGAGAAGAGTTAGTAAATGGGTGTTCGTTGCTGGTGTAAGCAGAGATGGGTACTCAAGCTATTTCTACATTCTGTAAGGACTTAGTCTATTTTTCCTTGGTGAGTGGTTAGAGCACATTGCCCAGTGGTGGTGATGGCTGGCTTTCCTCACTTGCTGGAGCCATGTGACTTAGCTCCTTTCTTCACCTGTCTCAGTGGACTACCTCTGCTGTCCCAGCACATCATAAGTTTATTTCTCCATTCCCAGCAATGCTGCCATCTCCTTTTGGGAACACACACACACACACACACACACACACACACACACACACACATGCATACACACACACACGCAAACACACACACATACACACACATGCACGCATACACACACACACACGCATACACACACACACACACACACATCACAGATACAAAGGTGCTCTTTCATAAAATATCAAACTATCCCTCAAAATTTCCTTTTGGATTCTCCAGAATGAATTAATATTTCAAATAAGTCACTTTTGTTGGTCTATTAAATCAAAAAAATGTGTCAACAGGGCTATACACAAATCAGGGTTTGTTTTTGTTTTTTACTTTCTGAAAACAAACAAACAAACAAAAACCAGGACCCATGGCCAGGCCACAGGGCTCCCCACAGCTCCCGATCTGGAGTCTACAACCAGGGGTAGGGAAAAGATGCTGTACTTTCCAGATAGGACAGGAATGAACGAGAAGCCACAGCAAATGAGTACCTTGGGAAGACATGGAAAATATCAGAGAGAGCTCTAAGCAACTTTCACCTACCCAATTCCTCAGGAACCACTAGCTTCCTAGGTAATGGATGAGGAATAAGATTTAGAGCTGCTGAGAAGCCACTCGACTGAAGCCACTCAGGCCTTAATGGTGAAGTTTCCAAAGCTAGAAGTGTAAGGAAAAGAAGAGAACTCACGTTCATTCTTACTATACTGCATTCATTCCTGCCTCAAAAATGGGATGTCCAAAAACCTGGGCTGTGAGCTAGAGGAAGTCTAAATGTGAGATAGCAAGTGATGGTTACTTAGCCAAATATTCCAGGGGGAAAGCACACATGTGCAGAAATTCTGTGGGCATATGTATCTGAATAATTTTGTCACGCTTATATGTATATCATGAACAGAGAAGCTCAAAAACCCACCACTCTAGGGAAAAGTTAAGTATCTTGCACTTATGCCTTGTTAATCACATGGAGCAGTACTTTGGAAATGTATTGATTCCATATCGAGTCAGTGAGAGAACACTTCCCCTAGCCACCACAAGGTTTTAACTTTCCTAACCTATGAGATTTCTTTCTGCCTCTCAGGGGGCCTGTTCCTCGTTCTTTGAAATGTGTGAACTTCCCACAAGAGACAACTTAATTCATCTCTCAAGTCACAATAAATCATAGAGGATAAACCAACAAATAATTCCCACATTCCTTCTTCGGACCTTTGTTTCTGTGGGAATAAATATCAGTTTCCCATTCTGTTGTAGAAGCTGAGCTCCCACTGCCGTTCTCCCTTTTACGAAAAAGAATTAAATATGATGATGGCCTTAACTCCTGTTTCCAGCTGTCCTGGCCTTCCCACATTCGGTTTCTAGGCTGTACAAAGGTTTTTAGGTATGTTTCCTAAGTTTGCTTTTCAGGGTCTGTGCTCAGCAGGTCTGGTTCCTGAGGACTGTAAACTCTTCCTGGGGAACACTTTTGAGGATCTGTCAGTTTTATGCTACTGATTGTGGCGGCAAGCAAGCAAGGAATTGTCACAATTCTGTAGCTTTTAGGAGAGAATCCAAGAACAGATTGGATTCATGTCTTCACAGATCCCAAAGCAAGAATCACTGTGCATATCCTGTCCTGAGTCTCTGGTACATTCTTCAGTGAGGTGATCACAAGACACAGCGAGGAAGACATCACAGCGCCGGATCAAACACCAGCTCATAAACTCTGTCTGTACATTCATGATAGACAGCTTGCTAACAATATGGCTGAGGATCTCCCTTCTCTACTTTTTATTAAACAGTCGTAAACGCAGTCAGCCATGACTGAATGTTGGTATATACTATATGAACACCCACAGATGGTATGGGGGAAGTAGTCAAAAGTGGACTGAAAACAGACCCAGAGAAATTTAGTGCGGTTCCTACAAAACGACGATGAGACTTAGTTTTCATAATTATTTTTGCAAATCTGTAGTCTTGTCTTCAAAGCTTCCAAACAGCTACTAAGCTAAAAACCAGGTGTGAAGTCACCACCTGCTGTGGACAGCTTTTCTGGCCAATTGATGCTGTCAAGCTGGACTTCTTGCCAAGAATAGATAGTTAATATTTGATGTCCTAGTTCTCTCTCTTAATTCTGCTCTCTGCAGGAAGGCATTCTCACTGCGGTTTGTTGAGATTAATGGCATCCAGGGCGAGTTGACAGAGTTTGTATGACAATATTTATGTAACCTCACGGCTCCCATTCCTATGAAAGTAGCTTATCAGATGCTTCATACTGCTTCAAGACACCTGACGATTACTTTTTTCGGTTTGTGTTTAATTTTTGCCCATCAAGTGCACCCTGTGTTTCAGATATTGAAGGGTTATAGAACTTACTACTTAAATAATATTTTACATTTTTGTTTAACTAAACAATTAAATGCAGTTTCCTTATTATTCTTTGGAGTCAAATGTCAGGCATTAAATCATGAGTGGATTGTGCTGTGACTGTCACAGTTATCTACTGTTCTTAAAACTCCTGTCGCAGAAAACTAGGGGGATTGGAGAGTTGCCTGCTCTGTGGCGATCTCATGAATGCCATTAGCTGAGTGAGAACGAATAAAGCTTAGTAGTGGAAGTTGCAAAAAGCCTGGTGATTTAGTGGTATTTACTCCTCATGTAGGACATTAGAAAATGAGCTATTTTATATTTAATTTATTCCACAGATGCTTGCTATTCCACTAAAGAGTTAGGCTAGTGAAGCCCCATGTTTTAAGATGTCATTATTGGGTTCAGCTGGTTTAAGTGACTCAAAATGGGATGGCAGCCAACCAGTGTAGCGGCTACAATGATAACTCATTCCAAAGACTCATCTGCAGAATATAGAAACAGCGTCCGGGTCGTTCAGACAGAACTATGATGTCTCTCTTTAACTGCTGGTATGACATAAGGTCTGCACATGCACGAGTGGCCTAAGGGACTGCATTAGTAATCACAGACAGGGGACGTCACCCGGGAAATCCAGTGTTCTGCACCAACTAAAAGAAGTGGAGCAAGGCCACATGAAGGGCTAGGCTTAGTTCAGGGTGTCTATAGATGTCCACTCTGTGGCTTATTATACACTATCTGCTAATCCCCAGTAAAGGACATTCAACAGAATGCACAAATACCTGATTGTCCTCAAGAAAGCAATATAGTTTTAGTATAATGTCAGTACATTAAGACTTGGAACAACCTGTCTTATACTGTTCCACCCTGTTGAGTTCCAATGATGCCTGTAATGTTACCTGATACACAATGAGGTGTTTAATCAGTAAGACTCGAAAGCTCATAACAAATCTACATGATAGGCAAAATTACTGTATCCACTGTAGAGATAATGGATCAGAGGTTCAGAAATGCTTCCCAATGTGTCCACCGTACAGAGAAACAACTTTTAGAGGCTGGCTCCTGCCCAGAGCCCACGGCCCGAGGCCAGCACCTGTTCTCTGGATCGTCAGGAGACACACATCCAGAGAAAGAACACGAATGTGGTCTTAGTTTGTAACTCCTTGGAGAGTACAGTCAACTGTTAGTTCTTGAGAACCCTTCCCTAGCATTCTTTACCCAGGCAGAAAGGCAGTATCATCTTCATAGATAAATCATGCTTCTGGAATTTCAGAGTGGTAAATCTAATACCATGAATGGATTGGATGAATGTGGGCCATACGCATGCCTATTATCTCTCTAGAAACTTTTCTCCTCCTCTTCCTCTCTCTCTCTCTCTCTCTCTCTCTCTCTCTCTCTCTCTCTCTCTCTCTCTCTCTCTCTTTGACTCTTTCCCTTTCTTTCTTTCTTTCTTTCTTTCTTTCTTTCTTTCTTTCTTTCTTTCTTTCATTTTCTTTCTTTTCTTCTTTCTCTTTTTCTCTTTTCATTCTTCCTTTCTTTTTCTGTCTCCTCTAATTCCTCCCCTTTCTTCTCTTCTTCCTTCCCTTCCTCCTCCTCTTACTGCTCTTCCTCCCTCTCCTTCTCCTTTGTCTTAGTTTTTCAACTTCTTCCCCTTCTTCTTAGAAACTTTTGCAAAAGTAGTGAAGAGAAGTAGTACAGATTCCTTTTCTCAAAGAGCCAGGTGAGTAGTTGAAAAATGGTGAACAGACCAGAATAATACAAATGAAATTTTTACTCATACTGCAAACTGTCATATCATCTTCATAGTGCCATTGGGGAGGCACAGCGGGGAGAAAGAATGAGCAGGGGGCCACTCCACATACCGGGTCTATGTGATTGGGACAGTTGTGTCTATACCTTCTACAAAATCCTCTTATGAAAATGTAGACAACACTCAAAAATTCAGAAACTGGAAGAAGACTGATTTCAGCAAACAGATTCACTAGATAGACTGTGTTAAGAAATAGAAAAGAAGTTGACACTTCTGTGAGTATATCACCCACAAGACAGGGGATGAGTGGACAAAAATAACATGAGGTGGGTGAAGCAGCAAAATATCTCATGTGCAGCTAGGAAACCAGTTGTCTTGTTAAAAACCAACAAACAAACAAAAAACCCAAACCAAACCAAAGCAAACAACAGCAGAAACTCTATGAGATCCACAACCCCCAGCTAGGGGGAGCTTTGCTCTTTCAAAGTTGGGAATGAGAAAGCCTGTGTGTCAGAAGATTGGCTCAGCCTTTTGATTCATTTGAACAGACCACCAAACCTACACAGTCACAGCCAAGATTATGAAACAAACTCACGAATTACAAATTATGGAACGAATACAGATATACAGAAGAGAACTGAAATTAAAAACCCTGAGAACAACTGTAAGAAAGGCTGTGCTTTTGACTGAGGTGAAAAAGCAGAGAGAGAAGGAAGCAGAGGTGAGCTCCTTGTTTCACACGACTCCATATGCTCTTTACGGCCTTACCCTCATTTGTGATGACAATTCAGGAAAAATGCAGAGATAACTATAGAAATGTCATAAATACATTCTATTTTCTAGGTCACCACAGGAGAAAAGGAAAAAAATGCATAAAAGCACAAAAAGAAAGTAGCATTGGAAAAACACGAAGTATTTAAAAACACCAAGAAAACAGATGAAAGAATGTAAGACATATTGAAAAATAGCACAGCAACAAAGTCACACTCTAATCTTAATAAATAAATGCTAAATTAGGATGAAAATGCCATCAGATTAAAGCTTCCTGTATATTAAGGAATAAACAACAATCCCCTAGGACTGTTAGGATTGTTCACCAGAATGCAAGGATGGCGCGGTACATTACAGACCACATACAACGTGGCTGCGGAATGAGGGTTTGTTTTACTTTAATACACAAATTAAATAATGGGGGCTTACTTTTTGAACAGTGACTATGCAAAGAAGTTTGTGCCTCCCTCAGTGACCTACACTGACATAGCTTCACACAAACACACGGAGATTCAATGAGCAGCCATGTACTTTGAATCCTGGGCTCTCATGAGATCTCATTCTTTGCCTCCAGTGCAGAGCCATAGCATGATGGAAGAGGCCAATATTCTCAATTAAGGACCAGTCACAGAGGCTCCTCAGCTCCAGGGCCCAAGGCTACCAAGTCTCATGGGTTTCCAGGAGTGGGTGTGGGGTTTCTCTACTCTGTACTCAGTGCAGAGCATCATAATCTCTTCCAAGAGTTCTCAGCTAATTTTCTCCCAAATTCACAATAGAAGTAATTAGTTAAATGAGGTCATGTTTTGAAGTAGATATTTACATATGATGAAAAACAAGTATAACACTACTAAATAATTGGGCTCTCTACTTCATTGTGAAAATGTAGCAACATTTGAATTCTGTGAAGGGATAAAAAAGAGATGCATTTTTCTGTTTTTCTAGAAAAATTTTACATTGCAGTTGAACTAGGTGCAGAGGTAGATGAGAGGGTTAGACAAAAGAAATGAGACCAAAATGATCACTCATGGAATATTAAATTTAAAAGCGAGAATACTGATGAAGAAATGGTACTTTAATGTTTGAAGCTGATGTCTTATATTTCAAAAATAAGTGATGCCTAAAGTATCATGGTGTAAAATTTTTGTTCATGTTATTAAAAAAATATCAGGAAAACATGTACTTACTCATTTTCACTTAGGTGTTTGAGTAAATGAACACTAGTCCCACAAGAGCCCAATGACCAAGTAGAGGGATAAATTAGAAAAATGGATTCTAGGTTTTCAAGATTCAATTCTGTCTAAGTACAATGATGAGATAGTTTCACTGTTGGATTTTTATTAAACTTTTGGAGAATTCATGTTGATTACAACATAATAAAGGGTATATGTGAGAAACACATAGCCAATCTGCTGAACAGCTGAAAGCATTCCCACTAAAATTAGGGATGGAGGTTGTGTGTCTACTCTTCTCACTCTCATGAATGCAAACTCATCTGGAAAACACATTCAAGAAGAGGAACTGGAAAATTCTGAGACAGCAGTGGTGAAAGGTGAACTTTCCCTGCCAGGGCACAAACATGCGAATGCTGCTGCAGTGAGCAGCAAGTGTGAAGCAGGGAGAAGCCCAGAGGGACAGCGAGGCCGTCCTACAGATGAATTTTAACGTCAATAAAGCTGACTTCCCACGTTAGGACAGAGAAAATGGACATTTTAGTAAATGGCGTTGAGACAGAATGTTAGGAATTGTATTCTTTAAATCATTTCCGAATCCTCCAGACTCCACACAGCAATAAAGTAAACTGAGGAGTGTGAAATGCTCTTCCTCACGGCCTTGGATTGGTTCTTGGTTACTATTCTCCTTAGACATTTTCAGTGCCTACCTCCCTCAGTTTCCTCATCTGTATCACAGGAATAAAAGTAGCATCTACTTCATGAGGCTATTGTAAGATTGCATGGGTTACCCTCTCATTTGTGTACAAAGCTGAATAATATGACTGCATTTGTTGTAAAATTTTCACCTTTACGTGAATAGTCACAGGTTTTGTGGGCTTAAAAATCATATAATCACTAATGGTTATCTCACATGAAAAAAACCCTGTCACAATTGGGACATCTGGAGCACACAGGATGCCCTCAGTGTTATCATCTGTGCAGAAATCACACACACACACACACACACACACTCCCTGGACTATTTCTTTTTTTAAAGGCCCATTATTCTTTAGGACCCCAAATGGTTGAGTGTCATTGACTAGAAAGGAAACAGCTGGGACCAGGAATTTGGCCTACTGGTAGAGTGAGTGCTTGCCTAGCATGCACGAAGACCTGGGTTCCATTCCTCGGTACCACACACATAGAAAAAGCCAGAAGTGGTGCTGAGGCTCAAGAGGTAGAGCTCCAAGGACAGTGATCAGGCCCTGAGTTCAAGCTCCAGGACTGATAAACAAAGAAAGAAAGAAGGAAAGAAGGAAAGAAAGGAAGGAAGGAAGGAAGGAAGGAAGGAAGGAAGGAAGGAAGGAAGAAAGGAAGGAAGGAAGGAAGGAAGGAAGGAAGAAAATAGCCAGATGGGCACGTTCTTCTGTTACTGAGCATCTCTCAGTGTCAGGCATGGACAAGAACACAGTGACCAAGGACTCCGGTCCACTTGAGACTGAGGTCATTCCCAAGTTTGATGTCTTCCGGTTTTAAAGCCAGAAGTGTTCCAGATGATTTGGGATGGTTTGGTCTTTGCAGGAGTACTTCATCTCTCCTTGTTAATAAATTTAATCTCTGACTTCACACAGATACCCAGTCTTATTTTCTCCATATTTCAATTGCCTGGGCTCTCATTACCAAGCGTCATTCCCCTGGATGTTCCATGCCCCTCCCCTTCCCCTGCCCCTTCATGGTTGATGTCAGTGACATCAGACAGACAGACATATTTCATTTATACCTGGCAGGCTGAACACTTTCCTACATTTCTCAAATTCCAATGAATGCCAACGAGGGTGGCCTGTGTGGGAAGTAAGTGGCAGGTATGGGGCAGGTAGCGCAGGACCTGAGGACTGCAGGCCTGTTCTCCAGAGGTCTGGATGCACTCTGGCCACCCCAAATGCCAGCATTGTCTATGCATTGTCTCCAACGAAGGACCCTTGTGTGAAGAAACAGATTATGAATTTGAAAGTGATAAGGCAGTAATAATAGCTACCTCCTATCCAACCTCATTCTTATTTTGATCCTAGGGACAGTTTGCCTCTGCAGAGGGCCAATCCACATCTCAGAGATACAGTGTAGCAAATCTGGGGGCTATGGATTAGGAGATGTCTGAGTAACGCCTGACAGTGCAGTACAACCCACCATTCAAGCACTGGACACTTTTGACAGGAGGAAATCTGCAGGGAAGCAACGAAGGAAGGAGGGAGGGAGGGAACTGAATGCTAAAGGAGTGGAATTATACTAAGTATAGTGTCTTTAAAAAGAAGAGAACAATTGGAAGATAGGTATACAAATGTATTCACTGAAATGTGGTCAATTCAAGGGAGAACTCAAATAGTATAATTCCTTAGAAAGGCAAAGTCAAAGTGCAGCAAAATAAAACAACAGGAAACAGATACTCAAAGGGTCAGATGGGATCAAGAGGAAACAGGCAGACAAATGAAGTGGAGAATAGGGGAGAATGCAGTCAAAATCCCAAGGTATATCCAACAAAATTAAGAGTGAGGGAAGGGGGAGTTAAGAAAGGAATGGGGGACACTGGTCAAGACGTAGTGCATCTATAAACTGCATTGTGAAATGGCAAGTGCTTTGGATAACTATTTAAAGATGATAAAGATAAAGAGTAGTCAGAAAATAGAGGAAACACATATGAAAACAAGCATTTGAAAAGATACAGTCAGGTATAAAACTAATAGGTAGGTAAACCAAAAATAAAGACAGCAGGAAATCCAAAAGACAAAATCAAATCTAAAACAAAAAGACAAGAAGATAAGTCGAAAGGAAAGAGAAAGATGCCAGATACAGAATGTAAATTCCACATGGCTGTACTCATTTGTCAGGCTCACAGAAGAGTGGGAGGGAGCTGTGGGCGGCAGAGCCTAGAGAGGTAGGGGAGGCAGAAGGAAATGGAGTTCACCCAGAGTTGAGGAATCACTTGTAGTTCCTCTTCAGCAGTTTGGTAACCAGTAAATAAAACTACCTTCTCGAATCCCACTGAGGATTCAGACAGTGATGTCATGTCTACCGAACACACCAAAGGGGCAGCAAATTCTCCAGGGCTCCAACAACCACAAGGCTTCTGAAAATCACATGTCCTAAAACGGCCTCAGGCTGCTGTGCTGTCCACATGAGGTTCTGAAGACAGAGAGGGCCTGGCTTTGAAGAAGAGGATGGTAGATCAGATGGAGACAAAAGGGCAGATCCAGAATGACGAATCCTGACTGGAGCAAGAGAAGGTGGTTCCAGGAAAGAATCCTCCAGGGGAAGACAGAGGGAGAGAAGGAGGGAGGGAGGGAGGGAGGGAAGCAGGAAGGAAGTCTCCTATGGGCCTGACAGCGTGGGAATTGCTGAGCACAGCAATCACAACCAGCAGCACAACCCAGCCATTCTTCCCCCAACCCTCCTTCTAACCAGCTTCCTTCCGAGCTCCACCACCCAAACTCAGCTTCTACACCACCCTCCCATCTACTCCCTGTGCTCTGTTACTGGTTTGTCTTTTTCGGCATAGCCTCTATCACCTTTTAAGACATCTAACATTTAAAAATACATTTACAAACAAAACATATGAAAATGATATGTTTGCTTATGGTCATAATGAAGGCGGGGGAGTGGTTCTCCAGGACAATTCCCTGTGCATTCACCTGCTTGTGCCCACGTGAGGTACAGACAGTGTGGACGTTTAGGTGAACAAGTCAAGGGACTTGGCAAGTCTTTTGGCATTCTTATAAAGAAATCGGATGGAAGTAAGTCAGGGGATTATCAACCTTTAGACAAGTTTATAGACAAAAGGAAAGAGAAAGAGGATGCTGCGCTTGGATGAAACGGTAAGTGATATGCAAACAATGAGACCTAACAGGACAGGATGGCATTTGCAGGTGGGGAGGGGAAAGGATGACAGAAGGCTTCGTGATGTCCAGTGAGGAAAGATGATGTCCTCACTCGTGATTGACATAAGGAGAATTTTTAAAATCAGTAAGCAGGACGATGGCAATCACAGTTAGAAACACTGGGATGCCCGATGGCGGTGGGGGGTCTGCAGGTGGTGGCAGGATGGCTTGTCACAGTGAGTTTCCAGTATGGCACATGTTTGTGATGACCCAGTAATATAAAATGTTAAAAATACTATACACATCATGCCGTATTATAGACATTGATATGTATCTGTGACATACAAACCCTCAGCTTGATTTTAATTATGTTCTAAAATCTATGCGCCAGTGATTGCCTATAGAGATTCCCTTCTTGAATTCTTGTTTGCTAAACATGACATCTGAACTAGGATGTAATGATCAGTGCTAATAAAAAACTTTCAAAAACAGAAAAAAAATAATAGACGTGAAGAGCAACTCCTATCTTCACTTTGCCTACTGAACACTGGGTATCTAAATGAATTCTCCTTCATGGTCTTTGTAGGTTGAGGAAATAGTCACTGGATGCCTAAGAAAGAGCAATCGTGCTGACCTGCCGGTCGGGGCCTCCCTGAGACCCTGTGGGGAGCTGCTGGAGAGCGGGACATTCTTGCGCGGATTCCCCCTCACACTGGATCCAGACAAATCTAAACAGTTGAAGAGACTGCGGTTGCCCTTTACGACCACTGCATTTTTGAGACCACAGTCAGAAGCATATCAAGAATCTGTTTTCTGTCCCAAGACTCTTTGCCCTGAGTTTCAACGAGACCTGAGAGGAAACCATTCCAGTTTGCTGTCATGTTGATCCCATTTCTATTGTAGTTTCTTTATGGAGAAGAGAACAACGTAATCCATTAAAAATTGCCAAAAAAAGTGGGGGAGGGGGGCATAAAAAGTTCATTGCATATATGTATGGCTCGATCACTATCAACTATTTGTACAACTAACATAGGCCACTAATTAAAAATCCACTTAAAAGTTGTAAGGTGTGGACATGGATCAAGTTTCCTATCAAATTACAACGCTCTTTAAAAATACCATACTTCGCTGGTCAAAGCCACTCGTTCATTCCGATAATATGAAAATCATCTACAGATAAGCCAAAATATAAACTAATATATCCTAATAAAATCAGTTCATATGGGGGGGCCAGGTTCACGAAGGATTGACAAAATGACTAAAACTATTTGGATGATATCCAGTTCACTTCCTCCAGTGTGTTGGTCCAGGAGAAAAAACTGCTAAGCAGTTTTATGGGTAATGCCTCCTTGGTGTTATTTATAAAAGCCTTACTTCTAAGCTCATGTTCCTTCACGTGTGTGTGTGTGTGTGGCTGGTAAGCAAGGGTCGTGGGAGGACTCTCTGCTCCTGCAGGCCTATGGCTGGCTCTTTCTCTGAGGCACATGCATGCATTCTTTGGGTCCCCACAGTTCTACATTTATGAGACACTAACCTTTTCTTTCTATTTACATACATTTTTACTAGAAGACTACAGATAAGCTCAGTTGGAAGGGGCAGTTGGCTCTCAGGGGAGAAGGGGGACAGCGGAGGGTTGGCTTTCTTCCTCTCCTTTCTAAGGAGTGGAGCACCTGCCGTACAGGAAGCACGCCCTGCGTTTTGGTGGGACATGCAGGTGTCTGCAGCACTGCACTAGAACTACAACTTGACACCTGCGCAGACACAGCTTCACAGACAGGAGACGCCCTGTAGCTAAAATATTCAGTTCTTGTCTTTTTAAATCAGAATTCTGGCTAAATCAAATATCCACCCACAATTTTCTCTCATGACTAGGGTCCGTACAGGACCTTCCGGTCAGCTCATCAGAGCTCATGGATGTGATCAGGGCCTCTTCTCGCTCCAAGCCATTTCCTTCCTCCTCAAAGCACCGACTTCTCACCTCCTGCCTCTCTTGGGGAATGCCTGCTTCTTTTACAGAACAAGAAATCAGTGAAAAACACTCGGTTTCCCATCACCCTCTCCCCCAGCCCTTCACTGCTTCCTTCCCTATCCTGGCAACTGCTTTCATGGTGTCACTGATGACAGCTCTCTCCACTGCTGTGAAGGCTTCCAGCAGTGTGGGGTGCAGGCACCTCCCACCACCTTGATGCATGCATGAGGCATTTGCTCCTGGGATCCTCAGTGCGGTTATGTGTGAGTGACCCTGGGCATGTTAGAAGTTACAGTAACTGATCCAGGGGTGCTTATGACTTATTTGTGGGGAAGGGGGAAGAATAGTAATCGTGGTGGTAGTTGTAGTATTGAAGAAAGGAAAGTAACGTGACTTTTAGCAGTCTTGGGAATGCAAGAGAATAAAGAGATGTCTCTCAATTCATCAAGCAGAAGAGGCAGGAAATCTAGGATGTAACAAAAGGCATGGAAAACAGGAGGTGACATAAGAAATTGGCAGAACTAAAACCAAACATAAACATCATCTATGTAAGCATAGTTCACACAAACAGATTATGTTGATGCATACAAATCCAGTAGGATATTACATACTCAAGGTACAGGAAAACCTAGTAACGTAAGTATGTAATGTCAAACCCATAACAAATTGTAAACCAAAAAGAGAAAAAGTAAACGGAAGGCATGCTTTGTCAATTTCAGACAAAATAAACTGCAGGTTGGAAAATGTCATTTCAGACAAAGACGATTATTATTCAGTAAAAGTGGATAAAATGGATTCAGAAACTATAACCATACCTAACAACATGAGGAATATCTTAAAGGTCCATCAGAAGGGGAAGTTTAGAGGGTATATTAAGAAGTTGCCAGCCATAATGTACAGTTCTAAGACAGCTTTCTGCGGTAGATAAAAATCAGAAGTCAGCAGACTGGAATTGTTCTGCAAGCGATCCTAAAGCCACTCATCTGCACACATAAGTGAAGAGCCAGCCACGGGACAGAGCAGGAGTCCTTCCTCACCCCGTCCCCACTGTGGAGCAGCAGCTTCCAGACTACAGAGCAAGGGACACAGCCGGAAACTCTAGAATGACTCTCCAGAGCGCTAGGAGACAATACTGAGATGGAAGTGAACAGGGCAGGACCAGTGATATCATTTATGGACCCAGGAAAAGGTATTAGTCAGCCGAGTCTGTTGTGAGAGTCTTCTGCACACCACCCCTGGGTGCCCCCAGCCCCTGGGTGCCCAAGGCTCCGGGCAAAGGAGCAGCCCGAGCCTTGCGATGTCCCACCCAGCAGGTGAAGCATTCGCCAGCTGTTCCCATGATTGCATGAAGTGAGCTGCTAGCTCTGTTTTCCACGCTTTGGTAACAGTGACACTAGAGGGTGGTTCTTGGTTGTAAGACTCCAATTTAAAAGCAGATCACATCCCTCCTTTGCTATTTCCGAGAGGTTGCTGTGAGCTTACATTACTGAGACAGGTGCCCCATTGAATCTGATCTCTTATTGCCTTAGGCTGCTACCAAGCAGTCACTTCCTGACCTTCAGGACTTCTTGAAGAGGAATGATGCTTTAATGAGTACGTAAAGCATAACAGGATCCCTCGCGGGTCAGGTGAAGACACAGGTGAAGACATGACCCATTCATACACATTCCTCAGAGAGTTCTGAAAGTCGCTTGCTAACAATACCTGTGCGTGCTCTCTCCTTTTACGGGGGGGGTGCATTGTCTTTCACATCCCCCATCCCGGGCTTGTCTGGAGCTGTGATCCTCTGTCTGTCTAAATTCTCACTCTGCATTCCCAGCAGGCTGAGTGACGCACATTCACCGCCATCTGGAAAGCATTTCCCTGCCTCGTCAGGCCATCTTCTGAAAGGTGTGTATTTAGTGCTTGTGCTGAGAAAGTGAGAAAGATAAATGATGGGAGATAAAGGGACACACATAAGGGAAATACATAGTTGTGTGATTTATAATTGCTGTTTCAAAAGCAAGTGATAACATTGTCTGACTCACACCGAATTGCAGGCGGCTGTGGGGGAGTCAGGAGAGGGCTGGCTGTGGCTGCTTGTCTGCCTCTGGGCAAAGCTGAGAGGAACCTGGAGTGCTAACACGCTGTGTCACTGAGCCACAGTGCTCCCACGGGCTGACTAATTCAGATCATCCTCCAGGCGAGGCGTCCTCGGAAACCCCGACGCCTCACCCTCCGCAGAAGAAAGCCATGACTGGGGATCCTATGCATCTAACGATCCCCAGACTTGACAGCCATCCGCCTGTGAGCCCTGATGCTGTGGCTCTGTCTGGATGCTGTCCCAGGGGCTGGGCTCCAGCCCTGCCTTGTCACCTAAGTTGCACAGGAGAAGGCAGTGGATTAAGATGTCTTCCTTCAAGAGGAATCTGGGCTGCAAATCTCACCTGCTGTGCCCGCCTCTGAGTGCTGTCTCTGTGGCAATGGAGGAACCAGCTTCTGCAACCTGGGTTGGCAAACACACATGGGCTTTCCAGGACTTGCTCGCCTAGTGATTTTCTAATGTTTCCTCTTCTCTGACTTCTGAGCTCGGCTCCCCTCACCCTGCACCTTTATGCAGCTTTTATGCACCAGTCCCCCGCCTCTGTACCGACTACAGTCTGATCCTACTGTACCCATCTTCATGGATTTCTTTAGACAGCTGACCCTCTGTGCACTGTAGTGGTCTGTCTTCTGCTGCCTTTGCTGGCAGCAGAGGTCATCTTCTAAACGCACAGAGCCACAGTGAACTAGGCATTTTCTCTCAAACTGAGTCTGGCCTTCCAGGGACACAGGCTGGCTGCAGGGCCAGGGCTACCAGAGCATTGCTGCATAGCTGCCCACGTGTGCTGGGGACAGCTTAGGACCAAAGGAAGCATGGGAGAGCTCAGTGGCCAGGCATAGAAGTCCTCAGTACCTCTGACCAGCACCTCTCCCGCTACTTTTGCAGACAGGAGTTAAAACCCAGGCTAAGATGGTACTGCTGGTTCAGCCTGGCTGTGGTCCAGCACAAGGGCTGCCATGCTAAGAGGCCTGAGCCTTCCAGGAAAGACCCTCTGCCAGGGGTGGAGACGGTGCCCTGCATCTCAATGCCAAGACACGGCCTCTGTGTCCCCACTGAGAGCCCGGAGAATAGGGACCTCGAAGGAGAGCGGGGGACAGTGCACTATATCCCTGAGTTGGGCTGTCTCAAGGAAAAGGGTTCAGCTTTGCATTCTTGACATATGTTTCTGAAAGCTCTTTGAAATCAAGATGCATTGTGTTATCACAAAGTAAGTGTTTAAGTACCTGGACTGTCTGAAGGGTTTTGCTGACGTTAGAATTTCATCCGAATGATGTATCATGTGCGGTGACTTTTCACTACTGTCTGTGGCCTGTACTCACGGGTCCAGAGATCGAGACACAGCACAAGCAGAGCAGGGGAGCAGGGTCTCACTGCCCATAGACAAATGGAGAGGTGGCAGAATGGGGGTGACAGAGTCCGAGTCGCTCTTTCCGTCTCTCTGTCTCCCTCTTTCTCCCTCTCTCTTTCTGTCACACATTCATGTGCGCAGGGAACAGAATAAACCCCAGTCCCTCCACCCTTGCAGACCTTGGAAATGGCTCTTCTAGTCTGTTCCGTGCACCAAGAAGAAAGCAGCAGATAATAAGAGTGACACGTTCTCTCTCGGCTGCCAAAACGGAACATGTCTCCATTGCTGCAGAATGTGCCAGCCTGAGATGGCAGAGGTAAAATAAACCGAACAGGATGCGACTGTAGGAATGTCCACTCACGGATGGAAGGCTTCAAACGCCATTTCTTACCAAACACCAGCGTCAGTTCCTCGGTTCAGGCAGCGCTTGCTGTTTACCTGCTCTCTGCTCTGGGTTACCCCGTGCTAGCCAGAGCCTTTCACTCTGAAGGCTCAGGGGCCCCACTGACTCACTGCACATATCTGTCAAGGGTGCCCAGCCAGGATAGACAGCAAGGCGGTCTCACCTGGGGGGACAGGCAGACACCTTGCAGGGCACCAGTCCTGTGACGGGACGCGTCTTGGGGTTGCAGAAGGACGAATTCACTGGAACCCTCAGGTCTCTGAAGCAGCTTTCCTTGGTGCTCATCTGCCCTGTGGATTAGGAGAGGTGGACAGTAAAAACTCAGAACAGTGCCCTGAAGTCAATGCAACAGAGGCCACAAGGTCTCCTCTCCAAAGCTTAGCTGCACTTGGGTGCTGATGTCCAACTGGTCAACGAGAGCTATACTGCTTTTCTGAACTGTCAAGGTGTTCAATTCATGAATGTTGTCAGTTTCATGACAATGATTCCCCTACACCGAGGTGTCCTTTAGTTCAGCCACTGCCAGTCATAACTCAAAATGAGATCAACGGAATTGAATGTTGGTCCCTTAATGCATTCACTATCTCAATTAATTCCATTCATTCCCAAGGAACGATTGCTGGAGATTGGCAGAATGGCAGAGTCTAGGAGGGAGAGGAGGGGCCGAGGTTGTGCAGATGAAAGGCAGAACCACAGAAGCATACACAAGGCCACACAACTGTCCACGCTGGAATGGAGGGAATGCCACCCAACTGCACACTCCAGACAGTTTGGGTGGCTGAGGTCATGTTGTGCACATTCTGCTATGATACAAAAATGCACTCCAACTACATGTACATTTGTAAGCCCCTGTCACACCAGATCCTCAGAGTCTGGTCAGGATGGAATTGACCAAAGAGAGAGCTTCAGAGAAGCAAAGCTGCACAGCGGTTCCTGACACTATCCCCTGGAAACCTAGTAAACTTGATAAAGAAAACTAAGTCTCTAGAACACACAGCATAAACAAGCCTGAGGCATCCTTAGTGCTACGTGTAAAGGAATGAACCCATCAAGTGGGGCATAATGCACCCCAGAGAACCAGGTTTCCATGCCGTTCAGAGACCAGCAATTCAAAGTCAGGAGCCCCAGGGTTTGAGTCCCAAACCACCCCCTGTCACTCTTGAAGCAGACTTGTGGCCAGCAAATGGCCACCAGTTTTTGAAGTTATGCAGCTCTCTGATGACTAGATAAAACATTATATAAAGCCAAAGTTAAGCAGTTTCCATTTGGTACTTTTCTTGTGCACATTTTGTATTGATCTCGACTGTTTTATTTAAAAATGAGATCGCTGTGTTCAAATAGGTTCAGAAAGCCAAAGAAGGGTTTGGTGATTAGTCTAACATTCCCCTGGGCAGGTGTCCTCAAGATTCTCAGCACAGCTACAAACACAGTGTGCAATAACTCAGGTCATGCCCAGAATGTCATGCCTACATGGGCAAGGTCCTCAGGTGAGAGCCAAACGTCAGACTCCGGGTCTTCCGTGGTCACAGGACAGGGCTCTGCACAGCTTCTGTGACATTATTGCTCACCAGAAAGATAATGACACGATTTGAAGGCTGGAGCTTTCAGCCCTCATCCCTGCCCAACTGTCAGTAGCTGCCAGGGCAAGAGGGGATGTAGACTGAGTTATGGTCAACAGTGTTCTCATTTGTGTCCATATCACTAGGCCTCCATAGAAACTCCGAGCTGAAAGAATCTTCCAGAAAGAAGTCCAGGCCATCTTTGTGCTCAGGGTGGGAGCTGAGGCTCCTGAGGGGGCTCGTGGCTGGTGCCTGGGGTACAGACTCGCTCGTCGAGGTGGGGGAGGGAGCATCCCTGGGCGTTTGGTGAGGAGAAATGAAGCAGTGAATAGCAGGCTAGCTCAGGCTTATGCTTATTTGTCCTGGAAAAGTGACAGGAGTCATCTTTCCTTCTCAGCTGGGAAAATGTGTTACATGGTGATTCTTATAACACGTATGTGTCCGCTGTTGGATCCCATGTCTGGAGGGCAGAGAACATACGCTATTCATGTCTGTCATTTCAGTAGCTTGCATGGATTAATTTGTTCTCTCATTCATAAGTACTTTGTGAAACAGTGGCTAATATAATTTTACATTAGTAACTTCCGGGCTCCCTAAAGTTAATAAGACTCAATAACCTGCCAGAAACGCATTAAAGTAGAGGTATATTCTGCCAGTTCATCCATACATCCCTAGTGAGGCATAGTTTGAATAGATACTTGATAGACTCCCTTTTTCTTGCAATGTAGGTACAAGAGATTATTAAATCAGAAAAAGAAATGATGTTTATTTAAAGCCATTTTTCAGAGAATCATGTTGACTTCAAAGAAAAATCATAATGATCCAAACTAAATGAGGAATGCCTTGAGTAATATTATAATTTTCTAGAGCCAGTTAGAGATCTCCTTGATACATACTGAAGAAAAAAATCTCTTTTTCTCCACTTATATTTTGAGTTCAAAGTCTAGTTTTTATTTTCTAACCCCACTCCCATAGTGCTTTAGGAAGTGTGATATTATGAATGATGTCTTTAGTTCGGTTTCCTAGTCTGAAATTAGAAACATGTGACATTCAAATCTGTTCATGTCTCAACAAAGAATATTTAAATTGCTAAAGCATAAAATGCTTTGCACATTTTAACACACAAAAGAAATCTGTAGCTCAATAATTCTTAAGAATGTTAATGTGGAAAATAGTAAGCATATCCAGAGAGCACTGTATTAAGTCGCACAGTGAAAAAATACGTAATCAAATGGTAATTCATACTAAGAAATCAAGAATGACTAAAAATTAGGATAATCTGTTAGCATATTTCACAACTTCAAGAATAAAAAATGAACATGAACTTCACCATGAATGCAATAAATTTTATGATAAATTCTGCCTCTATTTTTATTAAAAAAAGTTAATGAGACATCCTACAGATGGGAATTTCCTTAAGTCAATATGTTTTAAATCTATATTTAACTATCTATCGATCTAAACAGATATTTATTTATTTACTAGAATCTAGTAGTATGGGAAACTTACAAATAATTTCCTTAAGTTCAATAAGAAAATAACTTGATTTAATTTGGGGGGGACACTGGCTTATAGAATTAGATAAAAATAAATAACGTGAAAATTACAATAAGAGGAAAGTAGATATTATTTTTAAGATATGGTTATACAGCTGGAAAATGGGCTTCATTTTTTTTTGTCAGTCCTGAAGACTGAACTCAGAGCCTGAGCACTGTCCTTAGGCTTTCCTCAAGGCTAGTGCTCTACCACTTGAGCCACAGTACCACTTCCAGCTTTTCTATGTATATGGTATGCTAGACAAGCACTCTACCACTAGGCCACACTCCTGGCCCTACAGCTTGAAAATGGAAGGAAAAAAAAAATCTGTTATGGTGGACCAGCTAACTAATGATTTGGAAGACTAGGGGAGAAAAAGCTAAAGATGGTGAGAGCTGTTTATTTAAAAACGAATTGACTGCTTCTCTTGGGAGATTGTTCACAGCACATCGAGGACATTTTCCTCAACATGTTGAGTTTGCTTTCTCCCCCGACTGTAAGTTTTAGTCCCCAAATCTGCCATCAGTGCTCCAGCACTGATACCATTCTATATCATGTCTTTTAGTTAAAATTGAATCATGGCTAAGTTTACCTGATGCTTGGATTTGTGAACAGCAGATTATGGGACTTAAAAATCTCTAGCCCATGTGAGCTAATCTTTCATAATAAACACCATGTATCCAACATAAACTTATAAAGTATATGTGATGAGTATATATATAATGTACATGCATTTGTATATATCTTTCCTTTTGGGTTAGCACTGACCAATATGTCCTATCAATAAAGTGTTACAAGTTTACGGATCTTACATGTTCCTTTTTCTGAATGTTTCCAAATTGGAAGATTCAACACCTAGGTGAGCAGTTGTGTGTCAAGAGGAATTTGGGTTTTCTGGGTCTGGCTTGCGGGTGCAGGCAACCGAGGGCCCCGTTGCATGTGGGAGTCCCACCATATGGAGTGGGGATTCCCCAGCCATTGGCTGCCTGTCTGTGGAGACTCAGCTTCGGTTTCTCCCATGAACAAATTGCTCACTAAGGCTTTGGTCATTTCACCTTGTGAGGAAGAAAAATCACAGAGTCCACAGGAATGCCTGAACCACACTGGCTGGATGTCTAAAGAGATTGGCATCAACAGATAAGATGCTAGAAGGACATCTAGTTCAGGGCTTAAGAGAAAACCAGACTTTAGCTATGGTCGGAGCGCGCTGGCCAGGCAGCCTGGAGTTTAAGGAGCACTGTGACAGGGTTTATTTTTGTTGTTGTTTTTCCACAGAAACCAACTCTGAGCAGTTCCCCACCAGCACTTAGAAACCTTCATATTCTGCAAAAGTACCTGCAAGAGGAGTGTTCGTTCTTCAAGACTATGTGTGGTTTTGTTTTTAATCAAAGAATCTCTAAGCTTTCAATAATTCCAGCTGGAGCTAACAACTTTACCCTTCCTCTATTAAAAAAAAAGCCATCAGACGAGTTCCTTTAGCAGAGCTAAACGTGTGGGCCTCCCCTGTCCTCTCCACAGTGAGGGCTGGAGGTGTGAGGAGAGCAGACTGAGGACTTGAACCTTCCAGAGCCTCAGAATCAGATGAGGAGAGACAAAGGAACCCGGAGCATGGGCCTTCTGAACAGTTTCCCGGGATCCGACAGCCGCTGCGCAGCTGTGACCGCTCTGAGCATTCTGGAGCCCTGCGGGGTCCCAGGACACAGACCGCGGTGACGGTAGATGTGTGCAGGGTTGTGGCAGTTTCCCACAGACTCATTGCTTAATGGGAACCCAGCCCACCTCCCCATCGCCATGAAAGCGGTCCCCCATCAAAAGTGGCAGGGAGGTAGCAGCTTTTTCTTAGAACACCTACGGCAGGTCCCTTGACAGAGAAAAGAGGTTTGCCTAGTTTGTAGTGTTACAGGCTGGAAGCCTAAACAAGATAGTACAGGCTCCGGCCAAGGCCACTTTTCTGCCTTCCTCACCACAGGAACACACGTGCATCTCTCCATGTGGTTTCACTCCCAACTCCCACCGTGGGATGCAATGAACACCCCTAAGAGCTTGTGGAGGAAGGTCCTGCATGAATTCAGAAGACGAGCACATTCAAACCGTGGCAGAAGTACATCTCCTTTTGCTCTGGGCACTTCTGGTCCATTTGTCAGGTTCCCCAGGGTCAGATCTGAAGCCCTAGTGCCTCGGTCCACACACAGGAGCGGCGCAGAGCTGGCTATGACAAAGCCTGGAAGGTAGGAGGGGCGGTGGATACCCAGACGCCATGATTAGGGCCATGTCGCTGGGCTGGAGAAGCTCTGGGAAGGTAGAAGGATTCCCCTGCTCCTCCCCAGGAGCCAGGGAGCTTCTCCACCCAGCCTAGCGTTCTGAGGATCGAATGGCCATCACAGCTCAGGCCCCTTTGCTATGGGACCCATTTTTTTCCTTCTCTATTGTTGTGTGTTTTGGGGGGTGGGGTGGGGATAGCTAGGATTGGTGAAGCCAGAAGTCCTGTTGTTGATCAGGGAATTGGATGAGGATGCAACCTACATGCTCGGAGATGAGTGGAGGCAGGGAGGAGAAGAACCAGAATCTTTTCAAGTTGTCCCTGGTGTCTCACATTCGGGTGAAATTGGAAGGAGTAAAAACAAACTACACATATCACTCACTGTAACAACAATCTTTGGGAAAAGAAGTACGGCATACAGAGAGAGTCCATATTTTCCAGATTCTCCACCGGAAAATTATTATTCTTTTGGGTTAGGAGGTCTCTAGCAAGTCCTCAGGACATGGGGTACAGGCAGGGCACTGCTGTATGGCTCTGACGGCAGTGACGGAACCCTGACTGCACCCCACACCTCTGCGCTGCTGCCCGGGGCAGCGTGAGAAGCCACTCACCTCCTCCGCAGGAGACCGAGCACACGGAGCGCACGACGGCCCAGGAGTAGCTGGGCTTCTCGGGGGGCTGCGTCTCCACACCTGCCCGGGGCAGCGCGTACTGCCAGGCCACGCCTGGGTTCTTCCCCTGGAGCAGAAGCTGCAAAGCAGAAATGTAGCTCTGGTGAAATCAACCGTGACATGCTGAGCACAGGTGTTTGCTTTCAACTGCGATCAAACCTCTTATTAAACCTCTTATTAATGTCCCCAACCAACAAGTTGGGCAGCATGAGAAAGCAAAAAAACTGTGTCCGTTTTCTACTGGGGTTGAGGCTCTTCACTACGTATAAGCCTGTCTAGGGGAAGTCTAGATTCCCCAGCTTTCCACACGGCATTTAATGGGTGTCGCTATTAGAATCCTCAGAAACCTAGGCAGCCCCTGCCTTGCAGAGTCTCAAATGAAGCCTCGCGCATCAGTGACTCCGAAGGCGCTAGCTGAAGAGCAGCTTCTCCCCGTCTCCTACGGTCCAGGTAAGCAGAAGAGCACATAAACGAATATTACCATGTCCAGAGTTAGTCAGAACCCTCCCCACCCCACGGCCTTCTGTGAGAGGATACAGGGAGGCCAGGGAAAGATGCATGATGAGTAACAAAGATCATTCCCACAGAGGGAGCCGTGCTGAGTCGAGGCTTGGTGTGGAATTGTGTCTAGACCTTACATTTCTGAGCTTTAACCCAGGGAAAAGCCTCTCTCAAAATGTACAAAATCATAAAAGGCTAATTTTGAAACTTTACTATTCAGATTCCACCTTTTGTTGTCCTTGATGTGACATGGAAGACATTCATCCCTGCTTACTACTCTAGCAATACTCTGACCACCCTCAGAGCACAGCCCAGGAGCCAGTGGTAGCACTGTGTGACAGACAGACTGATGGTGAACCCACAGCTTTCCTTGAATTGTAAAGTGAAGGAGGAAAAGGTAAGGGGTTAGGCCTGTTTCCTGAGCCTGTCCTTCAGAGGGTGGCACACAGATGGGCTGAGATCATAAGGAGCTCAGTTGCTGGGCAATGGGACTGGCAGGATCCTGCAGCTCGGCCAGTAATGGAATCAAGTTCTCTATGCTACAGCCTGGGCTCCATATCTGGGCTCTCATCATCATCTATCGACCACAGAACACAGGCACAGAGAGGCCCTCTCCTGAGGGGCCTTTCACAGCTGTTGAACTTCCAGGAGAGGAACAGCACAGAAACTCATCAATGAAGACCCCGCAGGAACCCAGGTGAGTACGTAAGCAGACTTTGTCACACAGGGGAAGGAGAGATGATAAAAGCAAGTCTTCCGCCCCCTTCAGTGCACTGGGTGGATTACTCTCGCTTTCTGTGGCTTCATTTTCTTCTGAATAGTTTCAACGAGGCTAAGAACCTAGATCCTGGAAGAGACATCGGAAGTACATCAAACCCAGCCCCGAACCAAGTGACTGGCTTCTACCTCTATAATCAGGGTTTCATTGGTTGGTCCAGCAGAGGTTAAGCTCTCGGGTTCCTTAAAGGGCCGTCTGTAGTCGAAGGCAGTACCCGAAAACCTGTACCGCCCAGGCCAGTCCACCGTCCAGTGTCCATTCAGATAATACGTGTTGAGGGAATTGCGCACAGAAATGTAGGAGGTAGATACGTTGGTCTCGTAGATGCGGATACTTCGGGCGCCAGAAGGAATGGTGACCATGGGGTAGTAGTCTAGTGTAAAGCAAAGAGAAAAACACATTTCACTGAAGGAGGTCGGGTTGCAAGAATCTGGACTCTTGGAAATTTTATTCCTCTTGCTGTTTTGACCCCTTCCAGCCCCTGTCTTGGGGAAGCTCCAATCCCCACCTTCTCTGTTTAGACCTGCGAGGTGCTCAGCTCTGAGACACTCACGGTTGGTGTGGTGGTGCCTGGAGTAGAGACCCCGGTGCACGGTGCAGTCTGAGTTATTCCCTTTGCACACTCCACAGGAGTCCTCAGTAGCATCTGATCCCAGGACATTGTCACAGCCAACTCTCTGCAGGACCCACGATGTCATGTGCAGTTCATGAAGGGAAGAACAACAGAAGCAACAATGTCACCGACCCACGCAAGACGTTCCTCCATCCCACTAAGCTGAGGAATTCACCCACGTGGGGCTAGTTAACAGATATTTATTGGATACCCAATATGTGCACAGAGATGCTGCTCTACCCTGAGTGTGAAACACACCCCGGCTCGCCCCCTATGCGCTGTCCTGAGCCTGAAGGAAGCCCGTTAGAGACATGGGGTTTCATCTTAACAAAGAGCTGAGTACAGTGACAAGCAAGGGGGTCCACTGACGTGAGCCACCAGGTTGGTGAGCTACCCGGAGCAAAGGCAGGAAAGTACACTATAAAGGGTAGCTATCCCCATTGCCTTGGCATTTCTCTGATGCTTGTTTGTTTATTCTACACAGAGAGAATAAGCTCTAAATGTAAACACTCCCACTCAGAGACACACTATGTATGGCTTACAGTCTGCTGCCTGTGGCCTATGGGGGCCGGACACATGTCGGCATGTAGGAGGGTGCGCGGAGGTGAGGAAGCCAGGATGTACACCCCCTATGACATGTGTGGGAGGCTCGGCAGGGCTGGGGGTCACAGTCTGCAGCTAGGTCTTTCACAGGTCCTGTAGCAACGTGTTTGCCTAGAGTGAAAAGTCCCTTGGTACTTATGCATCAAGTCAGGGTGGGTTTTGCTACCAAGCAAATGCAGGGCTCAGAAGCCTTTCAGAGGAGTTTAGTTTCCAGTTTTTCAGCTTCTTAAATTTCAGGGTGACAAATAAGGAAATAGGACACTCTAGGTAATTTCACTGTGATTGCCTTATGTGCATGAAAAGTGATGGGATATTCAACAAATGAGCTGAGAGAGAAGACAAATGTTGTGAAGCAGGAAGAGACCTCACAGAACCTGGTGTCTCACGTTCACGTGTGTGTGTGTGTGTGTGTGTGTGTGTGTGTGTGTGTGTGTGTGTACACAGGGGCAGTTCACGAAGGACCTCACAGGACAATTCTTTTTCATGGGAAAATGGAGCCCATTTCTCTGCGACACATCTGGGAAGCCTTTCATGGTGTTTACAGGAAAATTCTTGCCCTGTTGTACTTTGTGAATGGTGGCAAACCAGTCACCACTCTGGTCAGCTCACTCCGGCCTCCCCACCTCCCCGCCTCCCTGCCTCCCCGCCTCCTGGGTGCCTGGCTGCCACGGGCTCCAGCTCTTGCAGAAATGGCAGTGAGAGCAGCAAGGAGATGCTCAGGTCCCCACCTGTCCCTGCCTCCCCTGACCGTCCACCATCTACTCCACCATCTGGAGACTGTGCTATGACCTGTGGCTCCACTGGGGGTTCAGTCTCAAGGCCCAAGGGCTGATGGACCTAAGGACTGCCTTGGACATTCTTTGTCGCCCCCCAGCTCCCTCAGCACCGCCAGGACCCTGCTGCCCTTCTGTATCTCCCAGTGGCTGGATGGGCTCCTCTAGCAGCCCATGCTCTGGTACCAAGGCCCTCCCACACCCCCCTTCCACTATGTTCTTCCAGGTCTAGGTCAAAGGCTGCAGCTCTGCTCTCCTAGGTGCCACAGTCCCCAATCCACTTCTAAAGAGACTCAGCTCTGCTCCTCTGCTTAGCCTCTGTGGTCATCTCCATGGTAACAGAGCAGGGTGGGAAATACCAGCTCTCCAGCCCTCCCCCCACTGGCTGTGATGTGGAGGGAAGGGACTCCTCTTAAATCTCGGGTCTTTCAGCTCCTACAGCATGCTTGGCACAAAGGAGACTGGAGATATTTGTTGAATGAATAAGTGATCGTTATTACCTCACACATCCCATCTATACAAACATTACGGCTATCCTCCGAGCATGGAGTCCCATCTTTCACTTTATTTGACAAAGAAAAGAAGAAATCAAATCCTTCTGCGATACAGTAGAGTTTGCATAAGTCCTGATCTTAAAAAGAAATACACACACAAACACAAATGAGAAAGATACTTAAGCTCGGATAATTTTTTTCCTTTGAATTTTAGATAGATTTTCTATTCTTCCCCCATAAAATAGCTCCCCCACAAAAATACATTGCAACGACATTCTTTTTGTTTGCCTCTGTGGCTTTTGGGTATCCCCCACTTTATGTTTGCTATTGCATTTAAGGCTTTACTACCAGCGTTTCCTCTTGTGTTGTTACTGCTCCTTGTTCTCCATAGAGAGCTGGCACATAGTAGGCATTCAATAAGTATTTGTTGACATGACCACAGCACTAGCATTTTTCAACATAAACCACAACTGTTTTGCAGAGATGCAAAAAGGCAAAGGTCTTGCAAAAATGTAATGAGAAAATTAAAAGAGTCACAAAATTTCTTAATGCACTGGATAAAATACAAGACATTTGGAAACTGGGAAGGTGATTTGCAGGTGGAAATGACCAGGTGTGATGCTGCCTGAGTACAGGACATTGTCCAGAATGCTGATGGGGAAGGAGCAGGAAGGATTACCTGATTGCTCTCCTCAGCCATCCATGTCCTATGGCACACATGGTTCAGAGAGATTTTAGGAACCCTTTTCCTTTTGTTCTCTAGGTAAACAAGGAACTGCTTGGTGATAAAATGATGTCTGCCTTGGGAATCACCACAGACTCGAGACTTACCCACAGATAATTTCCCTCTTGCTTGAGATACAAGCTACTACAGAATAATCCCCAAAGTCAAATTCAGGATGATTAATTAATCTTCCAAAGATCAGAAACATCTGGAGTGGCAGAGAGACTTTCTCTGGTATTTGGAACTGAATCAACACTAGGCCAGTACTGTATAATGGAAGCTGCAAACACCCCCTCCCCCAACAGCTTTTGCTTTTCCGTTTATTATTGAGACAGGGTGCTGTGACCTTGAACTTCCGATCTTCCTGCCACTGCTCCTCAAGGAGCCGAGAGTATCCGAGAGTGCCACCGTGCCAGCAGCACATTCATTTGTTTACTGCAGCCTCAGCCGCCATGCTACCTTATTTCTAATGATCTTGTTCTCCTGTTTCTCAACAGTTTCGTTTTTGCAGAGTAAAACAAAACCAACCTAGGCTCTTACACTTATGTTTTCCCATCCAGCATCTGCTAATTCATAATTCTACTACTGTGAGAAGCATATATATGAAAATGGCAGAAACAAATTTCATCTAGGACATCTCAAGAAGCATATTCCCCAAGAGTCTCTGTCATTGTCTAGATACCATTCCCAGCTCTATGGAGTGAGATACGTAAACAGCTCACTCTAGAAAGACTTATCCTTTACTAAGATATCTGAGTTTGGTAACTTTTAAAATTACTATTATTATTATATTTATAATAATACCTAAGATAATATGTATTTCTCGCATACTAATGAATACATTTTTTTACTCTCAATACATGCAGCTCTTGGAGAATAATTATAGAATAATTCTTCCAGAATATAGAGCTTTGGAAATGTCTGAAAATAGTCTGAAAAAAATCTAAACAATTTTTTTATTGTTGAATAATTCAAATTGTGTAATGGGTATTTGTAAATTACATCATCATTAACTATTGTATTTTATCTTCTCAAAAAAAAAGCCAGTTAATGTGCAATTGACTTGAATTGCTATCACTTCTTGTACTACAGACATAATATTCTCGGAGAACATTTCTGATCATCTAACTGGTCAGGTATTAATAAGATGACAGGGCGGTGGGTAGGGCAAAAGAAGCAAATCCCTCAAAACACAGCATCGTGGTGACTTCACAGAGCTGGGGCATGTACCGGAGCACAGCACGGCCCAGCTGGCTAACAAGCGCACATAATATAGCCAGAGCCTGTCCTCGGAGTGTGAGTTGAGACTTACCTTCCACTTGAGTGTAAGGCTTCCATTTGTAGTGCCAGCCCCGAAAGCGTTTGCTGTTGTACTCAGCACACTGGGCAGTGCGGAAGTCCACGCTGTCCTGGGGACACTTCTGACTGTTGCAAAGCCTCAGGGCCCGCGTTGAGCCCTCACAAAACTTGCCCCCGTGCGATGGTCTGGAATACATATTTTGCAGTTAGAAGTCTTGCAGTTCATCCTGGAAAGTAGACTTACTGAGACGATGGGGCCAATGGCATTCACGTGGGTAAGGTATCTGTCTGTGACTGGTGTCTGTGTTTTCCTGCTCTATTGAGGGTGCCATCTGCTATGCTGGGAGCTGTGGCTTCTTATTCCTGCCAGAGTCCCCTGGCCAAGGCAGGGGTGTGTGCTGTTCTCTGTGCCCCTCTGGGAGAGGCTGCTGTGGATGGGAGCCCTCCGGGTTATGCAGAGAGGACAGAGGTGGTCAAGGGCAGACCCGGGACTGAGATTCAGTCATGTTGCTTTCCAGACAGCAAGGAAGACAGGTCTGAGCCTGGCCTGGCTGAGGCCCCTCCCGGCTCACCCTGTGGGATTCCTCTGCACACCTGCTTGAGGGGCCGGGGGAGTCTAGCTCCACTTGGGCCACATGCTTTGGGGATGGGAGGGACAGGATGGGACCCAAGCCCGAAGCAGACCTAGGAGCAGGAGGGATGTGGCGAAGGCTTCACCTCCCCTTGGGGGCTGTGCCTCAGAGTCCTGTCTCTTCACACTGGCTCACAGCACAACCGCCTGCTGGAAAGTGAACACTGAGGGAAAACTAAGACGCAGTTCTTCATGGAAGGGTTGTTTTCAAGCATCTATTCACTTGTGTTCTACGTTTTTGTCTTTTCAGCAAACCAAGTATTGACTAGTAAAGCAGCTCTTGTATTCTAAATCAAACTAGTTAAAACCTAATAGCAAAGTATCGCTTTTGGATGTCCCTTGCTTTAGCCGGGGCTCAGGGAAGTTATGGGTGTCCCAGCAGATGGTGACAGAAAGTCTTTCCCCGCTCGGTGTTCACGGCAGCACTGTGCACGTGCTGGGCTGAGGTGGCCGTGGGGGTGTGTGTGGCTGCCGGGCTTCCGGGCCACTGGGCTGTACCTGGGGTTTGTGCAGAGGCGGTCCCTGCGGGATACCCCTCCTCCACAGGTTCTGGAGCAGGGCGACCATGGAGACCAGTCTGACCAGTGGCCATGAGTGGGCCGAGGGCCGTCGTCCCCATATTTCACACACTGTCCTCCACGGCACCACTAAACATTTAAACAAATAAACACAGAAAGGGCTCGGGTGAGTCACAGAGAGGTCGGAAGGCTCATTTCATTCCTATCAAGACAGCAGTTACTGGGGAGTTTTGTAAGATATGCAAATAGTCGCATCATGATGCTCGGTTCACCCCTATTAAAGACACATTTAGCGTTATACGCCTTTGTCTTCCAAATCTAACATGATCCTGCGAATCTACAGACATGGAAGGTGGACAGACAGATGGTTTTGGACACCCGTGCTCCTAGGACTTCATTGAGAAGTGCTACGTGAATGTTGAGGCCCATGGTGCCTTCCTGAGCCAGTGAACTGTGACCTCACTGGAAAGCGGGAGGCCATGGCCGTCAGGGCTCACGCACGGGGGCGCTCGGTCTCAGGTCAGGAAGCAGCACAGCTGGGAGTGACACAGGATGCAACACCTTGTGACTTTGGGCTGGCTTCTGCGCTTTCCTGCAGCACAGCTGGGCTTGGGGCCTCGTGCTCACCCCCGGTCAGGTGAGAGGTCACTCGGCTGTCCACACGGATGGGAGCTGCCCAGGGTCCATTGACATGAGGAGGGCCTCCTGGCCTCATGCCGCCTGCACCTCGGCCACTCCCCAGGGCTACGTGTGGTCTCACCC
Organism: Megascapheus bottae; assembly: GCF_031878675.1. Lineage (NCBI taxonomy): Eukaryota > Metazoa > Chordata > Mammalia > Rodentia > Geomyidae > Megascapheus > Megascapheus bottae. Next base: position 83,389,423 of record NC_143512.1, read on the forward strand.
TCAGTGGTGCTATGGTGCTGACCTCAGGGAGCCAGCTGTCCAGGAGAGGAGGGAAGGGAGGTGCCCACCCGGGTGATTACCTGGTGGCGCCAGCAGAACCTGGCCTGAGAGCAGAATGGCACAACCAACTCCAGGCTGTCTCAGGTCAGAGCCCTCAGCTTGGTGCTCGTGAACCCTCTTCCATAACAGAAGAGTGACACAGAGAGGCGAGGATACAGCAAGACATGCCTGGGCATCACACACACACACACACACACACACACACACACACACACACACACACACACACACACACACACACACACAGTGTTTCACTTCACATTCAACAATGAAGCTGACTTCTTCAACGAAAGCAATTTTGAAAACCTCATCCAAGAAATTCTTTGCGTCTTCTCTATGAGTGCTCCCCTCTCCAAAATAAAATATCATCACCGCCTGCCTTTACCCCAGGTGACAAAGTCCTGTCAGCCACCTGTGTGCAGTGAGGGCTGTGCCGCTGAGAGTGGAGTGTCTCACAGCCCAAGTGTGGAAGACGAGAGCAGGAGAGGGAGGGGTGAGGCCAACTGAGGTGAGAGCAAAGGGCTCTGGAGGGAGGAGGCAGAGTCCAGATGTGTGTGTGCACATGTATTGTCATTTAAAATTTTGTTCCACTATAAAAACTATCAAGTTATAGCTTTCCAACACAGAGAGTAGCAAGTATAAAAGCAGAAATTACCACAGCTAGTATAGTTTAGAAAAAAGCCTCAGGGTGCTGTAAAATGTACAGAGGGATTGTGGTTACACAGGCAGCGGGTACATGACTTCTTAAACACTGCTATCCTTTCCCATGTCTTCCTCCCACTTTCCCTCTGTACATCACCCCAACAATTAAATCAAATAATAAAAATCAGAAAACAAGGGAAAAATACAATCAGCTCAAAAAAATACTCTCAGGAAAATCTGTCTTGGTGGGAAGATGCAGGGGAGATCAGGGTCTGCCCCGGAATGAGGTAAGCAGATGGAAGATTGTGACATGTCTTCAAAGCAAAGGTGGAAAAAGTATGGATTCCTCAGGTACCTGTGGGATTGTCACATCATTCCACTGCTGCTGCTGTGGTACTAGGAGAGTTCACAGATGCAAAACACGCAGCAGTGTTCACTCCTTCTTTACAAGAACATTTTAACGGAAAATTTCATCCATGAAAACAGGCGGACTAAGCAGTACAGAAATACCCCCGAAACCAGGACCCCTGTTTAGCAGCACCCAGAGTCCAGCTCTGTCTCATCAGTATTCCACCCACCTCTCCTTTCCTTAAGACTGAGCCCCAGATAACTCATCTTCAAAACTTCACAGTTCCTACCTGAAATTTCTAAGATCATCACATATCCAGTCAGAGTCCAGAATTCGGTTTCTTCCTAATGGGTCTGTTAAATCCCAGCAGGAGTGAGATGTACGTTCTGTGCCTAGCTGACTGCCTCTCGAGATTACCAGCGTCTGCTCTCTATCTGTTTCTTTTGATATTGCTTCCTTGTCTGTCTGTGACTCTTTCATATTCTGGAGTCCACTGTCTGTGTTTTCTCTAAATATACTCCTGTGTGGCCTGGGCAGGCTTCTGTCAGGAGGGGGGTGGTCTGGTGGCTTGCTCAGGTTAAGTGGGAGTCTTGGCAGGCCTGAGCTGTGTGCAGCTTCATGGGTGCTTGCAACGAATGCCTCCTGGTGCATGCATCTGTGGTATTAGATGCTTCAGCAGATATAGAACCACCAGGCAGGTTTGCTGAATGAATAGGTTCAACACTGACATTTTCCACCACTTGGTAATACGCTAACTCTTTTGTACTTTTCTGTCTTTCCTGCACAAGAGCAGGTCAGTATGATAACTCAGTGTCTTCCAACTGAGTCCATTGTTGGTTCAAATGAATGGCTTACTCTGTCCCTTTGTAAATTGCCATCAGCCATCCCAGCTGTGAGTCCTAATAGCTATCGATTATGTTTTCACAACGTGAAGAGCTGTCCTGTGCACTGTCTCAATACCAAATAAGCACAGCATGCGGACACGGCAGTGGGAACGTACAGGTATACGGTAGCTAGTGTAAGATGAGGACAGAGAGGTCTGCGGGTGATGCTGGGCAGAGCAGCATTACAGGGCCAAGACCAGCTCCCAGGGCCTCATGCTTACCATGTCCTGCCCACACAGAGTGCCCTCCGCTGCGGGCATGAATTTAGTCTCACACTTCCTTCCAATGCGATGGCACCACAGGGCTTTACAGATGTCCTGGAGGAGGAGAAGGCCAATCAGGATTACAAAGACCTCTGCATTCTACCTGGGACAAAGGGTCGCTGAGAGGACCTGGAGAAAAGCACCTGGCCGAAACCTAGTGATGATTACGCAGTAATAACAACAGAGGAGAAAGAAGCAGATAAGGAAGGAATCAGAAAACCCACATTACACCTAATTCCCATCCTTACAATCCTATTCATGTTTCATTAATTAATAAATTAAAAAATATATACGTCCTAACATGGCTTACTGTAGACATTGTGGTTAGCTAAAGCTACAATTAAGAACAACTGGCTAACACTTGGTCATTGTTTTTCTCAGCTCCACCTTTCACTAATGTCTCTGTATTTGACTCTTAGTCTTTTACTCATTTATTTATTTTGAGGAAGGACCTTGCTATGTGTCTCAAACTGGTAAACAACTCTGGCGGTCAAGTGTTCCTCCTCTCTCAGTCTCCCAAGCAGCTGGGGTTTACAGGATTCAGCCGTGTGCCTGTCGCTGTGATTTGTGAGTTAAGAACGGTTAGGACACAGTTGACTCAGCGACACAATCATTCATCCCCCCTCCCCCCTCCTAAGTCCATCCCTAAGTCCACCATCTCCACAACTTCGACGAAAGCTTCAATTACGTGGAGCATTGCACTAGGCAAGACATTTCATAACGGATGTGACCGCACCTGCAGTCTTGAGCCTGGCCGTAATGGAGTAGAAAGGAAACTTGCACTTCACCACACAGGGCCTGTGGAAAGAGGGGACCCAAGAGAGGTGGGGGAAGCACGAGACGGAGCCTGCCAGAGGGGACAGCTTGGCCTGAGGGTGGAAGGGAAGCTGTCAGACAAGGCGTGAGAGCTGAGCTGACTCCAGCTAGCGGAGCTTGGAGCTCGTCAGGAGAAGGGGTGGCACCCATGGGAAGAGAACATGCAGATGAAAGACTCAGGGATGAAGAGAGAGTGACAAGGAAAACGGAGGCGAGGCTATTCGGTTGGTGGACTGAAACAAGGCCCGAGACATCCTTACACACAACCAAAGTCTCCACAAGCTGAAGGGTTGTTTCTGTCTTCACATTCTTTGAGTCTAAAGGAACTGCCGTAACAGGCAGAAGTAGGGCTGTGAAAGGTCAGAATCTTCTAGAATACTGGTCGTATCTTGGAGTATCATGGGAACTTCTCAAAAACTTCCTGTACAGTCATTCTGAGGGTTTTAATAAGTTCTGGATTATGTTTCAAGAAATATAATGGTTGTAGTCTTTGGATGACTTGTATTGCAAAGAAAATGCAACACAGTGAGATACAGTTCGATATACTTCGATGTTTGTGTCTCCTTGCATTCCAACAACGTCAAAAGGACACTTTCTGACCTGTGTAAGTGGTGTCGTCAAGACTTTAATTTTAGTGATCCATTTTAATTTTACCTTCATGAAACTAATTCTTAATATCCTAACCGAATCAGATCATATATCTAGCTGTTAAAGTATCATGAAAGACTCAATTCCTATTCTTTCTGCCTGTATCTCTCTTACTAATCAATCATAGACGCCCTTGCTTCAAAAATACACATGAACAGAATTTAAAACAAAGTGACATTGTTGCTACTTACATTTTGTTCCATTCTCCCTCCCTCCTCATTTTCTCCTCCCTCCCTCTAGATATACTGGGTTTGAACCCAGGGCCTCACACAGGGTAGGTAAGGGTCTTTTCAATGCCTCCAGCCATTTTTGTTTCAGTTAGGTTTTGAGCAGGGACACACATGGCTAGCCTTGGATTGTCAACACCCTAAGTGTGTCTCCTATACAGCTGGAAACTTAGTTGCGTATCACGCATACGTTAGTTAAGACAGGGTCTTGCTTGGAAACCACAATCCTTCCAATCTCTGCTTCCCAAGCAGGTGGGATGGTCCTTGTGCTGGGCTCCACCCCAGTCTTTTCTAGGGCTTTTGTTCCGGGGTAGTCAGGAACCAGGAATGATGGGGTCCATGCGGCAAACCAGCAGGCCATCCTTAGAGCTGGAGAGCCCTGAGTGTAATGCGAAATGTCAGGGTGACTCGACTCCTCTTTTCCTTAGCAAACAGGAGTGGTACTGATCAAGAAGAATGACAAGAAATTCAGATATTCTGCTCACACAAAGGGCGGCCTGGCAGATACTGCCGCCAGCGTGTCTGTGCTCCTTGATGCAAGCGGGGATGGCTTGTGGCTCGGGACCCAGACTCCTAAATGTCCTTTAGGGGAGCCCCACCTGACGTTAGAGGGGACACTAGCTCTCATGCTCCATGTCAGAAGATTGAATTCCCAGCACATTCTGAGGCATGAGGGGACGTGCGCTTTATTATGGATTTCAATATATAAACCGGGAATAAAAGAAACCTCAAAACCGGTTACTTTCATTTAATTTATGAGTAGCTTTCCTCGAGGTTGAGAACAGCGCGTTCCTAGATCTTGATTTTTCCCTGGCGAGGAAGAGCATCTGTCTCTGTGCTGTGTGAGGAATTTATGTAGGCAGCCGCCCTGTGATAGCTTTGGGGGCCAGGGACATAGCACCTTCTATGAGAAGTTACTCTATAAATGCTTTATTTAGAGAATTCGATAGGCAGAACCCTAGATAGGCTGCTGTTTTGTAATAAATTATGCTTATATGGGCATGGGATATAAGGACACTATTTTCTTAATACTATTTGTAAAAAAAAATTGCAGAGTATTAATTTGCCAACTTGCACTGACTATGAGTTATTGCTGAGCTTCCACGTGATAAATCAGAAAGAAAGTTCTGACCTAACATGCCAACTCTGTTCTCCCGTGAAAGCTGATACCCCAGCAGTGTCCACAGCTATCTGCGCTGCCAGGAAAACATGTGTTTCCTGTTACTCGGGATCAGCCCTAATATACAGGATCTGACATTTGGTAGGTACCCAATAAATGCAGGACGCATCAATGTCAGCCACACAAAATAAAACGAGTTTATGAATCATGCTGCACACAGCACTTGCCAGAAGCCACTTGCCTTTCTGAAGTCCAGTAGACAGAGCTTGGCTTTCTCTCCAAACTGCCACTTGCACTGTGTGTTGGCATCGTACAGCTCTCCCGGAAGCTTCTCGGGGTACTTGTATTCTTTCACAGGCTTTGGTTGGTCAGCAAGGCATACGGCTTGGGCAGTGCTGAAACAAAGAGAGAAGATGGCAACGAACGATGGCCCAAAGAGTTACCAAAGGAAGGTCTCCCATGATTTATGACATATTTTGTTTAGAAAGAAGGGAAATGTTTCTCCTGAGATACACTGTAACATTTATCTTTATTATATTTAAATACAGATCCACAGTGTCTGAAGTGGTTCATAGGATAGTATACATTTTCCAAGAAGACAGATTGCTCTTCATTTAGATATCGCAAACTTTTCATGGGGGAAAAGTGAAAATAATCACAACCAAATGTTCGATGTGAGAATTTCCTATGACAGAAATTTTATGCATACTTTTTGCCAGAAACAACCGAAGATGAAGTGGAGTGTATTGTAAAAATAAAAAATAATCAGGCTGTGTCAAAGAATCACCCTCTCTCCCTCTCTTCCTCTCACCTTCCCTCTCTCCTCCCCTCTCTTCCCGTTCCTTCCCCTTTCCTTTTCCTCACTCCTCAAATAGGCAATTTTGAGGCAAAATAAATCTTTCCTCCTTTTTAGTTGTTTCAGATATTTTCTCATAATGACATAAGACTGATGAATACAATTTCCTTTCTTACCTAGACATTTTTGGTATGGTTTATAGATCTGGGAGGCATATTTAATGTTTTTAAATGACAATGTTTGTAAATAGCCCCTAAAACCCAAATCTTACATCCACAATAAATTAAGCAATGTAAAAGATCATTCCTGAGTTTGCACCATCAATCAGAAGATTTTTGGCTCTGATCTCTAGGATCAATACCTTTAAGAATCTGGACATAAAAATGAGCAAACTGAAACAAACTTCTAGGGACACAAAGTATAAGTAAAAGGGGGAATGAATTTGAAAAACTTGAATACTCATTTTTTTAACAAACTAGGAATGAAGAAGAACCCCATTCATTTGAAAAAAAAAAGTCCATAGCTAAAATCATAATGAAGTTTGGGTAATGTGCACCTTTCCTACTGAGAGCATGAACAAAGCAAGTATAGTCTTCTTTCTTATTTTATTTTTCTTCTTTATGTTTTTGTAGGTGCTTGAGTTTGTATTTAGGACTTTTCTCTTTCTAGGAAGATTACCACTTGAACACCTAACCCAGGCTCACTCCTTTCAACACTGTACTGGAAATCTTAACTAAGAATGCAGGTTAATAAAGAAGAAACAATAACATGTGCAAAGAGAAAGAATATATTACATTGTTCTGTGGGGTGGGGGGAGGTCGTGGGGCTTGAACTCTGTCTGGGCACTGTCCCTGAGCTCTTCAACTCAAAGCTACCACCCTACCCTTGAGCCAAACCCCACTTCCCATTTTCTAGTTTTCTAAAGGTTAATTGGAGATGCGTCTCAGATCCTTTCGTGCCCGAACTGACTTTGAACCTTGATCCTCAGATCTCAGCCTCCCGAGTCTCTAGGATTACAGGCGTGAGCTGCTGTGCCTGGCTTACATTTCATTTTCTGTAGATGACATGGTTGTCCAAAAGAAACCTTGAAACAAGATGGCAAATGCTCTTGGAACTAAATAATGATCATAACAAGATTGTAGGATTACATTTTAACACTCAAAAGTCAATTGCTTTGTAATATATAAGCAATGAAAAAGTGGAAATTATTTAAATTTATAAACACAAGCCATTTATGTTAGCACTCCCAAAATGAAACACATTGGCCTAAAAATTTTATGTGCAAGATATAGATGGGTTAAACAGATACAACTCTGATGAAAGGAATAAAGGAAGAAATACATAAATGGGTGGATATTCAGTGTCTATGAATAGAAAGCCTTTAGTCTAAGTTGATTTATGAGTTCAGTGTGATTGAAGAGTGCTTCAATCCCTTCTGGATTCAGCAAACTGATTCTAAGGTGTACACAAAGAGCAAAAGATAAACAAATTGCACACAAAATTTAAAGACAAGAACACAGGTGAATGACAAACATGGTCTAACTTCAAGACTTTAAAAGTAGATGGAAGATAAGTTTATACCCCCAACAGCCAAAACACTGACAAGGCCAAATATGGCTGAAGATAGAAAGGAACAAGAAATCTCATTCATTGTTGGTGACATTAGCCAACGAAGGTATGGATGCCAAAAGAAATTCGTCATGACCATTTTACAAAGCATACGCAAGATTATATGGAAGAAATTAAATTTAACCTTTATGTACCTTGTACACAAAATTCAGGCAGATTACAAGTAAAACACAGCAATAAAGCTTGCAGGATGGTAACTCCTTTGTACAACTCCTTGAAGTTAATAATTTTAAGGAAGAATGAATAAACTAAAAAAAATAACCCCAATACGCAATCACTTGAAAGAATGTATTTATGTGCTTTCTCTTCCTTCCATTCCCAACATTAAACAAAAAGACACCAATCCTGAAGGAAAACTATGGGCAATTTATACTCCATTTTGATAAATGTTCTGTTTATTAAAAGCTACTGCTGAGAGTGTAAATAGAAGTTCATGACGTGAGAGGAGCTGTTTATGTTATTTATCTCCTGGAATTGCTCATCGCGTTCCTATCCTGAACGTATAAAATGCCTGTCAAGAGATAAGAAAAGCGCAGATAGCCTCCATTTCAAAACTGCTCAAGAGGCTGGAGCAGGCCCTCCCCGAAGGCAGTGCTCAATCTTCAAGACGCCATTGAACACATAAATGGGTATTTGACCTCAACAATCAGCTTAATGTCCCACAAAATGCCCACCGGAGTGACTACAACATTCTGTACGGGTCTGGATCCAGGTTACTTCGCACAACAACTTAGGAAATTCTACCCCTGATTTCCCAGAGATTCATACATACAAACTAAAAGATCCCCCATCCAAACACCTTTCATGCTAGCTCAGCCTGGACAACTCAAATTTCTACCAACCGCAGAATAATTAAGCATAGTATGGACATATATTTAATGGGTAAACTTATGCTATACTTATATGCAGCAATAAGTATGACTTGCATACTCCCCAAACAGTACATAACTCACAATTCCCTTCACCCAAAGTTCAAAACCAGAAAACAGGTTCCATGTTCAGAGCCTGGCCCATCTAGCGAGTGGCAGGCAGTGATGGGGAGGTGTGGGATGAGGAGCGGGGGTCCTGAGGGGCCGGGAAGGCTTTACACCCAGAGCTGGAAAGGAAAAGGCACTTCCATGACCATTGTACTTTCCGGTTGAGATGCTGTGCCCTGACAGAAATAACGCGAATGGACGTAAGGGGTAGGCTCAGAAAGACCACATTTTCTAGTCCCTTTCCCCTCTCTGTTTAAGGAACCATAAATGTTACAGATCCTGTGAGATCACTGATGTTTATCCCATCTTTTCCATGGAATACAATGGAGCCTTGTGAAAGGTTTGATTATTTCCTGAAATCAAGTCCTTTCTAGATATGAACAGAGACCAAACAACACATCAGGGGCTGTCCCTCTGCTTGCTTCCAGTGGACGGGCCTGCCTTTTTTCTCCTCTACTCTTGCAGTCAAATTGGCTCTCTCCGAGGACCTCACCCAGCCATCGCTTGCTTCTTTTCCCTCTGGAGCACACAGTACAGCAGAGCAAGATGAGAACTGAAATGCATCGTTCCCAGTGGAATTGTGAATTGCATCCTGCTTTCTCACCTTCAGAGGTGACACAGGAGAGGTAGGAGTCCATGGAGCCCTCCTACTTCCTGTTTCCTATGGGCTCACCATCCTGTGAAGGGACACCTGTCCTCCCTCGCAGCCAGAGGGGAGGTGTGCTTTCTCATCCGTAGGACATGATTCAAATTGAACCAAAACCCCAACTGAAGGTGAGCCTTGGTTGTCATGAAATGTCAAAGGCCAGGCTAGAGTTCCCCTAAGTCACACACCTGCCAGGGCAGCCACGAGTAACTACGATAGGGTTGGTGGTGGTTTTTTGGTAGAAAATGACACCCAGCTTCACTGAATAGACTGATGCCTTCCTCTAAGTATCTGGCCCTCCTGACTTTATCAAAAAGGAAGAAAAGTGTTGACAAGTTCAGACAAATTAAATTCTCTTATTATATATATTTTCCATCCACCCATTGCAAGGCTGCTAATAACAGAGGGCGAGGCATCTTTAAGAGTTAGCCACTCATTCTTACTCACTGTGGGGACTGGGTGCCAACAGCCACCTCATGGGTGCAGGATCTAACACTATGTTAATTACTTGCAAATGAGGAATGGAAAGCATGGGAAAGAAGGCCACCAGCCCTTGTATGCATCCAGTTAGTGAAAAAAAAAATCTATGTTTAGCAAGCTACAGACATGTCCAACCTGCAGCTGGTTTTAGAGTAAAATAAACCTTGATATGGAATGAGAAAGCTATTTGGGGAGTATAAGTTTTTAAAAATCTTCAGCAAATAGAGGAAGATATAAAACCTTCCATATTTGTTTCTGATTATTAGAAACAAAGTTAGACTGATGCATTTCTGGAGTGTTTTTAGGATGGAACTAAAAAGAAGCCAGCGCAGCTCAGTATATTCTAACCTCGAAGCACTGATCAAAGATGGCGTTTAATTCTAGAATGTTAATGGTTCTGAGAACTCCATCCTTACTTGACAACTGTACACCACTCTGCATGTCCTCAACGGATGCTTCTCTGACTAAGGTAATTTTTCCCCATGGATGTTCCCCTTCTATTTCTTGGCAATGTCAACCTCTTTTTGGATGCTCATGATGCTGGCTCACACTGCATACCCAAACTTGCATCTCCTCAGTTTCTAGGCTGTAAGGACACGATTTAAAATATTAAAAAATATTGATACACTACTCTCACAATCCTTGAGTTGAACAAAACATTTTCTAGTTTCTGAAAAAGGGACCTAAAAATGACAAAAATGTGGATATAATATAACTGGAGACTTCATAAGCTTCCAGATTTGTAGACCATTTTTTTCCTTGCAGCACACCAAACACAACATACATAGCTCCAAGAAACATTTGAAATTCCTCCTTGCCACTCATGAGACTCAACGATAACACTGCACTCATAATAACAAATGTAAGTAAAGCAACATGCCATGTCAGCTGTAGGATACTGTCAACAGTCTTTCAGAAATAGAAATAAAGTAAGGAGTACTCAAGTTTATATTGCCTATATACAGGTACCAGCCACAAAATTTGCACTTACATGCAGCAGTAGATCTGGAAGAAGTCCGTATACTGTCTGGCAGGCAGAAATGGAGGAAGAGTGGAAGTGACAAAGTAAGAAATACACTGGCTACTTTTAATATCACCCCAAGTTCTAAGTGAGCTGGTGCTACAATAAAAATTTTCTGTGAACATTTCTTGTACAAATTTAAGAGACAGGGTAAGGCTCATGTACTCAAGATTTCCTGCCTAAAGAGGAATGTATCTTGAGGGGAAAAGTTATATATTATCATTGTGTACACAGAAATATACCTGGTAGGTCTTATGTTCCTTTGAAGCCGAGATCCCTGTCATAAAAGTGAGACTTATTTTTAAACATTACATGTGAGTGCAGGTTCTTTGTTTTAGCGGGTGGCACATGGGGTTCCCCGAGCTTAGAGATGACAAGATGGAAGGCCCGAGGTTCAAGACAGTGTCTGGCCACGTCCTTGATCAGCTGTATATCTCCTGATCCCCTCGTTTGGGACCATTCTGGGATGTGCAGTCTTAGATGCTTGATCAGGCAGAAAGAGATCTCAGAACATTCGAATGAAATCCATACCTTAAAAATTTTTGCAGGTACTGGCGACTGCAGGGTGACCAGGAGAAGACCCCATTCCTTCCAGCCAACGTGGGGGACATGATGTTACCCTCGGACTTCTTACACATGTTCCCTTCCCCATCGTGCACCATCCCAAAGCTACAGAAGGAGAGAGGGAAAGAAGGCTCCGTCAGAACAAAGAATCGTCGCCCTGTACATACAGGTACCACCCGAGACGGTGAGGATGCCCCCAGATCTGTTCACTAAAATCCAGCTTGTTCACAGTTGTGTGCTCATGGACCTTTTCTCAGAATGGCCCGTTAATGGTCCGCTCCCTGCCCCGTGTCTTCGGCTCTCCTCTCCCAGACATCACAGCATGCTCCCTGGGGAGGGAAGTAGCAGACATGGAAGGTCTAGATGGCTCTGAAGACCTTCGCAAAGGTCAGCCCATTCCTGGAGAGCAGTCACTGTTCATTTTCCAGCCACAGGATGGATCACCTGGGGACAAGGCTCTAAAGGAGACTTTTCCAGGGAATGAGCAAAGGAGAACGGTAGGGGGAGAGAAAGCCAAGAAGGAGGTGATTACTGGACCTGAGGTGCTGTGCTCAACAACCCCATGAAGAATGGAGGGAAGGCAACAGGGACAGGACGTCCGTCGGGTGGAGGAAAGCAACCAGGGCATCTACTTGCTGGTCTCCTTTAGGTAAGTGTTTGTCTCAGAACCGCGTAACAATGCAGCTCAATTTTCCAGGCGTGCCGTTCAGTGGCTGAGCTCCATCTTCTAAGGTCACCTCACACAACCCCATAAGAAAGGCACAGTGACATGCAGGCCAGATGGAGACCCCATATGGGGCCTGAGGAGTGGGAGCTCTGAGGCTCAGGTCAGGGCCGGACCCAGCTAGTGGTGCCAGCTGAGCACGACTAGAAGCTGTATCCAAGGAGATCTGGCAGGCGAATGTTGTCAGATGTCTGCCGGATTCCTGACTGGTACCAAGGGTGCCATGGATGCGGTCATTTCAGCCTCCACCCATCCTCTGATGTTCTGGAAGGCAATTCATCAGGGCCAGTGCAGCCACAGGGCAGGGAGAGTGTGTTGCTGTTCTGAGCAGGATTTGGGCTGAAATCCTGGAAGGGAGGTTGCCAAGGAGAGAACACAGAGGAAACCAGACAGTCCAATCACCATTCTCCTTCCCTTGGAGGGCCTGAGGAGGAGATGCTTCAAGGACCAGTAGGTAGACTAGACATGTCTGCTGCCACCGTGGCCTACAGAATCTGGAGATAGCCTGCTTTTCAAGTTTTTCATTTAAGGCATTCTCTATGATTTTATCGGGCACAGAGTCTCCAACTCTGCTAGGCATTAGGACATCTGACAAGTACACTGACCTGAGCAGCTTCCCACATGTGTATCTTGAAGATAAGGTTGGTATTTGAAACCAACAAATAAAATTCCTATTCAAGTTATATATGCCAGGTATATTTTGTTCCTGCATACCACAGTTCTTTAATTAAAAATAGCTTGCACTTCATGCACTAAAATAATAAATATATCGTCTTTCCTTATGCTTACTAATTTGTAAGTTCCTAAAGAACTGAGACTCATTTACCCATACCCCCTAACCCCCTGCGACAAGGCCTCAACAGGGTCAGCAGTTTCTTTCTCCATGTTGGTTAACTGCATTAAGCACCAACCTCCAGTGACAACACAAACTCAAATACCTGAGTGCTAACTGAACTTCAGACTGAATGCTACCTGTGAGTTACAGTCAATACCAGAAATGTTTAGTGTTGGCCACAATACTATCTGAACGAGTTAATTAACCTTCAGAGAACATACTCTACACATCACTAGTGACATCCAAGGTGAGACAGTGGCAAGTGTTTTTAGCATGCATCTGGACGGTTTACAGTGTATAGGGACTGGTCAGAGTGTGTATGGATTGTTCAGGCTGTACAGTGCAACTGAGGAACTTAGATGCCCTTCCAAGGTCCAGTGGACCTATGTCACCTGGATACTTTGGGTTCTGATGAGGACCTCAGGAAGAAGAGGTGTCCAGAGATTGTGGCAGGCTTCTTGAGAAGCAAGGCTAGACTCCCACCCCAGGTAGATGCTGAGATGGAGTCAGGGGTCAGGTGCGAGTCAGGGGGCTGCCGGGAGACAGCAGGGCTGTGGCGAGGGCTTTGTCACCCATGAGCTGTTGGATATAGGCTAAATTGTTCAAGCTCCTAAGCCTCAGTTTCCCCATGGGGAAAAAATGTGAGGTGAATCGCAAAAGCCTCTCAAGAAACCACACCAACAAAGTTGGCAGTGTGCAGTTCCTAAAGGAACGTTCAGAGACTCTCTTCCTCGATGGGAATACAATCACCATCACATCAGTGATCATGTAGGTTCACTGACGTGTGGGTGTGCCTGTGTGCTGTTAGGGAAGGGGAAAGGATGGATCAAAAGCAAGCCCAAATACTTGTCAACATAGAAACAACTACTTTTAAGAGGAAGGAGGAGACATACGGAGCACTGATGGTCTGATCACGGGATTCCCTGGAGGACGGTGACAGCCATCAGCCTGGGTGGAGGTCACAGAGGGTTTGCTCCAGTATTCTAACGTCCCCAAGTGTGTCCCCCTCTCAAGACGGAGGCTGTGTTCACACGGGCTCTGAAGTGCCCCCAGTTCTCTGTCTCTTGCACCATGCCCCCTACATAAGAAGTTCGAGGAGGATTCTGTACTATTTGGAGGCCACATTTGCTAACAAAAGGCACTCATTGTCCCGACAGGCAGCTCTGGTGTTAACTTAATAAACACTCTCACTTTCAAATGAAAATACTTTTTCCCAGTTTTGGAGGAAATTCTTATACAATGTAGCCCCATCTGAATGAGGAAAGCAATATCAGTAATTGGCTTCTAAGAAAAAATAAACGCAAACTTAGCTTTGCAGAGCTCAAGCTTATCTTTGGTTGTGTTTCCCGCCTGCGAAGGCTAGCACTGAGTGCGGTATCTCAACTGCTTATCAAACGCTGGCAGGAGCACTTGGTGACTTAAATAGTTCTTGACTTGATTGTTTAATTAAATTCAGGTATGGTTCAGAGGACACCAAAGCCTCATGTCATTACAGTAATGAAAGTTTTTGAAGTTTTAAGTCCAGCGGACTATTAAGAATACAATTTTGATTTAGCTGAAAGCCTTGTAAAGTCTGTATACAATTTTCTGAGCAATGAAATAGTCAATCATTACCAGCCATGATCAGTAATGGGTTTACAGGACATTACCAGGAGGCCCCAGCCTCCTGAGACTCCACCGAATATAGGCTCACACACGCACAGACACGCTATGCATATGTGTGCTTGTACGCACACAGGCACACTGAGAGCAATGCTTTGAGCAGGACTTGGAGACTTTGTCTGTGACCACTATCCATTTTCCCATAAAGGATGGTGAAACAAATCACAGACACGACCTGTAAATTCCTGTTACCAGTTAAACTGGATTGAGAGCAAAAAAAAAAAAAAGTGATAGAAAAAAAACGGATTTCAAGTCTAGAATCAACAGACAAGGAATGACTTTCATTGTTGCTTCTGGCACTTTATGGTCATCTGGTGATCTGCAGAGAGCTGGCCAGGCCTGCTGGGAAAGCAGGGAAGTCTTGAAATTGATTATAATATACAATGCCTCATGGCAGGGTGGCATAGGGGTCCACTGGCCTAGGAAATCTTATCTAACTACAACGTGCTTTCATTTTACAAGTCTAAATGCAGAAATTTTCTTCTACAGAGAGGGTGTTGATGAAAGGACATCCTTGCCGAGACGTGGGCACCCAGGCGGAGCCCAAGGGTCTGCCCAGGACCTGCCCTCCAGCTGATCCTCTAGGCTCACGGCACAGCTGGATGCTGCCTCCTGCGAAGGCCAGCCGCACTCAGGTCAGACTCAGACTGTTGGAGAGTCCTTGTGAGGTTACCTTCTGTCTGTACCAACATTCCCCAACTATGCCCTCACACCTGTCAGAAACAGACAGACAGACACACACACGCAACACTGAGAACCACGATGACCACTCCCAACTGACGCCTGGCTACTTATTGTCTGTCCTCAATCGTTTGGAATCTCTTGGCAACTGGAGAATGAGAATGCGTCCGTCACAGGACAGAGGAGCAGACACGGAAAGCTCCTCTCTCCACCTAGCAGTGGGAGGAAAGCTCAGAGGAAGGGAAGGGCTGGCTTCGGACGTGCTCCCCCGGTCCGCCAAGGGGCTGGACTTACTTGTGGCCAGATTCATGGGCGATGGTGAAGGCCAGTCCAAGTCCTGTGTCCTCGTTGACAGTGCAGCTGCGGTATTTGCTACACATCCCGCTTATAGGCGCGAATCCTGTGCAGCGTCAACATTAAAAGAACACAAATATAACAAAATAAGTAATTATATATTTATTTTCCAGCTTTTTCTCTTGGGAAATACGAGACGGGCCCTCCTGGAACAGCTATCTAGTGGGCACCAGTTCAGGGCACCTGATTATGTGTGAGGGGGGTCCATGTAGGAGCCAAGAACACTGTCACATGCGGGTCTGTGCCACGGTCCTGACAGGACAGGAGATGCACTGCGCATGACCGACTCTCCCTTCCTACTTCGGTGAACATGTCCTCTAGGGCCCCAGAAGAAAAGTCTGGGCTGGGACTTCCCCGACACGACCTCATTTCACACTTGTCATAACGAGATTTGTCATATTCATAGACACGATTTATTGTGGTGAAAGGATGCAGTGCACCACTGGCCGAGCATGAAGGCACACAGAGTTCAGAAGTCTGGAGAAACCAGACGTGAAACACCCAAAATGGGTTCTGAGAGCACATGGGACCTGCGGTCTCCCTGGATGTCAGGAACTCTGGGTGCAGGGGTACCCTCTGTCGATCGCGTGCACGCTCCCATGTTCTGGAAGGAAGTCAGGGGTAAGTGCAAACCACTGTACTGGGTGGTGGTGTGCAGGGTGGCCCTGTCTTCAGTTAGGTCCTGAGAACTGCACTGAGGTGAGCAGAGGCCTCACTCAGGTGAAGGACCAGGCCTCCATGCAATGTCTTTCCTGAAAACCAGAGCCAACCTCCTTGGGATTAGGTGTTATATAACAGCATTTAGCATAAAACATCTTCCCTTCAAATAACATGCAGAAAAAATCTAGAAAGAAAAGTGTCGAGTAGGTCACAATTAGAAGCACAATGGTTATTTACAGTAACTATGGGGGAAAGTATCCACGTGCTGACCCATCAACATCAAAATAAGATTTTATTTGAATATTGAGGAAGTTACAGAAAAATGGGGAATATGAGATTGTAGTATATCTACCAATATCTGTAAATGAACTATTTGTGTCACACTGTGTGATATTGAAAAGTGGTTTGAGAAATGAAGGAAATATTTCCTATTGCCAATCAGAAAGAAACTCTTGAATCTCTGAGGGACTTTTTTGGTTCCATAACTATTTTTTTGGGGGGGGGTCTGTCATGGGGCTTGAAATCAGGGGCCGGGCACTGTCCCTGTGCTCTTTTTGTCAAGGCTAGCATTCTATCACTTATCACCACTTATGGTTTTCTGGTGGTTAATTGGAGATAAGAGTCTCATGGAGACTTTTCTGCGTTGGCTGGCTTCGAATCGCATTCCTCAGATGTCAGCCTCCTGAGCAGCTAGGATTACAGGTGTGAGCCAAAAGAGTCTGGTTCTTGATGAATTATTGATGAATGTAAGTGTTCTTGATTAACAATTACTCGGTGAATATTTAGAATCATACAGAAAGTGAGGCTATTTTTTTTTTTACAATTGTGCTGGCTAGAAGCTACTGGTTAGGGGTATGGAACTGAACAATAGTATATAGCATATATTATATGATATAGTGAGTAATATATATGATATATATTATATGATATGGTGAGTATGTTATACAACCATCCCCACCCAAAAATATTCGTGTGTATGAGCATGACACACACACATGCACGTGCACACACTCACACACACACGGCCCTGCAAATCCTACTCGAGCATCTCTACACATCACTCATAAACCAAGGAGAATCTTACCCAGAGTATCGCAGGGCTCATTCTTCCACGAACATATATCCAAACCGGTGAGTAAGATGGCATGATCGTGCCGAGTTCCATCTTTTCCCATCAGTCCAGATTGCCACTGGCAGAAACTACTTAAAGTTCGGTCTGCGTGGTGACTTATCACCAGTCCTGGCTGTGTGAGAGCGGCAAAGACCCCAGGAACGGGGAGAAGAAACATGCTGTAAGATGGTTTGACATGAACTTTGGTTTCACATAGGTGCACCAGCTAGATGCGTAAACTAACACTTGGGTTTCATGGAGTAAAATTCAAACCTGCGCTCATAATAATAAATGTACATCTGTGGAAATGGAACCAGGCAGATGGAGGGGGCAGGTGGGCTTGGGAGAGGCAGGGGAGAAGGATGGAAGGGGTGATATGGATCAAGATGCATTCACTCAAAAACTGATATGTTGAACTGAAACCTCTCTGTACAACTACTGAAAGATCATTTAAGAAAAATAAAGGCAGTAAATACACCTGTATAGGTTCAGTTTAGTTTGTGAACTTCTCTGTTCAAAGTGAGTTGGAGTTTATCCCGCTGCTACACTGTTCTGTGGGCATAGTCAATGACCCATGAAGTAGAAGGTAAACCCTTGGGTTATTTGCATTCAGTGTCTTGAACTAGACCTTGGGAAAGTAAAAGTGACAAAGCACCTACAGAACACACCTAGCCACTGACACATTTGTGTCAAACAAAGTCAGTGCCAGATCCACGGAAGACTTCTTTTAACATTTCTCAATGGCAACATTAATACCGTCCTGTAACTCCTGCATATCTTGTGAAATGATCTGTGATGCTGCATTTCTGAAAACGAAATTCCAACTAGAAGAAACAATGCTGAGGGTATTCACTGAGTCTTGAGTGAGGTATAAGAGTGGAAACCATGAGAACTCACAGGAATGGATATGTTGGAGGTAGTCAAAAAGTCCTATTTATAAGTACGTTATAGTTTCCAGTGGGTTGTCAGAGATCATTAACACCTCAATTTCAGTATAGGATCTTGGTTTTTTTTGTTTTTTTTTGTTTTTTAGAGATCTCACTGCTATGTCTTTCAGTCCCCAAATGTATTTTCTCCTTAAATGGTGATTTTTGCTTTCCCAGAGTCAAATGCTCTGTGCAGGCACTGGGACATGCTTTGCGTGCCTCGGCAGGCCATTTCCAGAGGAACCCCATGGATTAAAGTTAACACAGGTGTGTGATCAAACGATAACCTTGCTGGTTCTTTGCTGCTTGGATGAATTCCAAGGTGAAAACCTTTTAATACAAGGAATAATTAACCTGTCACCTGAGAAGCCCCGCATGGTCAGCGGCTCCCGGCAGCCCCCACCACCCAGGCTCACAAAAGACAATGGGCCTGAACCTTCCCTGACCAGTCAGGCTGGATTCAGCCCATGCATGCCCTGTTGCCTGCACCCCACCCAGCACAGCAAAGAGAGGATACCCATACATCTCATGAGTGATCTCCAGACTCTAAAAGAATCTGCTTTATCAGCAAGGAGGCTGGGGTGGGTAGGGATTCTGAAGGGTATTGTCCAAGGAGGCCTACCTTGGGTCCAATACCCTCTTTCCTTGAAGCGTCGGTGACCAGCTTGAGGATAACAGAAATCAGACCCTTCTATGCCTAGGGACCCCCAAGTAGTGGCATCACCCAGGGCTCGCTGTGAACCAGATGAGCCTGTGTGGGCACAGGTGTAGCGTGCTCACATGCAACCTGGAGTCTGCAGTTAGAAAGCAATGAGAGCGCTGTGTTTAGCCTCCCAGTGTCTCTGCCAAAGACTGAAGGTGGAGAAAGCTGCTGCATCCACCTTCTGATGGAAGTAATGCAGAGGTGTACAGCCCGACTCAGCCTCTGGGCTACAGCACGTGTGGAGGTGTCTACTGAGCCACTGGCTTCTGGGAAGCTCATAAAGACATCTTTTGTCCTTTGTCTTCCTACTGTCCCCCGCTCACAGGATAAAGCAACTTTTCTATTCTAGGTTTTTCACCAGCTAATTAGAAGTATATTCCTTAATATCTATGCACAAAGAATGGAAAAAAAAAACACACTTGAAAGAAAAAGAAACTTGTTCTAGTCGCACAATATTGAATACTTTCTACTCTAAGTGAAAGAGGTGAATATACAAAAATTATTAAAAAAAATACCCAGAATGAATATATACAGCCCAAAGCATTACTTTGTGCTCATTTTTCCTGGGAACAATCAAGAACAACAGATTCTAAAAACAAAATACCTGTTCATCTTCTAGAAGAATGAGCCCTACAATAGCTATGTTGATGTTTCCTCCTATCGTCCCATCCTTGAACAAGGCAGACACCTGAAACAGACAGAAAGCCACTATCAGTTCCAGACACAGCAGCCCACTGTAACCAGAGTCATGCACAGCGATTGTAATCGTCATGTGTAAACAGGCAGCCGGGAAGACCTGACCATCAATGATGGAGACCTTATTTTGTCTACTTGGAAGGAAAAGCAAAAGTCTGAGGTAAATGTGGGAGGTTTCACCGACATCAACACTAGTGAGAAGACTGATTACAGGATCTGAGTATTCAGTGTTCTCATGGAAGTTTAAGGATATGTGGGATGTCTGTCTATCTGTCTGTCTGTATATCCTGGCAGAGTTTCTCTATGTGATCTAGGTTGTCCTTGAACTCATGATCCTGCCGTCTCAGTGTTTGAAGTGCTGGGATTTCAGGATACTAACAACATCAGGCTGGGAGCATTCTTTAACTCATAATGCTCACACTGTCCTGCAAAGGATTTCCACAAGCACAAGAGGACTGTCTGGAACAAGACCATGTGAACACAAGAAAAAGAAGGGGGATAAGAAGAAACGAAAGGACAGTGAGATCCAGAGGGAGGACGGGTGCAGGGTGTGGGCCGGTCTGAGACACTGTGTCTGCCACCAATGCTCCGCGGGGCCCAGAAATATAGAAAAACAGAACAGAGGCAGGCACACCCACAAACCAGACAGGCTGGGCTCTGAGGTCCTGAGGAGCACTGGCTCAGCCCACAGGCAGGGGCAGGGCCACTCCACATCCCTCTACCCCTCGGGCCCCGGGATTCCGTCCATGAAAAGCAATCTTGGCTGCAATAATATAGCAACTCTAGGGAAAGCTGCATTTGAGGCTCTGTGCCTACTGAGGTAGAATATCTGGGGAAATATGGTTGTTATTCTGCTCTCACACATGTCTGAGGAGGTTGGCTTTCATTTGCAGTGGTCTAGATTGCAAGCCGGAGGCAGTGGGGTTTCTTCTGCCTCTCATCGCCTCTCAATAATGACTGCGGCTGCAGTTTGAGACAAAGACAGCCTTCCTCTGGGACGACTCTCCACAGGTCCTGCCATGGTTCACGTCCAAGCCTGGTCCCCTGAGGCCCGGCCCCGAGACGGGCATGTCCCGTGGTCGTCCCAGCCACACCTCTGTGCCACTCAGGGGCAGACTTACTGCACCTCGGTCTCAACCTTCTCCTAGAAGGTTCTAGCACAGAAGGCACCTAGGAACTCAGGACAGCTGACAGGAGGACGTGCAGAGACCCATTCCACCTTTGGCTCGGGCCACGGCAAAACTCAGCGTTATCTCGGGAGCAGGGTCTCCCACGCGAGGCCCGGGTCCCGAGGGCGGGCGGGAGGTCGGCCTACCATGTTGAGCACCGTGAGGACGTAGGTGGTGATGTTGCTGTGGCCGTGATTCCGCATCATCTCGCTGTCCACCACCACCAAGGTCTCCACGGTCAGCTCCTCTGGCCCGGGGGACCTGAGGGTGGAGCGCTTGCCCCTCCGGCCAGCTGAGTACTCGTCAGCTAAGACGAAGAGGTCCTCGGTAGGCGGCTGGGGCGTGTCTGTGGGGGACAAGTTAAAGCAAATTCTGTCATTGTGAGCTGAGGCCATGGCACTTGGCTGCATCTACATCTACCAGCTCCCGGATGGCATGGCCAGGGCACCCCGAGGCTGCCAGCCAGGTGGGCTGCAAGGGGGTGGTGGGCCGGCCAGCACGGCCGCATGGTGACTCTGCCTGCCGATATCTGCACAGGCGTGTGTCTGCACAGCTCTGCATCTTCACTTACAGTTATCCTTGTCAATAGTTAAGTAGAGAAGGCAGACAGATGGATATATAGACAGATGATATATAGACAGATGATATCCATACAAAGATAAATAACTAGCCAGGCATGGTAGCTCACGCCTGTCATCCTAGCTGCTCAGGAGGCTGAAATCTGAGGATCAAGGTTCAAATCCAGCGGGGGCACCAAAGGACCTGGGGCTTTTATCTCCAATGATCCTCTAGAAAATGGGAAGTGGGCCTTGGCTCAAGGATAGGGCGTAGTCTTGAGCTGAAGAGCTCAGGGACAATGCCCAGGCCGAGTTCAAGCCCCGTGACCCACTAAAAAAAAAAACAAACCCAAGCACGAATAACTTTTAAAAAACAGTTTGGAAATGAGGGAGGGGAGTGACACTGTTAGAAAAGAAATATACTCATCACCTTAATTATATAACTGTAATCCTTCTGTATATCACCTTCACAATAAAAAATTTAAAAACCTACTTGGTCATGCAAAACTTTAAATATAGTGTATGATAGTTGTATAATGTAGTTATCGTGGTAATCATGGCCATAATGTCCTGTAATATTATTTTGTTGTGACTGAGAGCAAAATAGGGAATTCTTCATTGGTAAATCCTAATATACAAGATCTAAATATACAAATACAGAATTTATGGAACAAGGTTCTTCAATAAAAAAGTGACAAATTAATGTCCCTAAAAGTTTAATGAAATAGTGCTGGCTTGCATTTTTTCCCTTATAAAGACTTTTGGTAATTCTTTTAAGAGTTGATGCTACGTATCGACACAAAGCTGGTTTGCCAATATTGTTTCCAGCGTGTTCTCCACTTCTTGTAGCATCTGCACTCATTGAGGAGTTCAGTTTCTTAGAAAGTGACATGCATACTCGCCTAATTTAAGTAGATGACGGTCTCCTTTGCCCTTGTGAGGTAATTCCTCTGTAAAACATTTTTTTTTGTATTTACAACCACTTGAATCATATTACAAACAACAGGACTTAGCGGATACCAGAGAAAGTGAGTCTAGAGTTGTTGCACAACCCCATGCTGGACAAACGCTGTGTGTCTGACTGATACTCACAGCCAGTGTTTTCATCTTCTTTATTAAAACTCAGCCTGGGTATCTCTAACCTAACAATCTAGACTCCACATTTTTCCAAAAATCCAAATCGTTTTGGATTTTGTGCTGACTTGAAGTCCTGAGTGAAAAATCCCACACTGTATCTCTTACAATGAATCACCGTTGAAACACAATTTCACTAAAATCACTATATAAAACTGCCCTCCGGGGATGCTTGTAACATCTGGGGGAAACAAGGGGTTTCGAGTTTAATTTTGAGTCCTATTCCCAACATCTCCCATTAGGTCCATGTTTAAATATTTTCAAATTCCTGCTCGATAATTTTGACAATGACTAGAATTGTTGACATACATGGGCGAAAGCAGTTCAGGTAGGAGCTATTTCAGCTAAGTTGCCCTCTGGACTTGCGTGCACTTTTGGGAGAATCACAATTGCCCTCTCCATCTGCAGCCCTCTCCATCTGCAGTCCACATCCGCGCTCAGGCAGCTTCAGCATAGACACAGGAGCGTGGCTGCCACAGGGCTGTCTTCACCATGCAATGTCCACCAGCCTCTGTGTGGGGCAGCGGGTGGGGTCATACAGACAGAGAGCATGGACCTCACCCACCCCTTATCCTTCTCAGGAGAACCTGAGAAAGGGCTTTGATGTCTGGACAGTGAGAGCTGAAAGTCCCCGAACTTCACTTCTACAGGTGGAGAGATGTGAGCACAATGACACGGGGTACAGCGCAGGGCAGGCTAGCCCCAGGTCCTGTGGTAGGCACAGGAGAGAGGGGCTCCCTGCTTTCACTGCCCTCAGAGCCAAATCCTCCCCCTTCAGGATGGATCTTGGAGCACAGGGCTTTTCCACAGACAGCTTCCATGAGCACTGAAGACACACATTTTCTGAGGTGGAGAGTCTCACAAGAAAGATTTGCTATGAGCATGAACTTCTCCAACACAAAACCTGCACCTCCAAGAATGTGCAAACAAGGGGACTGAGTTTTCCGTATTCGTGTGAATACAGAACTTGGTTTTTGTTTTCTGTACTAGAAGATATGGGTTCTGATGCCTGCAGGCCTTGGGAGTCTCAGGGAGCTTATCTGTTGAGGTGCTGAGCAATTCTCACCCATTCCTCTTACTGGCCAAGGTTCACAGAGCACCTGCCATGGGCTCAGGTCTGCTGCAGGAGGTGAGTCAAGAGACCTCAAATTCTGAGGAGCATGGCTTGGGGGGAGCCCACGTTCAAGTCCTGTGAACGAAGGGCTGGTGTGAGGTTGCAGGAGGCTGAGGGAATCCCAGAAAGCTGTGATTTCGGGAACGTGGGGAGTTTCCACATAAAATGTAAACAACCGATCACCTCCTGCTCGTGACAAAGACCAAGGCCACTATAAATCCTGGTGACAAATTTCAGGTAAAGCATACCCTGCTTCATCTGGTCTTTTGATGTTTTGATGCGGTAGAGTAAAGCACATAAATAGGTATATAAATAAATGACCTCAGCAGGAAAACTATCAGGGCTTTAATAATTCTAAAACCTCAAAAATATAGAATTGCTCAGTAGAAATGCCAGAATTCTTTTTGACAATATCAGCATATTCTATATTTCGTTTAATCTGCCCTGGGAACGATTTCTTAAGAAAGAATCACAGAAGATTCTGTGAGGAGCTGTCTAAGGAAACGGAGAATAATGACTCCCTGCAAATCACTGCTTGGAAACAGCAGGGACAGGCAGATCTATTTAGAAGAAAAGTGAAGTTTTCCACAGGCCACACAAAGACACAAATCACGAGAGAGACACGGGAGTCACCCTTACGTACATTTCTTGCGTCTTCCGCAGAAGTGCTGTTTTGGTGGCAGTCTGAGGGCATGCCGGTCACCGCGCAGGCTTTGGTTTGCCAGCTCTCGCTTCCTGACGACCGTGAGGACCTCGTTGGCCCAGGGGGTCTGGGGTGCCAGGGGCTCTGTGGATCTTTTGTACAGCATGTGCGAGGGTGAGCAAGGGCCGGTTGGAGGGTGACAACTCAGTGTCCCTGCGAGGTGTGCGGGAAGTGGCTTTAGGAAATAGTCTGCTTCCTCTGTCCTTATCATGCCTGACTAGAAAAGGGAAATAAAGGGAAATAAAAAACACAGTCACACTTCCAATCCTCAGCCGACCTGCCCCATCACTGTTTCACACCCATGCTGCTGGGCCCAGGAGGAGCCAGGGAGGGAAGGATTCACACACCTGGGCTGAGATACAGGAGGCTTCTTCCTCCTCAGATCTCTGGCCTCTCCCTCATCCTCCCCAAGCACAGCAGAGCAGAGTGCTGACTCAGACAGCCCCCTGACAATACTATAAACGTACTTCATTTAAACCCAAATGATGGGTGATTCAAGGAAACGTGCACAGACTTAGACAGTTTTTTTTTTGTTTTTTGGTAGAACGTACCAGAGAGAGAAAATTAGCATCACAATAGTTTAACTTGAGACATTCAGCAAAGAGAACTTAATAAACATCATTCCAGAAGAAATTATTTAAATGAAAGGATTTACTCAGGGCATCAGAAAGACCTTTCTCAGTGGGACTCTGGGGGACAGGGGAAATAAGTGCTTTTATAAAACACTGAAGCGTTCAAATTGTATTAATCATTCGCATTGCCTGGGGAAAAGCCAAAAACTTTCTCCTTAGATCTGGACTAAGCTGGGACTATCTCTTTTCACCACCATTATCAGCACGGATTTGGATGTTTCTGCAAGAAATCAGAATGGAGAAAGTCAGATGCCTGCATAGAAAACCAATATGAATATAGACTTTTAAAATTTTCTTAAAGATATTGGGCACTAGTGGCTCATGGCAGTAAACCTGGCTACTCGGGAGGCTGAGTTCTGGGGATCACAGACTGAAGACACCCCAGGTAGGGAAGTCAGTGAGATTCTTATCTCCAGTTAACCACCAAAAAGCCAGAAGTGAAGCTGTGGCTCAAGGGGTAGAGTGCTAGCTTTGATCACAAAGCTCAGGAGTTGAGTTCAAGCACCACACACGCACACGCACACACACACGCCCATACACACACACGCACACACACGCACACACACGCACACACACGCCCATACACACACGCACACACACACGCACACACATGCACACACACATGGCCATACACACACACGCACACGCACACACGCACGCACACACGCACGCACACACATACACACACGCACACACGCCCATACACACACACTCACACACGCACACACACGCACACATACACACACACCCATACACACACACGCATGCACACACACACACACACACACACCCATACACACTTTCTTAAGGATATAAAATGGAGTGACAGCATTGTTACTTTTTAGAATGATAAAAAAAAAATTTAAAGCCTGGTAACCCGACAGTGAGCGAGGAGAAGACAAATGGGTAAAAGTGGAAACTGAGGCCATGCTAGGAGGCTAGCTAGCTAGCATCCGAACTATCCAACCCATTCATCAACAGTGAAAACACACTACTCAGTTCTAGAATTTAAACCTCGAAAATCCTCACCAAGGATTTCTTATAATTATTTTTGTCTACATTTGGAAGATTTGGCACATAAAAAGATTGAATCATAATCATCATGTTCCAGTAAGGTGGCACTCAGACATGCAAGGATGATTCAATCACGCAGATCAGTAAGAATGAAACAGTAAACATCAACAGGCTGAAACATAAACATCACTTGGGTATCTCAGTAGCTTCACTGAAGGTGTCTGATGAAAATCAATATCCTTTTATGTTAAAAACGTATGAACAGCTTATAGTAGAAGGGATGGCTTTCAACACAATAAAGGTCATATATGGAAAATGCACACCTAATCCCATACCAAACCAAAAGCTTTCTCTTTAAGACCCGGAATTAGACAAGGCTACCCTATTTTACCAGATATTGGAAAATATGTGAAATTGTCATTTTTGCAGTTGACATGATCTTACATCAAACCCCCAAAAAGATTCACCAAAAGCACTAAAATGAAGGTATTTACCAAGGCTGCAGAATACAAAGTAGCCTTAATAGCATTGCTGTGTAACAATGGTGAATGATAAATCACTGAAAGAGCTACAAAAATGTAGATGTACGTTTAGCCAGTGTTTCCCATTGAAAGTTATAAAACACCAATCAGAGAAGGTGAGGGGGGGATGAAGGATGTCTTTGTTGGACCATATAATAGCAGAAAGAAGTGTGAAACTTATTAAACGTTGGATAATTTTATGCCACTTATGGCTGTCCAATATAAGTAGCTATGTTATCTTGATGAATTGTTACCCCGAAGAAGATATGACAAATGTGTTCGTCATATCTGGAATCCGTGTCCAATTCTTGTTGGGGACTTTGGGGGTAGGGAGTCTGTGTCACCTCAGCATCCAGCACATGAAGCACAGTGTGGGATGGGAAGTTCTGAGGGATCCTGAACAAACAAAGTATTTCTGAGATCTTGGGATCCAGGAGAGGCAGAGGTGAGGTGTGGTAGGTGAGGTAGAAGAGAGGGACGTCGAGGGGTTGAGTCCAGTTTAATTAGACATGCAGAGATTAAGCCCTGGACACCGCATTCCTGCCAGCTGGGGTGGGGAAGGCAGAGGAAAACTTGGTCAACCATCACTGAGGCCACCAGCCGGCCCCGTGGGGGGTAGACCTCCTGGGGACCAGACAGCACTCAGCACCAAGAGGGAGAAATACTTGGAATTCAAGCCAGGAATCCAGGAAAAGGAGGAGGAGGAGGGAGAGGGGTGGAGGGAGAGGAGGGGGAGGTGGTAGGGGAGGAGCAGGAGGGAATGTTGGAGGACATGGTGGGGGAAGAGAAGGAGGGGGAGGTGATGGAGGAGGAGGAATTCCAGGGGGAGGAGGAGGGAGAGAAGGAGGAGTTAGAGGGGGAGGAAGAGGAAGAGGAGGAGGAGGAGGAGGAGGAGGAGGAAGAGGAGGAGGAGGAGGAGACAGCAGCTATGGCTAGGCCTTATCTTTTTGGTATTCCAGACTATCATCAACTAAAGGAGAATGCGATCCTGTGAGGTTTGCAGCTTCACCTAGGAATGGCTGAGTCTCGAATTCCGTACTAGACAAAGCAGCTCTCTGTTCTTCAAAGCCAATCACCAGGCAATGCCACCCATGTCAGTGTCAAGTCAGTGAACACATCACTGAAGGTAGAGAGTGCAGTGTGAAACTAGAACGGAAGAAATTCCACCTTGCTTAAAACTCTACATGATATTTAAACAAGTCTTTGCTTTCTCCGCCACCCTCCAGCTCCTCTGAGTCCCGGCACAGGCGTTATGTACCTCCTGGCATGGACTTGTGGGTTCAGAACTGACTGGTCAGGCAGCTCAGAGACGTGCTAGATTTGTGACTCCAGGGGAATTCTGCAGCTTCTCTGTTATTTTGTCATCTACAATAGATAGATACATATAAGGATGACTACTTACCCGGAATCTGTGGGACTTAAGAATAATAGCTTTAAAACAACACATGATGCATGACAACCATTGGCGAATTACCAAATTAATAAAACAAAGGGCAAAGAATGATGAGTCTTCACCAGAGCTGATCTCTGTCATCAGGTGACTCCAGGAGCACAGAATTTTGGAGTCCCTCACAGCTCTGACAGTGTTGCAACCAAAATCTCACTCATACAAATGTATCTTAGCCTTCTGCACTAGTTCTACGTTCCTGGTAGACCTCCTGTGTATTCTGCGATGACTGTTGTGATTTAAAACCATCCTCTGGCGCTTTTTCTCTTTTTCTTGCCCACTGTCTCCATACACCTCCATCTAATGGGGGCCTGCCACTTGTTGCCAATAAACCCTTTCTTCCTGGAAAAAAATCCTTGCTTCTGAGTCTCAAGTGACTGTGATGGACGGGTAGAGAGAACCTGCAGCTGGTGGAGTTGTGAATTTTGTTGGCCATTGCCCTTATGCATTCATAACTTACCCCTGTTGCATTTTATATACAAACAATTCCCGATCCTATTAAATATCGACAACATAGTAACTGATAAGCATGATATTCATTGTCCCTTGATAAGCAAAGGACAATGGAAATTATATTTCAATGTCACTGCTCAGCTTGCTGCATACGTGTGAGGCGATGTAAAATGACATGCAAAGCATGGACGATTAATATTCCTTCTTAGAGGAATGTTGATGAACAGCTTGATACTTCTGCAGTGTCTAGCACAACCCTGCCACCCATCAGCATCACCATGCAGAGGGCGGATCAATAACCAGGCTTTCTCAGATGCCAGGGGCCCCAGCGCTCTCCCAGGGCAGTGCTCACAGCCAGAGCTGTAAATCATTGTCAGAGGGAAGCTCGCACGAGTCACTGAGAAATACCTGGGAGACAGGTGAAGAGAGGAAAGGAGCCTGCCATTCTGACTCGGAGACAGGCGAGGAGAGGAAAGGAGCCTGTCATTCTAAGGTCAAGACACACAGGCTGCTTCTCAGTAACTGATGCGTGAAAGTAGATATCTATTTATATATCATCTGTCTCTCTGTGATCTCTTAATATAGGCAGCAGAAATAAAAAAGTAAAATCGATTGGCCAATGGTTATTCTAGAGGCCATTTCTTCTGTAGAGTAGAGACTTCCGCTGATGTGGCTGCAAGCCGATCTCGGGGCTAACCTTTATCCTTTGCCAGTGTGCTGGTGGTGGGCAGACTCGGTGATGAGATGGTAGTACAAACAGTATTTCAACCCCAAAATAATTTTATTGTAACTCACCTCCTTTTTCTTTTCATTAGCTTGGTATAAAAGAGAAGTATTCTACTCAATCTCGGTTTCCTAGGAGATATCTCAGAAACACCAGACAATCTCAGCGGTTCACTGAACTTTTATCAAGGCTTTTTATCTTCAGAATCAGACACAAACCAAACCAAGACAGATTCACCCCCTTTTCTGCCATGTCTTCTCCAAACCACAGTCAATCTGTTGCATGACTGTATGGGATATTTTGAGAATCAGACTCAGCCAACGTCTAAAAGAAGCTAAGTAAGCCAAAACACTCCTCTCTCCCCAGGGGATCTTAGATCTGGTTCTTTTTCCTCCTTTTACACCTGTTGAACACACTGGGCCTTTTCAAACCCTCAAGGTCAACAGGGCGGATGCTCTAGTCACAAGAAACCCTAATGTCCCAACAGACCCAGAGTTTTTGTTTTCCACAATTTTCTCAGCATTGCACTCAGTTTCTGGACACATTCCAATTGCTGATCTATGCACTCAAAGCCTAACATTTGACACTTGACATTTGGCCAATTTTCTGTAAAGTGGTATCTTGTTAGTTATGGTATTATTCATGTCACCATCATATAGTCAAGACTTGGTTTCTCACAAACCCTCAGCTCCTACCACAGTGACACTCAGCCACATCCACAGTGCCCAACGACTGCACAGGATGGAGAAGGGGAAAGAGAGTGTTCTGGGAGGAGAAGAGGAGCAGGTGGGAGAAGGCAGCTTGGGGCTGACTGGCAGGGGAACAAACAAATGGCATGCCCTGACTCTCGAGAGATGTCCAGTGAGCCTGGCTTCCTAGCACCACTCAAGCAAATCCATTTTATTTGCTGAGCTTTATCTGGCCAGACACAGCCAGTGTAACCCAGCGTCACGTTTTCTTGACAGCCAGTGACACCCCTGAGAACATGGATAGCTCTGGCACAGCTTCCAAGAGCCTCTCCCATGCTCTCTGTCCAGGCAGGACTCCATCTTCCTGGCTCCAGACTTGCACTCTCCCCAGGCTTCCTTACTTTTCAACTTGGGTGGCACTGTAAGAACTTGCTTCTTGCCATGATGAGCTTGGTGGTAGGCAGACAGTAGACCCAGGCCTGGAGCAGAAGGACAGATCATGTTGTGGCCTTTAAAGCAAATTTGGCTGCAGTCTTGACTCTGCCTTTCTTTGGTGAGAAGTTTGCTTGTGATTGTGCGAGTGTGTGTGTGTGTGTGTTTGTATGTGCGTGTATATGTGTGTGTGTGTGTGTGTGTGTGTGTATGTGTGTGTGGGGGGGGCATGTGTGTCTGTGTCTGTGTGCATGCCCTGTCCTCAGATCCATTATTTTAAGTTTATAAATAAAGGACAAACCTACAACTGTTTTACAGGGAAACTTTTCACATTCAATCTATATGCTTGAAATGTCTCAAAGACAATGATAAGAGAACAATTTAAAGAGCAAAGGGGAGATTTCTGAAAGTGGAAGGCTGGTGTGTGTGCAACCTACAGAAGAGTCGAGGAGCTCCCGGGCCTTGCTGTGGGTTGTGAAATGAATGAGCGATCTAGGGTGGATGTGTGAGTCACAGAAGGCAGAACGGCTGTCACCTGGGATGTCCTGGCAGCCCTGGCCGTGGGAATGAGGCCTGTGTGGTTAGGGCTCATGGGTGCTGAGTCAGCCTTGTCCTCTGGCCCCACAGGACATGGCCAGAACCACACACACTTCCCCGCTCCTATCTGGTCCATCCAGTGTGTGATTCCTCCGAGGAGGCTCACGTTCCTGCCCACACTGCTCCGTGGACACTTGGCTCGTGAGTCAGCTGTTTTCCCTGTGAACGCTGGCCCTGGAGTTATGAGTGCTCCTGCCCCCTGTGGTATCTGCATTCCTCGCCATGGCACTCTTCCTAAGCCCAGGGTCTGGGATGCTCATATAACACGTCTGCAGATCTTGCTAAGAATGATCACATTGACTATGGATCACCTCCTTTGCCGCGTCTGTCCCATGTCATCATCTGTAGTCCTTGGAACAGAAAAGCACCACAGGGATTCACAGCTATGTTTTCCTAGATGAAGGAACGAAAGCTGGAACCATCGCATGTCCTTCCTTCAACTCACAGAAAGTGATACATCCTTGGAACAGATCGCATGCAGCAGGGAGGTGGAAGGGAGTGCCGAGAAACACTTCCACACTCAGGACTCCAGGTGCTTCATGATGCGTGCAAGCAGCCAAGGCAGAAGACTCCACAGGGCAAGGATCGCTGTGTGCAGGGGAGGAAGGAGACTGCGGAGGAGGGAGGTGGGTGACGGATTGGCAGGCTTCTCCTCAGGGGACAGGGAGTGAATGGTACCCGGCACTCAGGCTCTTTGTGAGGTAATGGACATAGTTTAAAACCAGATTACTGAGATGGCTGCACAGCTCTCTAAATTGCTCAAAAAGTCTCTGAGGTGTCTACTTCATGGAGTAGCATTTTAGTATATAAACTCTCTTTAAATATAAAGAGAGGGAGAAATAAAGCAAGCCGAGGCTCTGTGCATGGGATGGAGACACACTGGCTGTCAGACCTCCGGGCTTTCAGGCAGCCGTGTCCTCTACATGATGGCATCTCCCAGAGTTCAGGGGCCTGAGATGAAGTCATCCACAGATCGGCCGGAGACATGCGCCGTTGGTAAGACATGATTCCACACAGAGCTGCAAAGGCTGGTGGGTTGGGATGGGGGGAAGGTCACCTTCCTTATAGAAAACAAAGGCGGATGATGAAGTAGAGGCCATGGGAGGCCTGGACTTGGGTGTCAGTCTCGGGGCAGGGCAGAAAGGTCTGTCTGCTGTGCTTCCCAGCCACATCGCACGGAGGCAGTGAAGCCTGGAAAGCAGTTGTGATTTCTTTTGCACTGCCTCTGGGCCGGGCAGGCATGAAGGCAGGGGTGACGTTTCTGTGGGATCCCATCCGTGCGCTGGGCAGGACCATAACTCATCTCCACTTGAGGAGGCACGTGCCAGGTGGAGGGTCTGACGCATGGAGTGAGTTTAGCACCATCTGGGGGTCCACTTATGGCTCTAGCCTTTCTCTGTGAAGGAAAGAAGCTGCCCTGGCCTCTGGGCTGGGAGACCCGGCAGCTGTGGAGGGCAGTGAGACGGTGTGTGTATCCACCTGGGATCCGTGGATCGGACACAAATGCATCCAACATGAGTCCTGAAGGCCCAAGTATATATTTATATATACATACATATGCTCCCGGACACGTCAGGCTCCTGGGGGACGTATCAAATTTACGTCACATCCCACTTCTAGGCTACTAACTTCCAACTGTGTGATCTTCCGATCATGTGGCAAAGCATATTTGAAATGTTCTCTGGTAGGCTATCTCCATCAAGCTTTAGTGCAAAATTTACTATAGGATCTTTCTTTCCTCTAGAAATAAACCATTGATTGCTGTATGGACTGCTTATTAGATGTCAAGTTTGCAGACTATGCTTCATTCCTTTTATGTCAAAATGCTTCTCCTAATACCAACACAACCGAATGTAGTAGTAGTAGTAGTAGTAGTAGTAGTAGTAGTAGTAAGAAACTTTCCAGAAAAAAAAACACATTTAAAATTGCAGCCTAGCTATGTAGGAGACTGAGATTTGAAGACTGAGGTTTGAAGCCAGCCAGGGCAAGGAAGTCTGTGAGACTCTTACCCCAGCTAACCACAGCCAACGCCAGGAGTGGTGATGTGGCTCAAGTGCTTGAATGTTCACCTTGAACAACAACAACAAAAAAGCTCAGGATCCGCATCCAGCCCAGTGTTTGAGCTCCAGGACCAACCAACCCACAAACAAACCTATAAATAAATATGCCATACCTGCACAAGCGTACATACATATATGCTATATGTATGTACGTATATATTACATATGCATATATACTGGTGTCAATGGTGTCTCTATAAACCATGCATTTTTCACTTTTATTTGGAGCTACTCAGATCGTACCACTGACACTTCACTGGCCATGTTCCTTCATATAGTAATGCAGGAGAAAGTACAGATTTGCTCCACTGAATGTGGGACTTTGGGGGCTTTTCCAAGTGATGAGATTTAAGTTCTGGGGTAGACAGAGTGTAAAACCTACAAGTGTAGATTGTTCTGTTCCAACGCTGATTGAAGAGTTGGAGAAAAGGGTGGGTAGGTTGAAGGGAAAGGCAGTGGGTAAACGCCTTTGGTATGGCTGCTTCTTGGCGTTCTCTGCATTGTCACCAGGCCCAGGCGAGCCACCAGTCCTGACCCAAGTCAAAGCCTCAAGATGCCTGTGATAGAAACCACAGAAGCTGTGCGCCAAAATCCACCCTTCCAGGCAAGAGATGTAAAGATGGACTTCGAGAAGTATTCATGTGAACAGACCAAGAGTGCAAACAATGTGTAAGTAGATTGGGAATTCAGACATGGGGTTTAGACTTTTAACCCACCACAAAAGAAATTCTCCCACCAATACCCAAATAAACATAATGATATGGAGCACACATTCCTCACACACAACTCTTGTCTGCACCCACATTGTGCAGAATACACGAATGAGGTCACGGTTACCGTAAGGACTCTGTGACTTCACGCCATGTGTGCTCAACCTGCAGCTGCAGGGCCATTGCTCCTGTCTCACCTCACACCGGGGCAGCCACACCTTGGACAGGGTTGGATTTGAAACCAAGATCCAACAAAAATGACCTCTTGGAATTTTCCAAATTGAACCCATTTTAGAGTATGTGAGAGAAAAGTGAAATCTGAGCTGCGAGTAGTCACCAGGGAAGAGGTTTGATCCACAAAGCGTCCAATGTAATGTAATACAAGGTCAGAAGGTAATTGGCGTGCTTGTGTGTGATGTGGGATAGAATACTTGTTCCCTTCTGATTTTATAGGAATTTAACTTGTGGGTGTGCATCTGTGGCTACCACCCAACAATGCAGTTGTTAAGGTAACATCTTTTAAAAGCTAGGCACGGTAGCTTTTGCCTGTAATCCTAGCTATTCAGGGAGCTGAGATCTGAGGGTCATGGTTAAAAGCCAGCCTGGGTACTAAAGAATGTGAGACTATTATCTCCAATTAATCTCTAGAAACAGGAAGTGGGGCTGTGGCTCCAGGGGTAAGGTGGCAGCCTTGAGCTGAAGAGCTCAGGGACAGCGCCCAGGGCCGGAGTTCAGGCCCCATGACCCATAAATAAAAAGGTATTGGCTTTTGAGATGGTTTCATACTCAAGTTGTAACCTCTGAGATCAGCCAATTGTCCTCCATGTTTTACACGTGTGATTAAACTGTCACATCTGTGACCAAAGACTCACATAGTCATGCTCCCCTGTCACTCAAGGGCTCATGGCTTTCCACCGTGAGCAGGGCTAGCGTCCACAGTTATCAGCTGCTCAGGACATCATGAGACTTAGTGGGAGAGAAGTCACAGAAATTTTTGTTTATTTCAAGTTACAAGTCTGCAGTCAATGCAAGGATCACTTATGCTCCTTTAAATAAATGTAAACTTTCCAATGTTCTAGAAAATGCATTGGACTCAAAACTCACAGAAGAAGATGTGGTGTGAAGGTCTGGTCCTTGGTCATAGCTATGCCTAGATTTAAATTATCAGTCTCTTTCACATCCATGAGCATGAGCTCTCCTAAAATTTTCATGAACTACCAGGCTCTTGTGCTTCTTCCAAGAGAAGATAGGACACATGTGGGTAGGTTTTGTGCATAACCCCTCGGGGACGGGTGGATGACAGGAAAGTTAGGAGCTGGCAGCTGGTGAGCTTACTTTTACAGAATGCCAAGGCGCACATGCTTTCCCAGGGGACCTCACAGGGGCAGGGGATTAGGAGGCAAGGGAGATGGTGCAGTTAGCGGTAGGAATCATCACAGAATTTGATTTATAAAGCTTCTAATTGATAAACATGTCATTACATATCCAGTCCATATTATACATTTGGAATAATGATGCTGAGTGGAATCTACAAGGCTGGGGAGTTGATCTTTACATCTTCAAACACTGCGGGGTCAGTGCCAAGTCTTCCATAGATGCTTGTGTATTGCCACTAGAAAAAGGACCTCGCTACCACATAGGTTAGCTTCTCTTTTGGCTTACTGTTCCACAATCCATCACTCTTTATTTTTATTGCCCAGTGACGACCTGCAGAGGGAATAGTCCCAACTCCCCTGCTTCAACTAGATAATCTCTGCAAAGAAAAACAGAGTTTATGGCTCCTCTGGCAGCTGCAGCAGGAATACAAAGCCCACATGTGAGCTGTTCTGGGCACTCTCCTCATTTATGAGTCCTTGTTAAGTGCAAAATGATCTCCCAGGTGTTCAAAATAGACAACTTTCTCCCAAAAGCATGGACATCGCAATGATTCTATAATTTGCACACACAATGCCTTATGTGTTAAGTAGGTGGATTGAATGATAGGCCTGACTAACATCCTATTTCCCTCCAATAAATCCCTCCA
The DNA here is from genome assembly GCF_031878675.1 of Megascapheus bottae. Classification (NCBI taxonomy): domain Eukaryota; kingdom Metazoa; phylum Chordata; class Mammalia; order Rodentia; family Geomyidae; genus Megascapheus; species Megascapheus bottae. The sequence goes on from NC_143512.1 coordinate 83,424,876, forward strand.
ATGCGCCTGGTGCACATAAAATAGATTCTAATCCTATTCCTGTCTCATCCGTGGGCCTTTTCTGAAGGTCAGGAAAATGTCACCTCTCTGGTCTTCATGCCAAACCCATGTGTGGGACAAAGTATGCGCTGACTTTCCATTTAGGTCTTATCTGCATTGTAGAGTTTAGAAATGGGTGAGTGAGAGCCAACGCACATCTCCTACTGTGCAAGGAACCTCTTGTCATAGGCTTTCACACACACAGTCTAGCTCACTCCTCAGGCAACACGCCAAGGCCCAGGTTAATCATGAATTCTCAAAACGAAAGCCCAGCGTGGTGAGCCCATGGCTGCTGAGAGGCATGAGCCGTGAGGGAGACCTAGGTATCTCCAGAGGTGGGCTCTGCTTCCTGCCTCAAGGCCCCTCCAACAAGCTCTCGTCCTTCACTTGCCCAGAGCTCAGCGGGTCCAGTTCATTTTTTTTCTCAGAAGAATCTCAACAGTCCTTAAATTATAGACATTATAAACTTCTTAAGTCCTTCTGTGGTTTGGAGGTCAACCTTTTTATTGACTAAGATAAATTATTTATTTATAAATAAATATTTTTAGAATAAAATCATTTACTCCTTTCTTAAACTCCAACTTTACATATTTTGTTCCACATTCCTACTGTCTTAAGGGCAGACAAGAAACAATGCAGAGAGAGAAAATTGGACTAATTGCAAATACCATGTCACAACCTAGTGGAATTGCACAGAATCTCAATGTCACCTTAAGCTCCAGGTGACCAACTATTTTATCATCCCACGTAAACTGCATGGCATTTTAAATTCTGCCACAGTGGAGGTGACTCTTTGTTTCAACTTTGTTCAGATTTTATATAATGATTGCCATGCCTTCTTGGATTTTATTTAATTTATTTATTCTTTTTTTGGGGGGGGGCTGATTTTGGGGCTTGAACTCGGCCCTGAGCTTCTTTGTGCTCAAGGCTAGCCCTCTACCACTTGAGCCACAGTGCCATTTCTGGCTTTTTCTGAGTAGTTTATTAGAGATAAGAGTCTCACAGACTTTTCTGCCTGGGCTGGCTTTGAATCTTGATTTTTGTCTCTCAGCCTCCTGAGCAGCTAGGATTACTGTTATGAGCTGGGTGATGATGCCTTATTATAGCTTATTGTACCTATTATACTATTATGCCTATGGTACATTGATTATTGAGGTAAAAGTATAAATTCAAACTACATCTTTGAGTTTAAAATATTTTTTTCACTTAGAATATTCCAAAATTATATAAGATAAAATAAAAACATAGTACCTAATTGCTACTGACTTAAAATGTTGTGGTTAAAAAAATAATCCTAGGGGCTGGGAGTTTGGCCTAGTGCTAGAGTGCTTGCCTAGCATGCACGAAGACCTGGGTTCAATTCCTCGGTACCACATACGTAGCAAAAAGCCAGAAGTGATGCTGTGGCTCAAGTGGTAGAGCTCTAGCCTTGAGAAAATACAGGGACAGTGCTCAGGCCCTGAGTTCAAGCCCAGGAGTGGCAAAAAAAATAATCCTTTAAAAACAAATGCCATCTTTCCTTAAAACATTTAAAACAAACACATGAATAGTAAAAATTATTTGCAAAAAGTGGCAAAGGATGATAGGTATTATACAATGGAATCAAATTCAAAAAGCAAACTGCAAGACTACAAACACCAAGGTCTCAATAGAAAAATGAACGCGACCGATAGTTTTGAGTTCCCTTCTGGCTCGCAGCACTTAATAGCAGAGCCATGGATGGGCACTGAGAACAGCTCTGCCTGCGGGGCTGGGGGCTGGGCTCTGCCAAGCACCTCCACTCATTGTGATTGAGTCTGGCACTGGACCAGGAGATAATTAGAAGTCCTAAATTCTGCTGTAGAAATAACAATGGAGCCTCTGGCCACACTGACAGAGTAAACACACACACACACACACACACACACACACACACACACACACAATTTGTGCATTCAAGTCCCGGAGTACCACTTTATCCCTATATGTGGTCAAAAAACAAAGACAACAAGAAAACTTGCAGGCCTACTGAGGAAGCCGCACTCCTTCTAAGAAAATGATGTAGGAGGATGGCTTTCCATCAAAGGAATGGAGGAGTATGAGAGCAGCCTGCCAGGGGGACTCTTCCTGAGGTCCTTGCTATGTACCAGGAACAATGGCAAGTTTGTGAAACAGAAATACAGCAAGGAAAGTTCGGACACACCTGCTCTACTCTACATAGGAGGTAGCTCGGTGGCGTGATCACTAAAACACCACCATCAGCAAGAAAATCTCTCCAAACTCAGAATTCCAGACAGCTCATCTCAATCATGCTTTATGACCCGGTATCGATCTTGCAGATCCGTTTCTGCTTTTCACCTGCTTTCTAGTCCCCTCCCCATCAGCCTGCACAGGAGGTGGCAGGCAAGATCTGACCCAGAGAGGGAAGGAGTCACTCCTTCCTGCCCTATTTCCTCTTACTTCCCGTCTGCCTCTGCATTTTCTTCTTTCCACTAGGGTCCTCCCGTTAGGACTAGATGTGGCAGTGGCGCTTTGTTCTAATGGCAGCAGCTGACCACCCAGCATACCACGCCTGCTCCGGGCTCCACAGTCCCATTCCCCATAGCCATCTCCCATTCTTTCAATCACGAGCTGGAGAATACTCGCAAAGTGGGCAATTACCTGAATAAATCACATAGAAAAGAGATACACTATTGTCTTTGGCCATTACCTAAAACATGCTCATAACCACACCTGGAGGAGGCTGATTCCAAAATGGCAGTGTGAGGAGTGGGGCAGCGCCTCTCCCAGGCAGACACACGCACACACACGTGTACATATGTGCACACACACAGCACCCTCGTCCTCCAGACAGTCTGAGATAGGAATCACTCCCCAGAGTCACTCCTGCAGATAGCACGCTCTCCTCTCAGGGGGTCCTTTTCTCTGCATATAGTGCCTGGTGTTGAAGAGATTCCTGGCCACGCTGAGTTTGGGCATGAACGCCATTCAGTAGGACCCTAGAGCTACTAAGACTGGCCTGGCGACAGCGCATAGGACTTCTGGACTTGGGGACAGCACCTCCCGCTGCACAGGGGTGTCAGGGCATCTATGCTGATGAGAAGGAAGGCCTGCCTTCTATGCACTCACCTGCACCGTCTAGCCACAGAGATGCTTTATTTTCATAACCTCTGCACATATTCCAACATTTAAACCCTTTCAGTTGGCTTTCGCTTACAGTGCAAAGTATCATCACACAGTGCATGTCAGGGAAAACCCTGCTAGACTGAAGTTGGAAGACTTTCATCTGATAGTTGTTGAAACTAAACCTGGTTTCACACCTTTAGGCTTCAAGTAGAATAAAACCTCGACACATTTTGCAGCTCAGCATGTCTAATCACCCACTGTTGTTTGTGATTAATGTTAAACTAATTGGAAAAGCTACAATCGCTTCAATCATAAATGCTCATCTCATAAAACCATAGTTGGATTGACTTCTGAGGATAATATGGATATGTTGATATCAGCTAAAAACTTTGAGTATATTTATTCCCAAGTAATTAACAGAAGTGTGTGCAATTATCTCTTACCATCACCAGTTAGTTCCCCACAACTGACTTACACATCTCCTAACCACAGCCAGCCTTCGGAAAAGGCCTCCGTCTCACACCACATTGGCACCTGAGGCCCTCAGAGAGTGAAGCCTCCTCACAATGCTCTGCTCTCTCTTCTTGCCATTCTCAATGCTGATTTTTTACTTTGTTAATATTGCTTTATTTTTCTGGCTCAAAAACATTTTGCAAAGTCAGTTGAAAATCTGGCAGTATTTCAGGAAGCTTTCTAGGATTTATTGGGTGCTTTAGAAGAATCTCTCACTGACTGCAATTTCCAGGGAATCCCTGGAGAGTGGGTTTGGAAATAAACTCAGTACAATTCAAATCAGTTCCCCGAACAAATTTTCAACCAAGTAGGAGAACTCTTAAGCAGAATGAAAAATCGCCATACTTATCAATGTTTTTATATCTTCGAAAATAAGAGGATCATCTGATTTTAAAAAGTAATGTCTTATGCATTCCTATTTGAATAACCAATATACTTTATTTAAGAGGTGCTGAATCTCATGTAAACTTTATCTCAACAGCAGTAAACAAATGATATTCATTGACTTAGCAAAAATGTTTATGAAAACCGGAAATCTTTTAGTAAAATCTATTCTTACCATATGTGGCAGAAAAACATACTATTTTGTTGTGTTTTATTGTCTTTAAGTAGTTTTACAAAGTGGTTTTAATTCTCATGTCCAATCTGAGTGTCGTGCATCTCCATCAGTGTCACTTTCTTCCCTCATTTTCCCCTTGTAAGCAAACATCATTTGGAAGTATTGAGTAATAGAGTTTCCACAAATAGCTTCATCAAAAGTGCTAACGATTATGCCATTTTTCTATAAACTATACTGAAAAGTTAAAGTGTTTATCATTCACCATACAAGAAGTCATATGGACTGTACTGAAAAATAATTTCATATTTATGAATGAACATCCCAAAACAGAGGTTGAGAAATGCCATTGTTACTTCCTGCATGTGAATCTGAAATATGATCACTCATTGCAAAAAAATGGTTCGTATGGAACAAAACCTTGAGGATGAAAAGCCTGTATTATAGGGAGAGAAAGAGATCATTCTGGAAGCCCCCGCTACAGTTCAATGTGAAAACCTTCTCCCTGGAAACCGGTTGTAGGAACAAAGGACTCAACTATCATGGATGCCTTTAAGTGGAACAGAAAGTAGAAAAGTTCATGCCCAAGGCCATTGGTTGTGAGGAGAAATTCACATTTACAACATGCCAGTGAGAACACTGTTCTTATGGAAATCGACCCTGAGAAATACTGCATGGCCTCTCTTACACGTGGAATCTTACAGGGAACTCCATGCAAACGGAGTTAGAGCACAGAACCCCAAGACAGTGAGGGCTAAGTAGGTCAGAGTGAGGTGAAGAACCCAAGCTACAAGATAAATAAATCGGGATAACTACAGGAATCATGCTGATTACCATTAATGGTTCTGTAGTATGTATGGATCATTTACTAACAGGCTGTATTTTAGGTGCTCTTCTCCCTCCTTCCCAACAAAACCATAAAGAAAGATGTGGTGAGAAAGAGGAACAGGATATTCTGCTATCCAAAGGCATTCTATGTATCCAAACATCATATTATACACTTCATAGTACATTAAAAATCAATTTAAATATAATGAAAGAAAAAAGAAGTTAGACCACAATGTCAATATTTAATAAACAGCACAAATAAAGCAAAATTGTACAAAAAAACCCAAAACGGTCTGGCATAGAAAAAGTAAAATATCAATGGCTTGATAATATATTTCAATTGTTACCTATAAGGTCATTAAGCATGATTATAAGTTAATAAATATGCAATCTGAAGAACAGAATAATTTAAAATGCACACTGATTCAGAGAAGTGTACACTTAACAACATATGAATGATACTTGATTTGAGTTTATTAAAGGCTGAGCAAGGGAGAAAGGAGGAGAAAAGATAATTGAAGTCATAACGGCTAAATGTTTTCTCAACATTAAACTACACATTCAGAAAATTCAACTAAAAGAATAAGCACTCACATACTCACCCTGTACACATACTGGAGATAGTCAAAGAACAAAACTAAGGAGAAAACTGCCTCACAACCCAGTAATCTCTTGAAAGTATCACGAGAATAAATATATATATATATATATATGTAAAAAAAAGATTTAAAAACCCTAGTGGGCCGAATAACTGTTATTACTAGAAACACCAGAAGCCAGAAAGCTGTAGTACGATATACTCAAAGTGCTAGGGGAAAAAATAAAACAAAACCACTTTAAACCAACACAGAAAATGCTCACAGTAATTTCAGATTGAATTAATTCTCCTGTCTTCTCCCTCATAATGACCGCGAATATTCTGTCCTGAGAACACAATGTCCTGAGGGTGGAAGAGCACAATGCTGTCCAGTCCACCCTGAAGCCGTGCGTTCCAGCCCGGTACAGCTCCTCTGGTGGATGTCCACCTCTTGTCCCTCAGCGGTGGCACCAGCCATGCATACACAGTCAAGACGGACTCCATTCTCCTGGGTGGCTTCGCTAAGCCCGGTGGTCCCTCCCAGCTGGGAGACTCCTGGCATCTCTAGTCCCTTCCTGTCCATTCCCGGGCACCTATATCACGCAATGGCTGCTCTGTGTGGGTGTTCTGGTCTACCAAAGCATAGTGATCCTGCCTAAGAACCCGTCATCTCTATCTCTATTCACACAGCCAAAGCCACGGTGAGATGCTATTTCACACTCTCGAGAGTGGCTAAAATGGAAAAGGTGAAGAAGGCCATGTGTTGGCGAGAGTGGGAAGAGACTGGATACTCTCTGTGTGTCCGTGGAGTGGCCATCAAATGGCACAGCTGCTACAGAAAATAACTGAGAAATTCCTCAAATATCCCATGTAGACTAGTAAGTACATTTCTAGTAATGTCCTCGAGAGAAATAAAAAGCTACATCCATATATAAATGCATGTCCACAATGTTTGTAGTGACCTTATTCACAGTAACAGAAAACAGCCAGCAGTGATGCCTATGGATGGGTAAGGAATGGATTAAATATATGATGTAACTATGCAGTGGATTATTATCTGGCAGAAAAAAGTAACATCAGCCACACATTCTACAATATGGATGAGCCTGAATGCATACTAAGTGTCCTAACGAGTCATGAAAGACCACATATCTATATCTGTGTATACGTGTGTATATGCATGTACATATATATATACACATATAACCATGGAGTGTGTTTGTAGGTAATACTTGATTATGCCATCTAAAGAGCTAAAATGCATTAATGGATGCCTGAGAGCTTCCTGTGTTAGGATATTGGAGAAATGTAGAAGGTGTTTTCAAGGTGCTGAGAGCATCTCCAGCTGAGTTTTGGGATAGGTGCATGACTCTGTGATTTTACAAAATTCAATGTGGCATGACTTATGCCTCAATAAAGATGATTTAAAATGAAGAGAGCAGTTATCTATAACTCACCATCAGGTCAGGTGAGATAAGACTGTGGAGCTATGAGCAAATTATTGGGTGTGTGCACAAAGTGAGTCAATATCACTCTTTTTGCTATTTTCATCATCCTTACCCCCAGTTTAACCACTCAATGTATCTTTCCTTTCCTTTTCATTTTTAAGATGCTGTTATAAAATGGGTCCAGGCTGTACGAAGCCATGCATTTGCATGTGCATGCCAGGTGGTCCCACAGAAGCACATTTGTCAATCTGATAGGATCCTAAGTGGAACGGGTACTTGTTTCTAAAAATCAAAAATTCTTCTTAGTTCATAAGAAGTATTTTGAGCCTAGATACAGGGTGGCAATATCTGGCTAATTCAGAAACCGTGTTACAGATTTTCTTCAGCGTTCTACACTAAATTTGTTAATCTCTTAACATTTTCTCACAAGCATTTCTCCCCGGATGTGCTGTCTGTTAACAGCCATCCCGGGAGTGTTAGCCGTGTCTCCGTTTATGGAAATCACATCCTGATGACCACAAGGACTGGGCATGGGCTTGAACTGCTTGGCCCTGCCTTCCCCTGCTCTCCCTCTTCCCCCCTCCCCAGTCCTCCGCCCCACATGGCAGCCATGGAACACATCACTCTCGCATTGCTAAGCTGCAGGGAGGCCTCTCTCTCTCTCAGTGCCTCCTCGGGGCCCAGATCCAAAAGGATCCATGATATACCATTCTGAAGGTCATTCATTATGGACATCGTTACGGAGAGTGTGAAGCCTAAAGTACCATGCTCATTTCCCCTTTTCCACTCTTCTTTATGAATATTTATTACAGATAGATGGACGCCATCAACAAACTTGATAGTGTGCCACAAGCAATGGAGGGTTATTAGGAAAGAAGATCCAAATTCAAAGTCCGTGGATGAGGAGAACAAATCCATACCATCTCTCTGGAAATCAGGTTGTCTAATTAAATTATCTCAGATATTCTGTTCATATACATATATATATATTCCTGTAGATTAGGGAAAAATGGAGTATTTCGTACAAGTCAGGATCTCTTCTACAATTGTTCTCTACTGGACGCCGCCAAAGCGCATGGGTGAGAATAGTAATACCGAGACACAGCCAGGCATAAACTCCATGAATAACACAGTGCTTATCTTCAGAGAAAACTTCCAGAAGCCACTCAAGGACAGGTTGGAAGTAACTTTTCAAGAATGGGCATGTGCAGGTGAAGCCAGCTCATCCAAGCAAAGACATTTTGCTACCACAGCTCAGTCTCCCTTCCAGGACATTTTAACTTCTCCTGAACAGAAACAGGACACACACCTCTGGGAAGGCCTGATGAGCATCCACCAACCATCAGCTTCTTCCTCAGAGGGCTCGTGGATGTCCGGTGGTCACAATGTCTTCAGGCAGGCAGGAATTGTGGAAACAGCACTGCGTGACCCCAGAGTTTGATTTATTTCTATGTGCCCATCTGGGAAATAGACCTCGGCTTATTTTTCCTGCTTTCTTGCTGGATGACCCCAGTTAGGTCTTTCTTCTGCAAAACTGGGATGTTCTAATATTCGTGTATCTGTGTGTTGGGTAGCAAGTCCTTGTTTGACATCAAGAGCAGAGAAAGAATTCTACCAAATCCCAACTCCCATTAGAGAGCCAGGTCAATAAAATGTAACTGGAAACCCTATAAAAATGCGTCTCTAAGGGCTGCTGGGTGTAACGCCCTGGAAACACACTTGCCAGTTCTGAAGAGCCAGGGTGAGGCCCTGGATTTGGTCCTTTTCAGCAAAAGTAAACAAAAGGAAATCTCACTTGAGAAGCGAGATCTACCTAATACTTCAGTCACAATCTGAGCCCCAAAGGATAGTGGGGCCAAGGAAGGAGCTTCTTGAACAGACCATTCCATGCTTTTATCTTTTATCGTCTGCCTAAGACAGAGGCCATTTTACCTGTCCCTTCTCTTTCAAATGCATTTGATGTGCATGATCTTGTGACAAATCACCCCGTTCTCTCACTCCCAAGGCTAGTCGAGGTCATGCTTGCAGTGATGCTCTCGGGAGGAAACGCCAGGGGAGCTGGAGTTTATGTTCTTGATGTGTCAGGAGGAAGGCATACAAATTTCTATTCCCATGACCATAATGTCAGATTCCACTGTTTACTGCCTTTTCATTTCATCATCTTTCATGTAATGTTACACTAACATCTTCTGCTGTTAACTTCCATCAAGTTCAGACAGACAAGAAATCTAGACCTACTGCCAGCCAACTTGATTAATGGGACTCAGGTACACCAGAGTGCCCTGCCTCTGAAGTCTCAGCACTGCCACTGTGTCTGCATCACCCAGGTAATGGGAGAAGCACCTTGTTCAATGTCTGCAGAGAAATTCAAGGCCACCACAGTGGGTGGGACAGGACTGGCACACCTCTCTGTTGTCCACAAGAGATGTGCTTCCGGTTTAAGGTACAGTAGAGGAAACCCAGGGAAGAGAGTCTGAAACTTTTGCGTGATGGGACTGGAAAGGCCTATTATTTTTTCTTGGGCGACCTCAGCCATATGTCTTCATGCTTAGTGAGAGGACCAAGTAACCACCACTCTAGCTCGGGCAACTCCTTGCTGTGTCCATTCTCAAAGCAAAGCCCCACAGCCACTTAGAAATCAAAGTAGTCATGAGATCACCTCATATCAAATTCCTTTAAAAAGTGCACTGTTGCTCAGTTAGAGATAGTTTATAGGAGTTAGCATATGCATGGGTTTAGTTATTTTAGAGAACTGGCTAACAGCTTCTCAGCATCCCCACTCCTGCATCTACACACAAACATAACTTCTGAGATGTGGGGATGTAAATCTCCTCATCATGCAGAAAGCCATCGCTAGGCAGACCGTACAATTTCAGAGTCCAGAAACCTAGTGACTAAACCCTGAACATTTTCAAGATCTGGAAGTGCTTTGACCACATATTTTCACTCTGCCAAGTTGTCTTTTAGTTACCATTGTCTGCGATTCATTGGCTTCTAGCTTCTAAGACATTTTCTTTACAGCACAGAAATCTTTTAAGAAGCATCGAATTTCCTTTGTGAGTAGAATTGAAGGATGGAGGCAGTCTTAACATGGCTAGTGGAATCCTTCTTGTAGAATACCTTGAGCAGTCCACTGAACACAGCTAAGCCTCACGCAGGGAGTGAATCAGGTGTCCAGAAAGTGAGAAGCATAGACGGCTAAGACCAGCCTTGCCAGCATGAGTGCTTTCCTCTGTGTCTTGTCACCATCATTACGGTGAAAGACAGAAAGTACTCAGAAATCTCTACAAATCATCAACACAGCCAAGCCACGGACATTTCCCCGGACTCCCTCATGAAGTGACTCCTTCAGACTGGGCCACGTGTTTTCGAATATGCTTTTCTATCAGTAGCGCTCACCCACAGTTTCTACAGAACAGCAAATGGGCGCGTGCACTTGGTGAGGGTGGACGCTCCTTCCACATAGGCCCAGGGCGGCTGCATAGCACAGTTTTTGAAGCATCACTTGACATTTTTCCCACCTACTTTTTTACCAAGCAAAGAAATGCACAGAACAGTAAGAGATAAGACCCTGCTGGTATTTAGAGGGAGAGCTCTTTTTGGCCTCTTCCTCCCCCATCACCACCCACCCCTCACTCCTGGTGATGGCTGCATGTACTCACCAAACCTTGGCAGGTGGAGAGAGCCACCGAGGAATTCCTTTGGGAACGCAAGGAGCCTTGGTAGAAGCAGAGGTCCTCGGCTGGGAACGCGTGCACTGACCGGGTACCCTCCCTGCCCAGGGTCTGTACCAGCAGTCCAGGAGCCACCAGGCTGCTGGCAGCCTTCAGGTCCAGGTGGAAGTCGTGCCTGGCGCCCAGCAGCCGGAGGTGCAGACTGCTCTGTCCCTGCTGGCCTGCCGCTCGTCGGCGTCGCTGGTGGTGCCTGATTTCGTGGGACACGAACTCTCCCTTGTGGTCAACCTCATAAGCAGACACCAGGTCATATTCTGAAATGGAGAGTGGGGAGGGCCTGTGTCACTACAGGGTCCTGAAGTCAGGGGATCTTACCCCACGAGGCACCCTGGCTACTCAAACACTAGGAGATACGAGATCAGGGGATCTTACACCATGAGATACACTTGCCATTCCACACACCACGAGATGACGTGGGGAAAGGCAGCACACCCCATGGTGAAATTCAAAGGATGGCAAAACTATTATCAGAGTAAAAAGGGAGAAATCCTCAAGGCAGCCTCAAGGTAAGCCGCTGTCCCCATAATGCCATGTTACCAGTCCAGAAAATCCAATCAAAGCTAAGGAGAAAAGTGATTCCCAACCAAATAAAATCAAAGCTGGCACTGATGATTATCATAAAATTTCCTGAAGTCATCGTCACATATATTTATTTTCATAGTTCTGAAATTATCATTCTATCATATTCTTATTTTTTAATAAACAGCTTTATTGGACTAGCAAGAAATTATAGCTTGATGTTACTATAATTTTTTTCAGAAAAAAGCTTCAAAGAAAAAAAGGTGGTAGGCATTCTTTGTTGTTTAACTATTTCATTGTTAAATCCGTAGATGGATTTATTTACAGGAAACTATGGAATGAAGATATTACGGACAGACATCGTTATTATGGGGGGAGTGAAAATGGTTTCCTTTGCAACTAAAGCTCGTGGGGAACACTTGTGTCCACAAGCCTGTCCTGTCCTGATCAGGAGTGGTGTGGAGACAAAGGAATAGGACAGAAGGCGCCCAGGAGGTCAGTGAAGGCTCTGGTTTAGGTTTGGGAGAAGTAGAGAAGCAGGATAGGGTGCCAAAGCATTGCCCAGAAGGGCCTGGGGAGCACAGAGGTCTTGGAGGCCAGGCACACATTCCCTGGAGCAAGCAGAGGTTGGGGAGACATGAATATGGGGTCGGTGGGAACGACATGGAGCAGGAAGGGTGCAGAGGACATGACTACAGAGCAGGAAGGGGTCTGAGGCAGGGCTAGATAGCAGGCAGGGGTCAGAGGGCAGGACCAGCGAGCACATGGAGGCTCTGGGCCTCCAGAGGTGCGCCCTCTGCCGCTTCCAGAAGCTTGGATGTACACCAAAGGGCTGTCAGAGCCACGTGTGGACATTCCGTGCAGCTGTGACTGGAAAGCCTTTGCATGCTGAGCGGGTCTGGGCAGAAGCATGTGGAAACTGAGGCAGCAGGCTCTGACAGTCAACTGACATCTACCCAAGGCTGCATCCAATAGGGGCTTAGCTCTGGAAGGATGGAAGACCCTAATGCTGCTTGGGAACAGGAGGAAGTGTGACACATGTGGTTAAATTTTACCCTGTGACAGAAGACAGAGTAAACTTCTGTGGCGGGTGGGAGGGGCCAGTCGCACCTCTGTGTGGCCCACCAGGAAGAAATGGCCAGCACATACCATCTACCCTGCCTTTCTTCTCCAAAGTGTGCTCCTCATAGGAAGGCTTCGTCTGCCCCTCTCCTCCTGCTTTCTGGGCTGCTCTGTGGTACCCCGTATCTCTCACACATCAGGGGTGATTTCTCCATGCTGTGCCAGCCTCTCACTACTGGCTCTCAAGGCAGAGCAATGGGAGCTTCTCAGGGACTTGTTTCAAACTGTGGCGAATTAGTGAAATTTATTGCATATAAAAAGGGATTACTATCTTTACAAAGCAAATTGTTTCCCCATGACATAAGCCACATTCTCATGACCTTTATTTTGGAGGACAAATAGTCCTTATTCTTTATTTGGGGAAGGGAGCATATAATGTTTATCCCGCAAAATCACTACCAATGAACCACTTTCATACAAACCCACAGTGAGCTGTTGTAATAAACAATGGGCAGCAAGTTGTCTAGAGAACATGGCCTGGCCCATTTCCCTGGTGTAAGCCCTCTCACCATGCTGGAGTGGTGAGCAACATGGTCATGAGGGGGGAGGGGAGGGGAGGGGCGGGGAGGAGAGGACAGGAGAGGACAGGAGAAGAGAGGAGAGGAGCCACATCAAGGTCTGTGGCTGAGAGCACCTCTCCCACACTGGAACTGTGGGCAGTGAGCTTGAGAATGCCAGGAGTGGTAAGTCCAGCGGACTCTGAGCTGATGAGTTCAGATACTTTACACATTATAATGCAATTGGACTCACTGCATTTTAATTTCTAACACTCAGCTGAAAAAACATCTGGGAAGGTCACCACCAGTTCCCAAGAGATGGTATGCGCTGGCAGTGTGCCACACTGGACTCCTCCCCTGGTCCCATCCAGACAGCCAGTGAGGGGAGACCCACAGGAAAAATGACCTGTCTCTGCCCTCAGTGGGTCTGGGCTGAGGGAGACTCCCCTCCCCGCCACATTGGCACTGTCTGGAAACACAACGAGAAAAGGCAGACGGGTGCTCTTGGTCACTGGGGGAAGATTCCAGGCCTGCTATCCCACCAGTGCTATATGTCGCCACCGACAAGGGCTAGAAACCTCATGTTTTCAGAAATCCCTCCTGAGGACCCAATATGTGTCCGAGAATATGAACAGGTCAAGGCTGAAGGACGAAATGCATGACATGAGCAGAGCACAGACCACCCACCCCCATCCCACTCCTTATCTGCGGAGAAGCCAAAGGCCCACCACAGTCAAATGAAGTAATTAGCCTGGTTTTGTGCTTATGTTTCAAATAATCTCGGAAATCAATGGTTGTGATTTCAAAAAAGAAAGGAAAGAGAAAGAGAAAGAGGAAGGGAGGGAGGGAGGGGGAGAAAGGAAGGAAGGTGCAAAGAAAAAAAGGTTAGTAACTTTTGCTGCTTGGGAAGGCTTGAATAAGACCGAGCCCCTGTCAATGCTTTTTTTTAAGAAATCATTTCTTAAAAATTTAGAGATGGGGACTGGGAATGTGGCCTAGTGGCAGAGTGCTTGCCTAGCATGCCCAAAGCCCTGGATTTGATTCTGAAAAAAGCTGAAAGTGGGCCAGGATTTTAGCCTAGTGGTAGCGTGCTTGCCTAGCATGCATGAACACCGGGGTTCGATTCCTCAGTACCACATACATAGAAAAAAAGCCAGAAATGGTGCTGTGGGTCAAGTGGTAGAGCTCTAGCCTTGAGAAAGTCCAAGGAGAGTGCACGGGCCCTGAGTTTAAGCCCCAGGAAGAGCAAAAAAAAAAATCAGAGATGGTGGGTGGCGGCCAAACTCAGTACCTCAACCGCTTGATGTCAGGAGCATCAAATTTGGGAAGATGTTGTTTGAGGAGCAATTAAGTGATACGTAGACTCCCGGTCGCTGACAGGTGCCAGCGTCTGAGGACTGACCTTTCAAGCTGCTGGCCTGCTCTGTGCTCTGTGAGGTCGTGTCGACGGGAACACTGACATGTACAAACGGGGTACCCTCAGCCTGCCAGTCACCCAAGATGTGTAAGTGTCTGTGTGTGAAACATATAAACTGGGAACACATACACATTTTTATATGCAGTTTAAAAGTGTCCTAAAAAAGAACTTTGAAACCTTGCCCTGAATGCCAAACTTACTTTGGAATTTCAAAGGCTGATAACCTGTGCTATGTCCTTGAACTTGTGCTAACCACTATTTCCATCACATGGACAAATCTCTAGAGAGAGCATGGAGTTCCTCCATTACTTTCTAAAGAATAAATAGTCCTAGCTGCGTGCCAGTGACTCATACCTGAAATCCTAACTACTCAGGAGGCTGAGATCTGAGGACTGTGGTCCAAAGCCAGCCTGGGCAGGAAAGTCTGTGAGACTCTTATCTCCAACAACTGCTCAGAAAAGGCTGGAAGTGGTTCTTGGCTCAAGTGGCAGAGCATTAGCCTTTGAGGAAAAGAAGCTCAGGGACAGAACCCAGATTCAGAGTTCAAGACCCCAAATCAGCAAATAAATAAATAAATAAATAAAAGCAATGCAAAACCAGAAGGAAGTCTATATATTAATATCTGAAAAATAGATCGGAACTCTTTGCTGTACTGTCTCAGGAATACATGATGTCCCCTTTCCTAAGGCATGGTTACTGAAGAGACTCAGAAAATGTGCAATAGCAATCTGAGGTCTTGCTTTGGTCAGAATACATGGAGTAACAGAGCGGTTTCCACACGAGCGTGTGCCAGAGGTGCCGCAGCAAGCTGACAAGAGCCGCCCAAAGGCCACCGGGAGGGCGTGCCAGTCCCCAGCCTCCAGACCTAGCAGGCAGTGTCACACACAGCTTGGGTCTGCCAGGACCCCTTTCTCCGGACTCCCCTTGTAGACTTTAGAATTGCCAGGGGGAGGTGGGGCGTGTGTCCACTGAGCTAGAACTTCCCTCCCACTTCAAGTCGGAGCAAGTGGCTGGGACGACAGGTAGAGAAAACAGTTCGCAGCCACGGGCTCGCAGCGGCCAGGCAAGGAAGGAACCCTGCAGTCATGGGGTCCAGGAAGCTGCCCCCCTCTACACCGCCTGGTTCTGGCTGGGGCTTGAACTCGGGGCCTGGGCACTGTCCCCGGGCTTTCTCAAGGCAAGGGCTCCACCATTCGAGCCACAGCAGCACTTCCCGCGTTCTCTGTGCCTGTGGTAAGAGGACTGGAGCCCAGGGCTTCGTGCGCGCTGGGCAGGCGCTCCACCTTTAGGCCGCGCGCCTGCCCCCCGCACCCCCAATTAAGATCGTGTTATCTTCATGAAGATGGCATCTTTCTACGAAGTACACACGACCAAAGTCAAGAGCGGTGACAGGCTCAGACTCAAGAACCCACGGGTCCACACGCGGGTGGGCTCCGCGTCCTGGAGGCGCCCACTTCCCTCGCGCGCCCTCTGACGGCCGGCGCGCCCCGGAGCCTGGTCCTGGGACTCCACGGCTCCCCGCGGGGCCGGCGGGGTGAGGGAGGCCCGGGCGAGCGCGGCCGCTGCAGGCAGGACGGGGCGCCAGGACCGTGCGCCAGGCAGCCAGGCGCGGTGCCGGGGCTGCAGTCCCGGGACGGAGGCGCCTAGGAAGCCGGGCCGCCGGCTGCTGCCCTGTGGAAGGCGGGGGAGAGGGAGCCTCCGGTGTGGAAGTGGAGCGCAGCGGAGGGGTGATGCGCTTCGTAAGTACCGACTCCAAGACTGCGATGGTGAGCTGTGCACACCTCCCCCGAGCTTCTCCCCGCGTGTGTGTGCGCGCGTGTGCGCGCGTGCCATCTCCCGGCCCTCGGCCCGATGCACCGATCGGGCGCAGCGGCTCCTCTCCGGGAACGCAGGTGCGGAGGAAGGGCGCTGGGAGCGCGCGCCGCCGCGGGCCCCCAGCCGCGAGCCCCGGAGCCGCCCCGCGGGGAGCGCGCCCGCAGCCCGCACACCCACCCCGACTCACCGCCGCTCTCCATTCCGCCAGGCCGCTCCACCGCAGGGGGCCTCGGGGCGCCGGCGCTCCCGGCCGTGGTCGCTGCGGGTCCCAGGGCGCACGCAGGTGCCTGCGGGAACACGGCCCGCACGGGGGCGTGAGGTGGCGGGAGGGGCTGCGGGGACGCGGGAAGGGGCAGGGGGACGGCGGCGGAGGGGCGCGGGGGGCGCGGCGGGCTCACCTGCAGCAGGACCCCTGCTAGCAGCAGTGCCTGCAGCGCCAGGCTGCCCCGGGGGCCGCGCTCCGAGGTCATCGCTGCGCTCATGGCTGAGTTTCCCGGGGCCTCACCCAGGGCGCCCCGCGGGAGTCAGTGGGCCTTGGAGGGGCCGGGCCGGGGCTGGAGCCCCGGGGTTCCCACAGTGGCTCCGCCACCGCGCCGAGAGCGGTTATTACTGTGGATCGGTGCGGCGCGGGGGGCGGAGTGGCGGGGGGCGGTGGGGGCGGACGGGGGGGGACAGAAACAGGGCGGGCAGGGGCGGAGGGGAGAGAGCGAAGGGGGCGGGCAGGGAAAACAGGTAGGAGGGGAGAAGAGCTGGCGATGACGGGTGGGCCTGGGCGGGCTCCGCACCCAGGACCCAGGGGTGCGGCGCGGGGCACGAAGCTGGGCGGGCCGCGGCCGCCTGGCACCTTCCCCGCCGGAGGCCCGCGCGGCACCCCCGCGGCAGCCTGCGCCCTGCGCCCTGCGCCCGGGTACCCGTGAGGCTTCGCCCGCTGCGCCCAAGCCCCGTGCCATGCCCGGAGACTCACACTGGAGCGAGTTTCTCCCGAGGGCTGGTGAGGCTTTGGGGAGCTCCGCCTGCCGCGCCCGGGTGCAGGGTGTCGCCCGCGGGTGTCACCTGGCCGGGCTGGCCGGAGTGCGGTTCCCAGTGGTGGCTGAGTGGCTCAGGCGCACCCGGCTTCTCCGCCAGACCACGGGGCCAGCGGACACCTGCGCCCTTGGCTCCTGGCGGCCTAGAATTCTCAGGGCAAGCACAGCACGAGGACACGGGTGTCCGGACCTGTGCGCGTGCTCACGTGTGAGTGTTTGCACGCGTGTGGGTGTGATCTGGCCGCTCCTGTCCAGCCTGCTGCACTTACCTTCCGCGTGGCCTCCCCCCCCCCAGGCTCCTCCCGCGGGGCCCTCGGAGCCCTCACGTCCCGCATGGCCTGGCCTGGCCTGATGTACCACGACGGGCAGTGGCCCCTCCATCCAGTGGCGCCTGTCCTGGCTTGTGTGCCCCAGGGGCAGGTCCCACTGAGTCAGCGCCTCAGGTGCCTAGCAGCTCAGGAAGGAGGAGCAGACCCCGCATCAACCCGGGCAGGGCAAGCCTTGCTTCCAAACTTCCATCCTGTCTGTCTGTCTGGCTCTCATTTAAAGATTTTTTCCCCCAAAACTATTTTATATAAGTGTCTAAATGGGGAACCGGCTTAAAACACCTTTGACCTCCTGCCCCTGTCCTTCCAGCGCTTGCCAGTGTACATACAGCACCCTGCATGCCTGCCTCCCCTGGGAAGGCTGTTGAGGCTGGGGTGGACAGCCTGGAGCTGTCCAGAATAGCCGTGGGCAGAGACAGCACTGTCTCCTCTCACCTGCAAGACATTGCTCATTTCCTGAGTGGGAGTCTTTAAGAACAGAATGGCTTCAGTGTATCAGGAAAGGGAATTGGAATCTGACTTTCCAAGTGGAGGTGACTTGTGTGGAGGTGTCCTGGGCTTTCTTTTATAAATCCACGCTGGCAGAGAAGAAGGAGAATGGCTGACCTGGAAGGATTCACGCTCTTGTTTCCTTTTCGAGGGCTGAATGAGTGCCTTTCCCTGGTTATGGAGGCAGCAGTGGGGTCTGTGGTGATGGGACTTTTCCATTTCCTTTATGCCCAGACCTCAGGCTTCATCCCGCACAGGGATGTATGGGGAGAAGCACGGAGGAACCAGGTTGAGTGAAAGCTCTCCCTTACTTCTCGGGACGCCTGGCCCTGGCAGTCAGAATGTGGTGTGTGGCTCAGGTCTAATTTGGAAAGAGAAGACAGAAACCCAGATTTGGAAAGTTTCTCCATTAGTAAAAAGCTCCACAAAAGGAGTTCTGAAGGTAAACGCAAGGATTCAAATGGACAGCTCACTTGAATGTTCTTTGAAGATCTTAGAACTCTAACCTTTGTGGTCAACGTTTAGGAAAATTATTATTTTAAAGTTTAGGCAAGATTTCTTTTTCTTTTAGTACAGTGGGGTTAAAGTTGGAAGAAATGGGAAAAGGCGAGAATCAATTCTCTGCCCCACACAGCATGTGGGAGCTAGCTACTGGTTCCAGTGGTTCCGTGGTAGCCTATGCTTTCTGAGTGGGGCGAATGTATGGGGTCGACCCCTAGCCACCCGCTCCTCCCTAGATGGCTCTGAATGGGTGCGGGTTGAGCTCCACCCCAAACCAGGGTGACTGCCAGGATTTCCTTTTGCCAAAACTGCATGTGACTGGAAGATTTGTCACAATTCCATCGGCCCCAAACCAATATTGCTAAGTGACTTCCCAGCCTGACTGTCCCTTCTCCTCCTGTGGAGTGCAGCTGGGAAACCAGGCCCCAGTGAGGTGGAAGAAAGCCAGCTGACAGCACCTGGCCCCATCTGGCTTCCCTTACCCTGTGGCAGGCAGCGTCAAGCTGGAGTAGGCTTCTGACCCTTATCCTAGTCCAGCCCTTCAGGTCCTCCCACCAAAGGGTGGTTTACAGACTTAAAGTGCAGAGAAGTTCCATAAAAACAAGCAGAGCAAGCCCATTTTCACCCAAGAATCTTGACTTCTCAATCTGAGTGGAAATGAGGGGCCCTGGGTTGTAGGGATTTCACGCAATGCGTTGCCCACTGTGATGGCTGAGCAAGGGTAACCGGAAGTCAGAAGATGCCGGAGCACCATACTCTAGAGCAGCTGACAAGCCCTAGCCCCAGCCGTGTCTGCTCAGATCCCCCGAACAAGTCCCCAGGGAACGTGGGCCTCTCCGCACATCAGTACTACAGGGCCACACACACTGGGTCCACTGGCCACACCAGAAAAGTTCTTCTTGTACCCCAGGGGTGAGTGAGAGTGCCAGGACTGAGGACAAGTGTGTCATTGGGCCCATCCCAGAGGCTGCATTCCTTCTCATAGAGACTTTCCTCTTCTCAGGGAAAAGAAGATGGAAGAATTGGATCCAAGGCCCGGACAAGAGTTGGGTCCTGGCTTCAAAATAGGGTACATATGAGAGCCTTCCCTTTCTAAGCAAAGGAATGGAGCCAGCAGTGCTGATACTTCATAGATGTGTCAGGGTCACCTTGAGTCCTGCTGTGCCCTGACACCTGCGGTCCTCAGGCGAGGGGCGAGGGGTCCTGCCTGCCTGCCTGCCCGTTTGCATTTAGACTAGCTCCTGGGACATCCCATAGCACCCAGACTGAGACAGAGAACTGAGATGGTCAACTGGGAGTGGAGGGGTGGGAAGACACTGTGAGAACACTACAGTGGCTCAAGGATCCGGTGTCCTGTGGCCCCCCTGCCTCAGGGACTTTGATCTTTCCCCTCTTTTGTTTCCCATATTAACTTCCATTAAACACTATTTTTGGGGTGGCTCATGCCTGTAACTGTAGCTTCTCAGGTGGCTGAGATCTGAGAATCATGATTCATTTTTGAGTGTGTAAATAATTCTTCCTGAGTTTCACCTCTATTTGAATCTCATACTTATTTATGATAATGATGATGATGATGATGATGATGATGATGATGAGGAGGAGGAGGAGGAGGAGGAGGAAAGCTCCATCCCTATGCTTAGAAAGGAAAGGCTCTCCTATGTACCCTATTTTGAAGCCAGAATCCAACTGTTGTCAGGGCCATGGATCTAATTCTCCCATCTTCTTTGTGTACTTCTTTAATTAATTAATTTATTTGTCGGCCATGAGGCTTGAACTTTGGGCCTGGGTGCTGTCTCTGAGATCTTCAGCTCAAGGCTACTGCTCTCTTACTTCGAGCCACAGTGCCACTTCCGGTTTTCTGGTGGGTAAGTGGAGATAAGAGTCTCACAGACTTCCAGGCTCAGACTGGCTTTGAACCAAGGTCCTCAGAGCTCAGTCTCCTAGGTAGCTAGGATTACAGTTGTGAGCCACCGATGCCCAGCGACTCTGGGCACTCCTTTCTTTAACGTCTCTCCAATTGTGCCTGCCTACCTCCCTCTCTGATCATAAATAATGGAGGGAAAGGTCCAGAAGGGGAAGCAAAGCACAGATTCCACTGTCCTGGGGGCAGTCACCATAAAAACCGAACATGGGGTGAATAATTTCTGCTCCCCGCTTTACCAAAAAGTCAACTCCAACTGTGAATAAAATTGACAAGCCATGGCACTCGTCTCTCAGAAATGTCGGATCCGGTATTTACTTTGGTGAGAAGTCTGGGGGCCAGTTAGGCTTTCTTGTATTTTTGGCAAGCCATTTTGCTCATCCTACTGGGTCCTAAGATTTCTGCATGCCTTTGACCTTGTGTTTCTAGGATGTGTCTGGCTGTGTGCGCATTTTGCTATTAATTTTGTCCAGAACATCATGAACTCTTTTAAACCTTGTGCTCACTTCTTTTGTTTTTTTTTCCTCCTAGCATTGGAAAGGTTTATATATTAGTGTATCCATTGTTGGGGGAATATATTAAACAAATCATGTTTAGCATTAAAATAGATAATCTGGGAGTGTAGATAAACTGCTGAAACTCTGAAATCATGAGGGCAAACACTGAGGGAATAAATGCTCCTATACATGAGTAACTAAGTAAGGTTAATAAAAATAATATGGTTCATATTTTCCAAAACAGTTTTAAGGATCAAAGGGGAAGAGAGCAAAAGGTGAAGGCAAATTCTGAAAAAAAATTCTGTATTACAAATGAGATAAGCTATACAAACTGCTGAATTTATGTCATTGAGGGTCACAGAAATTGGCTGAGATCCTTCGAAAAGTCAAAAAGTAACTTCTAACAGTGAAAATGAGCAGAATCTATGTGAAGTAAAAAGTAAAAGACTTTGACGGGGTAAATCAAGCCAATAACAGAATAATGAAAGACAGAAAGCTTAGGTGAGAGCAGGAAATGTATAAACTACTATTAAACCAATTGTGTGCAATTGAGTAGTGAGTTTATTGCAAGATTTTGTTTTAAAACTAAAACAATAATAAACTCAAAATGTACATCGATGCTAAGCACCGCTCAACTATTAAATTTAATCTTTCAATTTATAGTAAGTGGAATTATTTGTATCTAAGTACAGTGAAACAAAGGTTAAGTTATGACCCTGGAAACCATCCTAAACCTCCAGACATCTTCCTTTTCCCAGGTGCAGATGGAACAGGAGGAAAGCAGAATGCATAGTGGGCTTAGGTCAATATTCGCCAAGGACTCATTGGTTAGGCCGTGAAAAATGTAGTCTGAATTTGAAGCAGTGTGAATACAATGTGATCTATGTTAATGAAAACCATTACATGTCACTTAAAAAGAAACTAAATGAACGGGAACATGATTGGCCAAGTTATACATGACTCTCACGAACATGCTCA
This sequence comes from Megascapheus bottae, assembly GCF_031878675.1. Lineage (NCBI taxonomy): Eukaryota > Metazoa > Chordata > Mammalia > Rodentia > Geomyidae > Megascapheus > Megascapheus bottae. Next base: position 83,446,783 of record NC_143512.1, read on the forward strand.
CTTCCTTTGCTCTAATCCTTGCCTCCAAATCCTGTTGATTTCAGGGGAATCCATTAGAAGGATCTTCCTGGAGGAAAGCTCGCTTCTGAACACGGCCTAACATTGCAGCTGCCAAGACCAAACGCTGCAGCACGGCTAGTCCCTTGCACACACAGCTCATTGGAGATACCGAGAACACGTGGAGAGCTGCCCTTCAGACTACAGAGATCCAGGGACACGAGAACCCATGCTCCCCATCTTCAAAGGCTTCTTGAAAAGTCTGATAGGGCTCAGAGAAGAGGCCTATCACCAGTGTGGTCACGCACCACTGGTGCTGGACTGCAGTGCTTTGCTCAGTGCCTCGGGATGGACGGGCAGGGTGAATCCATAAGGTGAATCCATGGTGTAGACAGCTGGTGAGTGCTAAGCCGCCACCGCTGAGCAGTGAAATCCAACTGTCTCATTGTTTCCAAGAAAAGAAGACATTTGTCTTAAATTCACCTCAAATGGTGAACAAAACCTCTCAAATGATGAAATTCCAAATTAATAACCAGATGGTACTACTTTACAGACAAAGGCCAGACTATTTCTAATCTCTATATTTGTGTTTCTTTGGTGAACAAAGCTGTCTATATATCACTGGAATACAAAAGCTCTCATGACTTCTGACAACTGAGTCGCAACTACTTGTGAGAAGTTTGAATTCCCAGCCCATTTTCCTCACCAAGATAAAAGTGTCTTAGATTCTCTATCTTCTTTCTTACCCATGCTCGCAAAAGAAGTAGTAAGTTTGGCTAGTACATTCAGAAACATGTCAAATCTAGAAGGAAATGTCCGAACTTGCTAAGGACCTGTAATACAACTTTGGAATTTGTAAATGAACTGAATACATAATAGTGAAAAATAAGTAAAAATATAAGTGTAAGTTATGTTTTTTTAAAAAAAATACTGTTTCATGAAAATGTATAATAGAACCGTCTTATCAGGGCCAGACACACTAACTTAATAATTAGTTTGGACTTTCAAAAATTGCATATTCACATATGAGTGAAAACACATTCTCTTTGTCCCTGTGAACCTGGCTTACTTTACTTAACTGCCATCTTTCTGCAACAACGTAATTCTGTTCTTCTTTATGGTCTCCACTGTGTTAATGCACCATATTTTCTAATTTATTTACCAGTTGTGAGGTATCTAGGCTGTTTCTATAGAGAGGCTCAAAGATAAATACGTAGATACAAAAGCACACAAACACATGAGTTTGTATGTGTTCATAACATATATTTCAGAACATATTTTTAATTGTGGGGCTGAAAGAGGGTAGGGGAAGAGACTGTTAGAAGTTGAACAATATTGCAATACGTTACATCTGTAAGTGAACAAAATCCATTGAAGGATGTTGAATTTAAATGACAAGTGTTGCCTGCTACTTAAAAATACAGTAAACATATGGAAAAATGGTAGACCATTTAACTAACTAATGATCTTACAGTGCAGGCCTAGAATTAGTTATTGGTCTTGTTTTCTTTTGTTATTGACATCAGTTAGGGAAAGGGATGACATAAGTAGAATTCAAGTACAGAGAATAAATAAATGCACATCACCCCCCCCCCCCACACACACCTAGTATTTGGGGAATCGCTGTTTTAAATCTGCTAAGCACGGACTAGCTGAGCAATGGCAGGTGGGTTGGGTGGTTAGTGATTGACAGGCAGATGGAGCCAGGGCTCTGCACGCTTGTAGACTCAAGACTACAGGGTTCCTTTCACATGGACACGTGTGGCTGTGAACCCGTAGACAGTTAAAGAGAGATCTCCTGCTGTAAGTGATAAGAACAGTAGTGATGATAATGACATTCTGTGCTCCTTTGCTTTCTTGGGGAGTCCTTAAGTCAGTTTTCCTAGAATGTTCTTTTCTTTGGTTTAAAAGACATGTTGACTTAAAGTAAGTGAAGTAAGCCAGACTCAGGGAAACGTATGCTGCATGGTTTGCCTCGTTTGTGGTAGCTAGAATGTGCCTCTAAATCTAGAAGGAAACACAGTAGGTGGCAAGGAAGGAGCACAAGTGAATTAACAGAAGTTTAATATCCTCTATGGAGAGCACAAAGAGTACAATTCTTTAAAGAGGACAAGTTGAAGCCTAAAGAAGTGGGTACCAGGAAATGGGTACTTGCAAGAGGGTAGGGTGGGGCAAAGGAGAAGGGTGAAAGGATGAAGGGGGAAAGAGGGAGAATGCAGGCAAGAATCCACTGTGTACACCACAGAATTGAGAAATACCAGGGAAGGGGAGAATGGGGTTGAGGGGGTCAAAATGCTGACACCGATCAAGATGCGCTGTACACATAAACTGCCTGGTGAAATTGAAAACCATCAGTACATCACTTGAAACGAAGGTAAGTGTGGAAGGGCTGAGGTGGGAGGGGTGGTGAGAATGGAAGGGGTGGGGTGGGAGGAGTGGGTGAGAATGGGTGACACTGAGAAAGAGGCACTGTAGTCATCCACTGCTTTAGTGAATGGCAATTCACCAAAATGCCCTTACCAGACACAGACACAGACCCCTCAGGGGGGCTTGGTCTGGGGCTTCCAGCTCCACCATAGAAAGTACTTCTGCTAGTTGAGTTAGTCTCTGTGTGACATTCTGTTGTGCAACCCATGAGCACTAACGTGGACCGAGGGAACTTGATGGTTGGGAAATTCCAGGCAAACTCAGAAACCCAGTTCTGAAAACCTGGCTTCTTCAAGAAGTCTCAGTTGTTGACATGATCTCTCCAATTAGGTGTCATCACTCTCTCCCTGATTAAAGCTGAGCCTTGTGATTGTTGTTCAGGTAGGGTGAGATCAACATTAAAGAACAGCATCACTGGAAAGCCAGTTATCCCTGACATGTGTAGGAGCGGCAGCACAGCACACAATGGAAGACCATGTAGGGAAACTCCACCGATTCTCAGGAGACGAGGGGAGAGAGGGACTCATGAATGGGGGTCTTTCTAGAAAGTAGCAGGCCAAGAAAGAGAACAAGATTCGGGGCTGGACAGTGTTAATCCTTTCAGCCAGCTCTGGGGGTGCCGGGCCTGTCCTTGGTTCTCTGCAATCTGGATCTGGGTGATTAGGACAGGGGTGTCACAGTGATGAGTGTAAGGACCCCGAAACATCCCCTGCAGTTCACCTGAGCAGAAGCTCTTATAGTAAGCTCACTGTGTGAGTTATAAGGCACAGGCAATTCCACTGAAATCCTGTCCTATGGCCATGTCTGGAATAATATGCCCAAACAGGAACATTTGAAGATATTTCTGTATATCACAGTCCAAGCCAGAACAGACGCCAGCAGTTTCCAAACTCCCTGATTTATTTTTTCTCTTTTGGTCAGGATTTAGTATGAAAAGGGTCTGGCCAGCTGTGTGCCTCACATGTAAGCACTAATGAAGGTCTTGTGTTGTGCCGCTTTGAAGTTGTTAAACTGAGATAGATCATTAGATTAACACATATTGTACAAGCATTCCATTATCCTCCAGCCTCCCACTGGGCGCAGGCAGCCTCAGGGACTAATTGGAAGCCGAATTGGAAGCGAAGCTGGGGCGAATTTCCCAGTCTTATGGTTCCCTGAGTCTTGACCCTGTGTTTGTCTCCTAAAAATCATCTTGCCTCAGCACCAGCGCCACCAAGACCAGATCTCTGCACCCCTAAATGACCCTAAACAAACTTTGTAATCATTCAAATTCACATTCATACCTGTAAACTAAAGGCATATTCTGTGCCCAACTATCCAACCAGAAGAAACTGTATGTGCCACAGGATCTTCCTCCTTACAGTCTTCTACGCAATCAGAAGAAAATCTGGGTGCCACAGGGTCCTTCTCCTTGCAGTCTTGTATTAATATCTAATCTATGTATTTGCCCAGTCTCAGCAGGCATCACAGGTATTACTGTTTGGGTCTTGTGTGTTCCCCAAAGGCGCCTCTGCTGATCTGGGCCTCTAATCTGAGGGCCTGTCAGGAACCTAAGAGGTGGACTTGGTGGAAGGAAGTGAGGTCATTGGGGGGTTGTGCACCCTCAGAAGGGGCTTGTGGCCTATACAGCCTTTCTGTCTCTATTTGCTTTTTGGTTGCCATGATAAGAGCTGCTCCTCCCGTGCAGGTCTTCTACGATGTTCTGCCTCACCAGGCCCCAAGGCAACAGGTCAAGTCCCCACAGACTTTTCCTTCACCAGGGGGCTCTCCCCACCCCATCCTGCCAGGGCATCTAGGAGACAGACATGCTGGGAATCACACTCCAACCAGTAACCGAGGAGTTTGTAAGGGACTGTCTCAGCCTACCTTTTCTGGGGGTGTGCTGTGGGGCTAGGGGGTCCCCTCTCCGTCTCATACTCACCCAGCTGGTATTGTGCTGACAAACTCCTCCCTTTCATAGCCTTGGTTTTTCTCTTCCATTCTTGTTACTATTTCCTCTGAGAGAAAAACAAACTCTGTGCACTTGAATTCTTGCCTTGAGGGTTGATTCCTGAAGAACCCAACATAAACCACTGACCTGTGTGTCATGGGGAGAGTTTAGGAATAGGTCGCTCGCTGAAGATAAGAGGATGGCGTTTTCAGCCACCAGCTCATGTAATAGTTAAGTGCTAAAACTGGTGATCCAGAGTACCACTCTCTCTTCTCCAAATTGGTCACTCAAGAGGATGTCCGCTATGTACATATGCAAATCTCAATAGAGCAAATAGAAATTGATTCATTTCTATAAGTGGAGAGTCAAAAGAAAGCCACTTTCCTTGACATTAAGAATTATTTGTCTTCTGGAGCTAAAAGCAGATACACTGAAACTTTACAAGAAGGAATAGGAGATACACTAGGTCTCCTTGGCACAAGTCAAAACTTTCTTAGTAAGGACCCAGAAACACAACAAATCAAAGAAAGTCTGGCTAAGTGGGACTGCATTAAACTTCAGAGCTTTTGTATGGCAAAGGACATAGCTAGCACATTAACTAGAAAGCTTACAGAGTGGGAGAAGATCTTCAGTAACCATACAATGGACAAAGGCCTCATATCTAAAATATATCAACAGCTATAAAAATGAATCAATCCCAAACTAATCTCCAAAGAAACAACCATCCCATTAAAAGATGGGCCAAAGATTTAAAGAGTCTTCTCTGAAGAAGAAATAAGAGTGGCCCATGGACACATGAAGAACTGGTTGACATCTCTGGCCATAAAAGAAATGCAAATCAAAACAACTCTGATTCCACCTCACTCCAGTTAGAATGGCCAGGATCAAGAAATCTAATAACAACAGATGCTGGAGGGGATGTGGCCAAGAGGGATCACTACTACACTGTTGGTGGGAGTGCACACTGGTTCAACCACTATGGAAAGCAATATGGCAGTTCCTCAAAAGACTAAACATAGAGCTCCCCTACGACCCAGCAATTCCATTACTTGGCATTTACCCAATCATCCAGAAACAAGGACATACTAAATCCACTAGCACAACAATGTTCATTGCAGCACTATTTACCATAGCAAAGATATGAAACCAACCCAGATGTCCCTCAGTTGATGAGTGGATCAACAAGTTGTGGTATTTGTACACAATGGAATTCTATGCTGCCATCAGAAAGAATGACACCACCCCATTTGTAAGGAAATGGAAAGACTTAGAAAAAATCATATTAAATGAAGTAAGCCAGACTCAAAGGAACTTAGGCTCAATGGTTTCCCTCATTTGTCATAATCAGTAGAAACCTTGGGCTCTCCTAGCAGAGATTTACAGTAGAGCAAAAGCTAGGTACATAAGGCCATATAGTATGACGCTAAATGAAAGGATATAGAAACAAAAGCCATATAATGAGTGATTGTTGTCCTTAATGCACTGTTATCTCTCATCTCTTTTGCTGTCCCTTGGTGATCTCATATTGTTACAGTATTTTATCTTGTTATCTGATATATTGTATATATGTTTATCTGGTTATTTGAAATAGGATAGAGACGGGGTGGGGGAAACAAGATGAATGGGAGGGTGTGGTGGGGAGGGAAATGGGGTCTAAAACATGAGAAAAGGTATCAATGTTTGTGAAATAATGCACCTTCTATCTGGTGAATGTAATGTAACTCTTCTATTAATTACAATAAACTATATGAAAGAAAGAATTACTTATCTTAAGGAGAATATCAAGGCTTGCTTTCCCAAAGGAAGTTCCTGTAGGAGAGGCTTATAAAGCCTGATCCTCTGTGTTCTAATTTCAAGTAGACCAGTGTTATTAAATGAAGAGATTTCTTTTGGAAAAATGTGTGTGTGTGTGTGTGTGTGTGTGTGTGTGTGTGCACATGCATGTGTGCATGTATAGGTTTGCAAAATAAATTGTTAAGAAAACTCGCTCAGGAACAGAACTGGGCACGTTTTCTGAGGGCCAGTTTTCTGAGGGGCTGCCTGGCATGGCTCTAAGAAATCAAGGCCTGTTGTTCACACTGGCACAGGGCTCATTGACAGAGCTGGGTCCAAGCTTTCTTCCCCTCTTTGATGTTTCAATTTCAGCATCAAGTCTGGCAACATCATAACATAGAAAGGCACATAAAACACACATGATGCAAAGTAATGAAAATAAAATAATTAAATTTAGCTCAAAACATATGCATTAAGAATTCTTGATATATGTCCGTAGATTTTTATGGCTTCTTGGAAAAGGAGACTGGATGTACACAATGGCCTCAAAGTCACACTAAAAACAGAAGTGGAATGAACAAGCACATCCACATGCCCTGACTAACGGGAGACCAGAGCCGATTCTGATATTTGCGTGGCCCTTTGGGATGTTGCAGTTATAAAAGAAATGTGGAAAAATCAAAGCAAGTTTCTGGCTGCCCACAGGACACCCTTGTCCGTGCAACGTTGCTCCTGTAGGACACGAATCTAGAAGCTACGAGAGTACCTGGGATCAGGTCCCCACGTCTCCCCTGGCACTCGGGAGGACTCTTGGTGAGGGAATGTGGACCCTCAGGGGAGTCACATCTTGGGTGTGCTAGTGTGGGTGCCGGCTGTTGTCAGAAGCCCGGCAGGATGTGACACACCATGGCTGTGCAAGGAGATCATGTGATCAGTCTCACTTCCACCGATTGTGATGATTGCAGATAATCTTGGTGGCCCGGCCCTCTGGGATAGGCATACACATGAATAGGTCAGTAAGAACATTTTTGTGGGTGGGTGGCATCTGCCTCCTTCATCTGCAAACTGCGCGAGTCCTTTCACTGCTGCTGCACTGCATGGGGTATGACAGGACTGTGGGCCCAGCTGTCTAGAACGGCCACCACATTGTCTGCTAGCCCTGGTGATGTATTCTGTTACTATTAGATGGATCCACAGGACTACTTTCAGGTCTAGTTTATTCAGGTAATTTGACAGACAGTCCCCCACCGTGTGGAAATCAATTATTCACTGAGGCACTTCCTGTGACTATGCAATGACCTTGTGACCTGGTTGGGGGAGTTATCAACTGTCCTCGTGAGACTGCGCCAGTCCAGCATCTGGATTCCTTTCGTCCAGATGTAGCAGGAAGCCCCAGAGCGCTATTTCTCATGTTGCCATTCATCCCGTATTTAGGACATCGACATCCCTGTCGCAATTACTGCTGCCAACATTGACAACTCAAGACGTGTTTCAAGATGAAAATAAACAATACTATCAACAGCACTGGGGAAACAGTCCTACGCGCTCTGTAAGGCCCCCAAAAGAACTGGCATAGTGGTGGAGGCGCTCTGGGCTGAGCCTCTGTCCCCGTGAACTTGGGGACATTCCACTACTGTTTTGAACTAATGTCCTCCTCTGCACTGAGAAAAATCCCTTTCGTAGTCATTCCATGCTGAAAACCATGGAACTCACAGGTGCGAGCAAGAGGCAATTAGTGGAATATCACTCACTGTTGAGTGATTTCATTATCTGCTTTGTAACTCTAGCCGTTCCTATACCGACATGCAGATTTATATCAGTATTTGCCCAGAAATGTAGGTAAGATCTTACCAGTATCTGAAAACAAAAGAAAAAGGAACAGAAGGGAGGTGGTATGGATGTAAAGGAAGAAGAAAAGAGACAGGAAAACTCTTTCTCCATGTTGGTGGTGGTTCCTCCACTGGCTGTCTTTACCTTGGGCTTCTTTACAATGCAGCAAGGTGGATTTTTTAGATAAATAAGGCAGATGTAAGCAGGAAGGTCCCAGCTGTACTTGAGCAGCTCCTCGTTGGGTGTCTGGGGACCATATATAAGAAACACACACATATCAATACCAGTAAAAGGTTTTCATACAGTGCTGAAGCTCCTACCATAAAAGTCCATCTCTGGGGAGAAATCGGCTGAGCAGCTGAGCACATATCACAGGCCTAAGCTGTGCAGGGGCTGGGCTGTGTTTTCAGAGCTACTTGTGGGTTGAAGAGAGATCTCTTCCCAACAGGTAGATACACAGGTTTTTCCATACAAAGTTAAATATGGAATGGTGATATTCCTTTAGTCAAAAGTAATGGGAGAAGGGAAGATTTCAATGTAGGTGAAAGAGTGGTGTTTTTATAAGAAGTTCAGATACAAGAAAAACAGAGAAATGACTATTCAGACTTTCTTCTAAGCACAGAAATGCAAAAAGATCTTTCTTCACAGGATAATGGCACTGCAAGTACTGTCTGAAGCATCTTCTCATGTCATTAACATGACAGATACAAAGGAGCAAGAAATCTGTCTTCCATGAACATACTTGAGCAATAAGACCTTCAAATTTGTATTCTCTTTTGGATATATTGCCACTTTGAGTAAGACTACTACATTTCTCAGTATTCCTGGAGCTCTCAAGGTCAAGAAAATAGTTCTAGCTGGCAGAATGTAGGCACAAGTGGAGTAGCTGCCTTCGCAGGAATGATGTGCTCTACTTTTTCTCTTCTCCCTGCTTCTGGGTAGAGAATGAATACAAGACTGGAGCATGGACCATAACCTTGGGCAACGAGAGGGCTTCTGGATGCAGAAGATGTTGCTACAGTCAAGGTGTTGGAGCTGCTGAAGATCTGGGGAGCCCCACAGTCCCAGGCTCCGGTCCACCAGGACGCCTCTTTCAGATAAGCACATGTCCGCCATTTTAACGCAGGGATAGAGTTAACAAAATACTTTCAATTAAACTTTATTATCTTTATTTTCTTATTATCTTTCAGTAGTTGCACAAAGGACATGCCACTTAACAAAGCAGTTTATATGTACAATGCATCTTGATTGGTGTCACCTCGTCAACACTCCCACCCCACCCCTCCAACACATACCTTCCTTGGCTTTTCTTAATTTTGTGGTATACACAATGAAGTTTTGACTGCATTTTTCCACCTCCCTTTCATTCATCCATCCCCCCAACCAACCCCCATGCTCCTTGCCTCCCTTTCTAGTGCTTCTTTTGTTGGACACATCCATGCATGTGCATACACACACACACACACACACACACACACACACACACACACACTCACAGAGAGAAACAGCCTACAGTCTTCCCACTGACCAGCCCTCCTCTTGGCCATCCATTTTCTGTGGATGGACCCTCATTTACCCACTCTCACCCCACCTCCTTCCACCCTCATGCCTTTCCTGGAAACTACCAATGCACATGCAGGCTTTGTGTGTTAAGTTGGTCCTTGTTATTAAATGGTTATGCAAAAACATAACCATATATGGTTGACACGATTGTTTTTTTTCTCCCATTAGAAAATGAGGGGGTACCATGGCACACACATTCATGCCTGGCTTGCCTTCTGTGCATTAAGGAATGTGATTTAGGTTGCCAATCCAAACATTACCAGCCATGACATGTTTTCCCTTTCAATTGGTGCATTTCTTTTGGGCATGACCCCAGGCTCTCCTCCACCATGTCTAGGAGTGACTTGGAAGTGAGCACTGGTGACATTCTGCAGGCCACCAGAGTTGCGGGATGGGACATAGTCTACATTCTGATTGTGCCGCAAGACTGCCTGTGCTTAGCCTTTCCTGCAAGCAAACCTTGGCACATTCTCTGTTTGATATGCCTTGTTTTGTTTGTATAGCTTAGATTTCCACTAAAGATTCTTTGGTAGCTTTAATAATTATAATTGTCATTCAAGGGCCAGAAGTTTGGGCTAGTGGTAGGGTGCTTGCCTAGAATCCTCGGTACTACATACACAGAAAAGCCAGAAGTGGTGCTGTGACTCATGTGCTAGAGAGCTAGCCTTGAGGAAAAAGCCCAAGGACAGTGCTCAGGCCCTGAGTTCCAGCCCAAGACTGGCCAAAAAATAATTATCATCCAAGTTCTCTTCTGCACAAAGGATTTTCCAGCTACCATCTCCCCAGGTGAGCCCCTGGTAGTTGTTTCTTCATTCTCTCTGTCTTTCTCCCTCCCTCTCACCTGTCTGTCTGTCTATCATCTATCTATCTATCTATCTATCTATCTATCTATCTATCTATCTATCTATCATCTGCCTGTCTGTCTATCTAAATTCCAGGAATCTTTGACTAGATCAAGCCAGGCTGTTCCTGGTTCCAGTTTCCAGGGCCTTTTCCCTAGGTACTTGCCTGGACATCACTGTAACGAAAGACCAGCAGTGGGCACCTGGACAGGGCATGCTCAACTATTTGTCACTAAAGAAATTATCTAGTACTTAAGATCGTAAAGGCAAAGTACTATAGCTTCGGCTTCCAAAGCTTTGCGTATTCTGGTTAGAGATAGAAGGCAACCAAAAAGGAAATTAAAGTGAATGGATGACCTCATGTGTTTACAGAAGAAAATTTCAATCATAGGGGAGTTTTATTCCTGAGACAGATTTCTGGCGCCCACCCAGCTTGTTATTAACGAATCTTTTCATGTTATCCCTGTGAGCAAGGATTCTGTTTTCTGTTTGAAACCCAGAGTTCCATGTGCATGGGTGCTGGGTGAAGGTCTGCAAGCAGGCTGCCAATTCTGGCAATTTACTTTGTGGTCACCAAAATATACACCCTACCTATCTGGAGAATGCATTAGGTGTCTGATGCTTTGGGGATGCAAATAATATGCTATAGAAATGAAAGAATCACCAAGTACTGTACTCACATTAATTTGGCCCCTGATGTATTTTTCTATTATATTCTTCCCATATACATCCTGAATCTGCAATCATAAATGCCTTCTCTTGGATCCCCTCTTTCCTGGTGGCTAGGAGGCTCCAAAGCTCCTGGCTGTCTTATTCCTTGCTCTCTCACACAAACCACTGTAAGCAGAGCTCTTGGGTAGCTGAGAGTAGCCATGGTTTTCTGTAACACTGTCTGGCTAGCATGGAAGCACTCAGGCCTGAGAGTGACCTTCACATAATTGGAATCCAGGAAAGGCATCGTGGCTGGCACTGGTCTTCGTCTGCCTCTCCCAGAGAGTAGAATGTGAGGTGAAGTGAGGTGAGAAGCAGAGTGTTGACCTGGTTGGGTGGAAAGGATGGAAGAGAAGGGGAGGAGAAGTGAGGGGCTGCATGAAGCATAATTGATGGCTTGTGTTGTGTAGGGTCTGGTTTCGTACCGAGGCCAGGTCATCTGGGCCTAGAGACAGCAGACATCTTGGCAGGTGTTCCCCCAGCCCCTTGGATATCTCTAACGGCTGAGGGAGGGACTCTGCTCAGACAGCTCCAGAGATGGAGTGTGGTGTGGATGTGCTTTCCTTGCTTTCTTCATCTCTCCCCCGTCAAGATGAGTGGTCTTTCCTGCCCTTTCAGGCAGACCTTCCTGCTCTTGAAGGAAGGCCAGAAGCCAGGCTGGCACTTGGAAAGAACGCTGCATCTGTGCAAGTCAGGAAGGAACCGTGACTGGCACAGACAGAGCTAGTGTGAAGGGAAGAAGGGAGGAGAGGAAGGAGACTGCGAGGGCCCATGATTTCTGTTTCAAGGGGATCCCTTTAAGTGCTTTGCTCATTTCAGAAAATGAGCGTGCTGTCTACTGGGCCAGGCTCAGTCAGAGGATTCTGATAACCGCATCGTGCCCACCTACTGTTCTGGATAGAGAGAGTGAGACAGTGAGTGACATCTGACATTTGGTGGATAATTTCAAGGGCACTGAACACAGGGCTTCCACACATACGTGATGAAAGTTGCAAAAAGTAGATTGAACAGGGAGGGATTGGGGGACAGCCAGGAGATAGGGCTCAGGGAGGGTGGCTTGGGGGGCTCCAGGGACATGGAGTTTGCCCTCTCTGCATGGCAGCGTGACAGGTCATTCGAGTGTGGGTGTGCAGGAGTGTTGGCTAAGGTATCTGAATGCCTGGTTGAGGAGGCCAGATGTTGCTGTTTACTTAGTAGTGTTGCTTATTTGTGGTGGCATTATCGATTTCCCTTGGGCATTAGTGTTAAGGAGGAGGGCTGATGGCTTCCTCCAATAGCAAATCAGGACAGGAAGGCAGCAGAGAGAGGAGGGGTCTCTGGTTAGGCTCCATAGCCTCTCACCCCGTGCTTCCCTACGGCCTTGGAAATCTAAGCTTCAGGTTAAAGTTAAAACAGCAAGGTTGAAGTCAAGCAGAGGGTCAGTCTAGAAAGGGACTTCCTTCATCCCTGGGAAGATAAAGAAGGAGACTGGAGACGAACATTCAGGTAGACTGACAGCATGAGAGAAGGAGAAATGACACACTGAACACGTGCAGACACACTTAGGAACTGGAAACAGAAGGCCACACAGCTACAGTGAAAAGCAGTTAAGTCGTTAAGCAGTTAAGTGTTCTGGTACTGGGAGAGAAATACCTTCCAAGAAAATGGTAAAAAAAAAATCCTCTGGGTGTATGGAGTACCAGCCAACAAAGTTTATGCCTGCAGAAGAATGTGTCTGAGACTCAGGGACTACAATCCAAGCCATTGTGTCCCCTGCCACCCGCTGCCAGAGCTCCATGGCAGCTTTGAGAAACATAGGAGATGCTGAGCTCTGGGTTTACCCTTGGCTGCTTCCCTGCCTCTGCTAGAATTCCTTTCCCTTGGAAACTTCCCCATTCTCAAGGACAGTTCGCTTCTCCCGGATTTATTGCATGGGTAAGGCTTTAGTGCTGACAACCAATCTTTTGGATATAAGAACAGACAACAGACTTTGGCCACCACATCCCCTATGAGCGGTTGGTCCTTGGAATGCACAGGATATCCTGGGACCCGCTGGGCGGCTTTGAATTTCTCTCCCTCCAGGCCTGGACGTTGCTTGAACATTTCCTTCACATTCTGAGCATATTTGGAGCTGCTCCTTAAACATTTCAATGACAAGTTGCACTTTCAAGCATTTCAACTTGACCTTCTGACTTCCTTCTCACAGAACATGCAACAAAAATCTCCATCCGTCCCACGCTCCCCCTCTTCGTGCAGTACTGGGGATTGAACCCTGAGCTTCAAGCATGCTAGGTAGGGTCTATACTCCTCGAGCCACACTCCCAGCTTTTTTCCATTGGTTATTTTTGAGCTAACATCTCCACTTATGTCTGGGCCAGCCTGCACTGCTTTCCCGACATCAGTGACTTCCCGTGGATGGCAGGAACGAAAGCCAGACATCAGATAGAGTGGAAGCAGCGACACGAAGCACCATGCTCTCTTGGTCTCAGCTCCCCCGTGGCCAGCAGAACATGCTGGGATGCCTGGCTACTATTTCTTTAGCTTCAGTATTTCTGCATCGTGCTAGTTCCTCCGGGTGGTCTTTTGGATATTTCTAACTGGTTCTCATGATAGGATTCTCTCTATTACCAGATCTCCAAAAGGTTCTGCCAGAGATTTAAATCAGCCCTTTGTTTGGAGCCCTACGACCATCGATAGTTACAGATTGCCTCTAAAAGCCATTCTTGGGGACACATTTAGGGAACGCAGAGGGCCCTGTGTGAGAGAGGTTTCTAAGACAACCCCATCTCCATGGATCCATTACAAATGTACTGGCAGGCTGGGCAGAGAGTTCCATCCTGGATGAGGTTGAGCTGAGCCAATCTCAGCTCTGTTGGCTCAGCTCGTAATCTCATCAAGGATGGAGCATCCTAGGCTCTGCTGCAACCTGAATCTTGTTTCTGGATATGACATTATTTTTTAAAGACAGATGGGTAGCCTTTCAACATTCTTTCTCAGGGTACCAAGTGCGCAGACAGAAAATGCACTCCATCAATATACCATTCCAATTCTGTGGTGGCTGTCTAATGCTTTCAATGAACACATGCATCGTTTTCACGACTGATGGGACAGTATGTATTATGTCATTTGCTGATGTTTTTCTGTTCACTTGCCTCTGCTGTGACCAGTGGAATGATTGACCAGTGTGTGTATGTGTGAATGTACATGTGTGTGTGTGGGGGGGGAGGGTTGTACTCTATTTAAAGTCTTTTCTAATCCTAAAAGTAACAATTCTGAGAGCAAGTTAAACAGTCTTTAGGATATGAGTATGAGCATGTATTCACATATATTTAAAGTTAATTACATTTAACTCCAGGTTAAATCCATGTCTTTGCTCACACAATTGCTGAGTGCAGTCCACCTCTAATTCCTGTGGTTTCCACACAAGGTGGGCTGATTTTCTGGTGTGAGCAGTGGTTTGCTGGGTGAAGGAAGCTCCTCACTCCAGAGAATGCTTCTCTGGGAGACAATTGATATCTCAACAACACATCCATTGTCCAATCTACAAAATAATGATGTTTTTAAGAGACAAGAAAAGAGGAGAAGGGGAAGGAGGAGATAGGGAGATGGGGGGGGGGAGAAGAGACAGAAAGAAGAAGGGATCTACCTATCTCTCTCTGTCATCCATCCATCCATCTATGTATGTATCTAATCTATCAAGAGAAAGGAGAGAGAGAGTACAAATGAGATACAGAGAGACAAAGAGAGCAGGCTCTTTGCCTGCCTCATTTGAAAACTCTGTGAGATAAATTGTTTTCCCATCTCAAAGTGTTTCAACTTGGGTGTTCATGAGTACTACTGGAGAGCTTCGAACACACTTCAGGAAGCCAGGAGAACACTCAGAGCCAAGCTGCCATACCTCCCTCAGATGGAATAAGTCTGTGGCCCGGCGTGTCTTCATTATGACCATTCGAAGCCCTTTCGCAGGTCTCTGTACCTGCCGCCTACTTTCTAAGGCTTCCTTCTAAAAGTCTTGCCCACAGTTTAGTTCTGTGTGGGTCCAGGCCTTGAGTTGTAAGATGCTCTCCTGGGGCTGCTTCTGAAGTTCAAGAACGGCTAACTATGTGCCAGATCTCCTCTCTGAGGGCCATTTAACTTCATGTGTCCAGCTTCTTTTCACTAATTCAAGGAGCCCGCTCATTCCTTGCTACACGCATGGTTATGTTTGACACAAGGACTCTGCTGACTCTTCCCCCTGCCTCACATTCTCACACCCGACTCTGCAAGTCCAGGCTCCCATTTCCCCAGCTGTGCCTCAGACGGCCTCACACCCACTGTGTCCCCAGACTTATTACTATCTGCCCCCCGCTCCAGCTGACAGCTCCCCCAGCCTTGCAGCTAGCCACTGTCTGTGCACATCCACCACATGGCTCAGGGAGAGGCTCTCTTCTCCTTCTTTGGATTCACTCTCTCCTTTGTGACCACCTGCTAAGGAAAGACACAGTATATTTGTCTAATGTGTTTATGCTGGTCCTAGGGCTGGCACTCAGGGCCTGAGTGTGGTCCCTGAGTGTTTTTTTGCCCAGTGCTCGTGCTCTATCTCTTGAGTCCTACTTCCACTTCTGGCTTTCTGGTAGCTAATTGGAGATAAGAATCTCATGGACTTTTCAACACTAGCTGGCTTTGAACCATGATCCTCAGATGTCAGCTTCCTGAATTGGTAGGATTACAGGCATAAGCCATCACTGCCCAGTGGAAGTCAGGAGTAGAAAATGTTTATTTGTTTTGGTAGTCGGTTTGGATTTCAGGCCTTCACCCTCACATAGCTTGCTTGCTCATGGCTGCTCCTCTTCCAGTTGAGCCATTCTGTGAGGTGTTTCTGAGGACCTTTCCTATTGGATATAGAGTGCTTAACATACCACAGAATATTGCTCAAAATTGAGAAATGCTACCTTGGCACAGTACTATTATCTAATGCACAGTGCATATTTTACTCATTTTTTGTAGTAATTTCCCATTAGTCAATTTCTCCTTGACTACATCAGGAATCAGTGCAGATTTTGACCTTGAGTTTAATTGCTGTGTCAAGTTAGTCCTCTTTAATCCAGAAATTTACTCAGCCTTCCTCTTTAGTGATTTTTCACTTTGAAAATTCAATCCAATTATTTTGTAGAATGTCCCTTAATTTAGGTTTGTTGTAAGCTCCCTCATGATTGAATTCAGGTTGTAATTTTGTTTTTTGGCAGAAGTACTGAAGAACTAATGTGTTCTGCTCAGGGCATCACATCTCTAGGCACATGATGTCAGTTGATCTATTGTTAGGGGCCTCAACTCAGATTACTTGTTAAGGTTGTGCTAAATTAACCAGAATAAAGTTTTCCCCCTTTGTAATTAAAAATAAGTTTGAATCTTTGTAAATATGAATTGTGTCACAGACACATTACGGTTTGCATGCACTGAACATCCAGTCTGAAGGTACTTCTTTTTTTTTATTTCTGGCCAGTCCTGGGGCTTGAACTCAGGGCCTGGGTGCTGTCCTTGAGCTTCTTTTGCTAACATTTTACCACTTGAGCCACAGCAACACTTTGAGCCTTTGCTGTATATGTGGTACCAAGAAATCGAACCCAGGGCACAATAGATTGAAAAATAGACAGGAAATGGGGCCAGAGCCAGGCACCATTTGGGTTCCAGTCTAAGCCAAAGTGGAGGGCATCAGTTGAATGGGACAATGAATGTTAGAAGTTAGATGCATCTGAACTGAGATGTGCTATACATACAGAACATGTGTTGGATTTCAAATAGTACAATGTAAAAGTCTATCATCACTTTATATTAATGACATTTTGCAGGTATTAGGTTAAAGAAAACATAGAATGAATAAGTTTATTATTAATGTGGTTATATTTTAGAAATGTCAACCTATGCATGCACTGAAGTGGTCGGTGGGCACCCAGAGAGTGGAGATGGAGTAGCCACCTGACTGCAAGGTTTTTCAGATGAGAAGGTGTGAACACACCAGGAGACCTACTGAGAACAGGAGGAAGTCCTCTTGGAAGGTGTGAACTCACCAGGAGACCTTCTGAGAACAGGAGGAAGTCTTCCTGGGCATTGAGAAGGATGGAGAATGTCACCAAGGCTGTTTTTCCTCTCTGGTCGTGGAACTTGAATTCTGAGTCTGGGCACTGCCCCTGAGCTCTTCGCCTCAAGGGAACCTCCCTACCCCTGGAGCCACAGCACCACTTGGGTTTTCTAGTGGTTAATTGGTAATAAGAGTCTCATGTTCCTTAGTGTCTGGGCTAGCTTAGAATCATAATCTTCAGATCCCAGCCTCTTGAGTAGTCAGTTTACAGGCGTGAGCCATCGTGCCTGGCTGGTCACTAGTGCTTTTAATGAAATCCTGAGGAATTTAAATAGGTGGTCCAAGGTCACCCAACAGTGTGGTAAGCCAGTAATAAACCAGCTCTATGTAAAGGTGATTGTCTCTCACAGGTGTTTGGGGACAAGGTACAATCTACTTGTGTTGAAAATGGAGTCGGATGCGTGAACCATTGCTTCTGATTTCCATTCCACACAAGCAGTGGAAACTTTCGGTACATGCTGTGGTCCCTGTAGCCATATTGCAGTGGGCAAGTGAAAGTGTCCAAAGACCACTGGGTTTCCATCAGCCAGGAGGACTGGACGTGGGCCACTGCTGCATGTGTCTGGAGGAGAGTCCTACTCTGTGGGCGACTGCTGATGTCTGGCTCTGAAGCTCACAGCCGTGTGCCCACATGACTTCCAATGACTGTTCTACGCAAGGGAATTTTACTCAAAGAATGGTAGTGTTCCATTTTTAATGAAGTAGTCGGACCTGTCAGGCCCAGAGAGACAAAGGATGCATGCTTTCCCTTAGATGTAAAAGCTTGATATTAATTATAAATAAATACATTGGGTGGTATGCAAGTATATGCATAGGTATTTACTGAAATATGACAGATTCAAGGGAGAGCTAAAGTAGTGTAATACATGATTAGAAAGGCATGGTCAAAGTTCAGCAAAATAAGACAACAGGAAGCAGGTACTGAAGGGGGATGTGGTCAAAGGGAAAGTATGAACAAATGAAGAGAAAGAAGGATGAATGCAGGCAAGGATTCAATGCATACTACGCAAAATTAGGAAGAGTGAGGGAAGGGGTGAGTAGAGGAGGAGTGAGAATGTTAAAAGTATGAACAAATGAAGAGAAAGAAGGATGAATGCAGGCAAGGATTCAATGCATACTACACAAAATCAGGAAGAGTGAGGGAAGGGGTGAGTAGAGGAGGAGTGAGAATGTTAAAAGGTTGATCAAGATGCATTGCATTTATAAACTGCTTTGCTTTTCTAACAACTACATAAAGATAATTTAAAAAATCAAAAGTAATAAATAATAACAAATCCAATAGCTATATTTCAAAGGTTATGTGTCAAAACACGTCTATTTTTAAATATACAATTCTAAGTTTTAGACCCTCCCCTTAGGTAAGTTAAATACCTGAAGTGTATCGACGTGGTTTAACAATATTTTCGGCTAGTCGGTATATCTAAATTGTATACTTATTAGCTTGACCTGAGGAATAGGAATGTGTTCTAGTGCTTTGGAATTTGAAAGTTTTTGTTCCAATTTGATGAGCCTAAACCCATCCTTCTACATGGATGTAAAGAAGTCTTGAAAACACTTTACTGATAAATTCAGCACAGGGGGATTATGACGTAATGGGATTAAGACGTAATCTTCTTTGGGAAATCAGCTAAGCTGAGCTTGGAAGGTTTCTTGGCTGATGAGTGAGGCTGACCTGTGAGGTGAGCAGGCGGGGAGTCGGCCGTCCGCGGCCACTCCGGGCTGGCTGGAGAGGGCGTGGCAGAGGCAGGCACGGCCGTCACGAAGCCGATGGTCTGCATGCACTGGACAAAGGAAGCCAGTCCAGTGAGAAGCTCCTTGCTGAGCTTGCCAAACGCTGTGGTTCCCTGTGTGTGCTCAGGCCACTGAGATGTTCAGACACACATGATGAGGACGGGACCGAAAAGAGCTTTTCAGAAGAAGGAAACAAAAATCTATTTCAGAGTAAAATAAAGAAAGACATCTTTACAGCAAGAGCGCAGACCAGGCTTATTAGCCCCCAGCTCTGCTCTGTAACTTAAACTCTGACAAATCATCCTCAGTCGTTACACAAGCACATGAAACACACACTGCAAGAACCTAGCCCCGCCTTAGCCCTGATGGAGGAAAATGATTAAACTTGGGGTGACTTTTTGTTCATTTGTGGTAGATTTTTTTTCTTTTTATAACTAGAAGGAATAATTGAAGGGAATAATGATTGCAGATACTTGAGCAATTTGGGAATTCCCCTGAGCCCAGCTCAGTTGTCCCATAACACTGAATTCTCATCCGAGGTACCAGAAGTAGCCGGTGTACAGCAAGCAAGCAAGAAGGCATCAGACTCACCCGACAGCTGCTCTTACGAGGCTATTTGCAGCTGTGAGCCAGAGAGGACAACTTGTCTTTGAAAGTCCCACTTCTGACTCAAACCTTTGAAAATATCCATCAGTGTGTCAAAAACCTGCCTGGCCCCTTTCCCATTCTAACTGACCACGAAGCCTAGGTGGGCTCACTCCTTGTGTAGAGTTCACCTGTCTGACTATGGAGCTGCTGGCGGAGAAGAAAGGGAAAAGAGTGAGCGCTCATGGGCTTAATTGAGATGATGCTAACAGCCCCTGAAGAAAATTGCTGGGAGAAAACTGACTGTGAGATAGCCTGAGTTTGGGGCAAGATGAGTAAAATTACCCCTCCGTTGACATGTGAATCCTCCCTCTGGGTATGCTTCTCTTTGTGTGGAGAGCAAGACAAGAGCAGAAAAGCCAAGTAACAGTTGTGGCCAGGTAAGGGGATTCTTACAGCCTGTGCAGGCAGTCAGCTCGCAACAGCCACCTGTCACAACTGTCACCTGTCTCGCTGGTAATTTCTCATGTGTAGTCACTAACACTGAAAGAGCAAGTGCACAAGGGAGAGCAGAAAATCCAGATGCCAACCTTGGAAAACACCCAGTGAAGTCAAAGCAGAAGTCAATGTTGTGCCCACTACCTCTGAGAACTCCTGTGCCATGATCTGCGGGAAGAACGTGGGTAGGGTGAACTGGCTGGTGTGAGCACGGTGCTCCCAGTTCATCGAGGAGGAGAAAGAAAGGGAGAGGGTCACCTTCTACAGTAGAGAAGGTCCAGCTCTGCAACCTTCATGGAGCAGGGGGTGGGCAGCCAAGTCTCTGAGCAAGCATTGAGCTTCCAGGCTCATACCTACATCCTGCACTTGGAGCCAATTCCTGCCTTCTCCTGGCTAGGTGAAAACATACAAGGAGCTGAGCTTGTGTGAAGATCAACAGTTCCTCCTGGCTCGGGTTGTTGGCCTCTGTCTGTGACGCCTGCTGCCCACTCTTCCCCTGGGAACCCACCCTGACTGCGTCTGTGACTACTGGGCCTTTCCACGCGTCCAAGCCAAGCTCTGCTTAGCTGCTGCTCTTCTGCTCTGCTCTAAGAGCAGCACAATGCTCATCCACAGGATCTGGTTTCTGGGTCTTTGACCGTCCATGGTTGACTTTGATCCCCCAAAGAAAAAGATTACATTTCATTCAAACCCGATGGCTGGGATTTGGGCCCTGCTCACCCCAGTGTCAAAAGCAGAGGCTGCAGACAGGAAATGGGGGCCAGCAGAGCAGGTTGCGCTGTGGCTACACAGCTGTGGATTGGTGGCAGGCGTCCTGGCCTCTGTCAGCGCAGAGAATGAACGCTGCGCTCCCCTTCATGTAGCAGCAGCGAAGTGGTGAGCATGAGCTTTCCAGGGATGACATGAGGGCGTGGGGTGCATTGAGGCCAGGGGCACCACTCACCTTCTCTGTGGAATTCAATCACAGGGCTGCACAGCGCCTTGCAGGGCGGTTTCAGCCCCCCCACACCTGGTCTCCCTGACCCATGTTCTGATTCTCATTCTGTAAACTTAATAACGCCTTAGGAGAGCACACTTCTTTCCTTTCCTTTTCGTTTAGTATTTATTCTTCTTTGCAGAAGTACGTACAGAAAGTTGAGCTTTAGCACCTCGTTTTTCTAGGCAAGTAGACACTCTTCCACTTGAACCATGCTCCTGCAGCCCTATTTTGCTTTACTTATTTTTTTCTCTTTCTTTTTTTAATTGTATTTTATTGTCAGGGTAATGCATAGAGGGGTTACATTTACATTCACCAGGTACTTCTCAAACACTGATATCCCTTGCCAAGTTTTTATCCCCATTTCCCTCTCCCACCCACCCCCAATCATCTTATTTCCCCCTTCCATTCCCTATTTCAAATAAACAAATAAGTGGATATAAAATATACCAGGTAATAAAGTCAGATACAGTAACCACATGAGATTAACTATAAGGGGGGTGGGGAAGAAAAGAGAAATAACTGCACATGGTTCATTAAGAACAACAATCACAAGATAAACCTCTTGTATCCATATCCTAGAGTTCACTTCATCCTATATGGCCTTATGTACATAGCTTTTGAGTTAGTGTGATCCTCTGCTAGGAGAGTCCTAGATATGTACTAATTATGACAAATGAGGGAAGCCATGGAACCTATGACCCTTTGGGTCTGACTTACTTCACTTAATATAATTTTTTCTAAGTCTTTCCATTTCCTTACAAATGGAGTGATGTCATTCTTTCTGACAGCAGCATAGAATTCCATTGTGTATAAATACCACAACTTGTTGATCCACTCATCAACTGAGGGGCCTCTGGGTTGGTTCCATATCTTTGCTATGGTAAATAATGCTGTAATGAACATTGTTGTGCTAGTGGCTTTAGTATGCTCTTGTTTTTGGACATTTGGGTAAATGCCGAGGGGTGGGATTGCTGGGTTATAGGGGAGCTCTATGTTTAGTCTTTTGAGGAACTGCCATACTGCTTTCCAGAGTGGTTGAACGAGTTTACACTCCCTCCAGGAGTGTAGTAATGTTCCCTTCTGGCCATATCCCCATCAGCATTTGTTCTTATTGGATTTCTTAATAATGGCCATTCTAACTGGAGTGAAGTGAAATCTCAAAGTTGTTTTGTTTTCCTTCCTTCCTTCCTTCTTTCTTTCTTCTTTCCTTCCTTTTCCTTTTTGTCAGTCATGGGGCTTGAACTCTGGGTCTGGGCACTTCAGCTCAAGGCTACCACCCTATCCCTTGAGCCACAGTGCCACTTCTGGTTTTCTGGTGGTTAACTGGAGATAAGTGTCTCATCGACTTTAATGCCTGGCTGCTTTTGAACTGGGATCCTCAGATTTCAGCCTCCTGAGTAGCTAGGCTTACAGGCATGAGCCACTACACCAAGTTGATTTGCATTTCTTTTATGGCCAGAGATGTCAAATACTTTACTTTGTTTTCAGATAAATCCCTGCATTTTTCCTGGGCTGGCTTCAAACTGTCATGCTGTTTCTCTGTCTCTCCAATAGCTGGGATTACATGCCTGCAACCCTCACCTGCTTCCTGAACTATTTTATTGCTTTGAGTAGCATTTGGATAAATTTATCATGTGATTTTGAGAAAAATAAATTGACAAATGAAGACAGAACAATAATGAGAACCTTTATACAATCATGTTCTTATACATATGTACAAATAAATATTTGTGTGTATGTGTTTGTGCAAACACACAAATTATGCACTTGGTCAACATTTGGTACACATCCTGAACTGGTTAGATGGCTGAATAACGACTTGATGGATAATTAAGATACAGTGGCTCAAGGGCTGTAATCCCAGCTACCTGGAAGGCAGCGATGAAAGATTGTGGTTTGAGCACAGTTCAGGCATAGAAGTTCATGAGACTCAACTTGAAGCAAGGGTGGGCTGCACTGGCATGGAATAAATAGAAGGACAGCAGTAAAAAACCAATTTAGTTGCAAATCAAGATTTCACCTTTAAAAATAACCACCAGCCAAGATACTAGGACTTAAGAGCTGGAGTTTTTGCCTAGGAAACAGAAAGCTCTGAGTTCAAATGCCAGTAATTCTAATTCGTGTGTGTGTGTGTGTGTGTGTGTGTGTGTGTGTGTGTGTGTGTGTAAACAGAGTGGATGGATAGATAATTCTAACACCAACTTCTCATATTTTGAAGTATGACACAGTGGGCTTTATTTAAATGTTTGTAGTTTCTGCAGCTCTCGGAACTGTGTTCTCTGTGTTCTGTCACAGAGGAGACACCTGCTGTGATGAAGTGAAGTCTGAGCCACTGCTCAGGAAAGGAGCAAAACTATGACAAGTTAACAAACATGTTTCTGTGCCGGCCTTGGATCTCTGGTGGGACACTGGCACCTAGCCAAGTGCCAAGAAACACAGAGAATGTAATGAATACTGACCCCACGAGATAGAAAGTTACCATTTGAAAATAAACATATTTTTTAGCTGGCTCTAAAATAGACACCAATCATATTTGAAATTCCTAGTTAATCTTCACTAAACTATTTCAAGTTTAAAATGTTTCTCCATTTTTGCCAGATGCCAATGGATCACTCTTGTATTCCTAGCTACTCAGGAGACTGGAATATGACAATCATGGTTCAAAGCCAGCCTGAGCAGGAAAGTCCTCGAGACTCATCTCCAATTTACCACCAGAAAACTGGAAGTTCTACTGTGGCTCAAAGCGGCAGAGCCTTAGCCTTTAGTGAAAAATCACAGGAATAGTACCCAGGCCCTGAGTTTAAGCCCCATGACCAACAACAACAAAAAAATTAAAATGTTTCTCCATTTTAAAGTTAAAGTGAATACTATAGCATACTGATATGCTCTTCTTGATATAAAATACTCAATGACTTGGTTCTGGTGGCCCAAAATATAGCATTATTCATCTTTGTTTTAAGAACACTACCATAGTGTGTGCACTACTGCAAAATTAATTTTATATAATAAAGGGCTCCTTGAAAAATTAGCATGTTTGCATATATTTACATCTATCACTTATCAGTGTGTGACTGTCACACAAGGGATTTGTCACTCCGAATTCACAAAAGAAGTAGGAATCCGAGCTAGGCAATGAGGCGGGAACAGATTCCTTGAGCACAGCTGCTGTTCCTGGGAGCTGCCTGGCAGGGGTCTAGCCTGGGAAGGATACCCCAGTTGTCTCTCACAGCCCCAACCCAGGGGACAAGCACGAGGCATCCTGTCAATTCTCTGTCTTGGATTACAAGAATCCTGGGGTGGTGGACAAATTTAGAATGTAGTTGCGAGTGAAAACTCATTTAAAAAAATAAGTTGATCTTTCCCGAATTTTCTCAGTGGTGTGTTTCCATTGAAGGATGGGAATTCATGTGACACTCGTTCTAGACTTGTCACTATTCTCAAGGTGACTTGAAGTTCAGACTCAGAACCTGAGACTGTCCAGGATTCCATTCACAGGCAGAATTCTCTCAGGGCTCTTTACTCACCACTTGCCAAGGACTTGCTTGTTCCCGGGAGGACAAGTGCTTAGTGAGTCCTCTGAAGACTAATTGGCCATCTGCGATTCATTGGTTTAAAGTTTGAATGAATATAATTTTACTTTACAGTTTGCCTTTGGTAAAACCAACCCCTTCTGTGTAGCCATCATTATTACAAATATATCTGCCTCAACACCGGAGAGTCGCTGTTGCTTTAAACCAACTGGTAGGGTATTGTCTTCCAGGGCCTAATCCAAAGTGCCCTCAGCTATGCTGCCAACAAGAATTTCCCAGGATGCTCTATAAAATGGCTTATTTTCTGACAGTCTACTGGCTTCCAAAATTGATTTACGGGAGTGCTTTTCTTTGCATCAATCAAACAACTGTACTTTTATGCCCTTTTTATGGACGAAAACTCTTGGAGTTTTAAGCTGCTGGTTCTGCAAATGAATACTTCCTCTTATTTACTATTGGCTGGCCTAGTCAATATGTCTTTGACCTTCTGCTGTCTTATTATTTTTTTCCTTTTGATATATTGCTTTTCAAAATAATTCAAATAATACTTCCCTAATTTTTAGAATAAATTTATTCATTTTTAGAGCATTGAAGTATGATTCTTCTACTCACTGTCTTTATAATGCAAGTACAATTTGGAGAATGATTCTATGCTTGCTTTTGAGGTTAGTTTCTATTTTCTTTTTTCTACTAATATAGTCACAGCTTTGTGTCATTTATATTTTTACATTGTACACTGAAACGTAAAGCTATCAAACAAAAGCAAACAATGCTGCAATTGACATTTAGGGGAAATTTGACTGAAATTTTTTTACAAGCAACTTGTATACATATATATAATTTGCTTGTGAAAATATGAATTTTTATAGCTTTCTCTCTCTCTCTATCTATCTATCTATATCTATATCTATCTATATATATTTCTGGTAATTGCAGCCGGGTTTGCTAGCCCCTAAGGGGCCAGGCAAGTGTCTGGAGGAAGCCCTGGAACTCCACATCTTTGGCCAGTGCTATGCCGGGCTCCAGGGTCACTTCTCAGCCATCCCCCTCCCCTAGACTTCCTCATCTGAGGGACACACCTTCCAAGACCCCTAGTGGATGCTTCAAACCATGACTTATACGGAAACACACACACACACACACACACACACACACACACACACACACACATACAATTTTCATTTTAAAATTATACACAATACGTTAAAAGTAAATTAAAATGAAAATAATAAAATAGAAAAATTATAATGCACTGTAATAAAAGTTATATGGATGTGGTCTCTCTAAAAATACCTTAGTCTATTTCACACTTTCAACTGAAGAAAACTCTTTACGGCTTCCTTTTGGCTTATTAACTCCCAGTATCACCATTAAGCAAGATGAGATTTCCCTGAACACAAGCACTGTGCTATAGCAACAGCAGAGCTAATAACAGAAACGGCTTCCAAGTGGCTGACAGGAGGGTAGAGTTTACAGTGTGCTCACCTAGCAAAAAGGATGTTTTGCACTCCGGATCGGGCTGAAGAGAGCAGGGTGAGATTTCACCAAGTGATAAACGTAGTTCCAAGTATTATTCATATCTGGGATTTCTCCACTGGACATTTTGGATGATGCTGAGGGGTGAATTTGACTGAGGTACATTCTATGCATGCAGGAAAATATCATGACCCCCCCCCCCCGACCTTGTAAAACTCATGAATGCCCAGGAAGAATCCTAGTGAAGCTTTTTTCCTTTGAATGGTAGCTAGACTCTGATAACTGAAACCAGAGAAATAATAGCTGAAATCACTGCGGGTCATTTCATGGTGGGAACCTTCACAATCTCTGCTCTCCATGGCGCTCACCTGGCCTCCTTGGCTTTCTGCGGCCCGAAACATCTATCTCAGGTCATCCTGCAGAGGCAGCCATGCCCAGGAAAGCATGTCTCTCCCCATTACCAGCCTGCTCCAGCCCAAAGCCCTGAGAACTTGCTTCGCTTCTCCTTCTATGTAGGAAGGGATTTTCCTCTTATTTTTCAAATCTCTTATTCCTATGAGACCATTGAAGTTTGGTGAGCATGATGAAGTAAAGCTGACACGATCTGTCAACCATGGGGGCTACAGAGCATCTGTGTTCCCCGAGTCCCTCCTTGCCCCCCTAAACTGATGGCCCACACTCCATCCTCCATAGGCCCAGCCGCCATGCCTGCAGAGCCACCCGTTTCATTACTAGAGGCTCCGTGATGATGTAAGTTGAGAGCGAATATGAAGCGTGTTTTGTATTTTCAGTAACACTGAAACGGAGAAACTTGAGCTACAATTATTTTCAGATTAGCCGGTTAAATAGCCAGATGGTATGAATGAGTCAGCTGAAAACTAGAATGATTAATTTACGAAAGTAGCTTATTAAAGGCGAATATGAAAAGACGGTCTTTTGTGAGTCAGTGGATTATCCTAGAGTATAATAAAACATATATTAAATAATTCTATCAATCTGAAAGTAACCTCTTCAAATCAGTATGTTAGTGTTCAAGGGATTTTTTTTTTTTGCCTGTCCTGGGCTTGAGCTCAGGGCTTGAGCACTGTCCTTGGACTTTCTCAAGGCTAGAGCTCTACCATTTGAACTTCCTTCCACCCCAAGTTTCAAAGCAATGAACCTCTGAAATGTTTAGACAAATGAGCTTTTTCTACTTCCAGCTGTTTTATTTTCTCAGCAGACGAAAGCTGATTGACTGCTTTCTGTTAGGGAAATTTGAAGCTGATAGGATACAGAATGAGGTGATGCCTTTTCTGCCCAAAGTATATTACAATTATTTGCCACAAACTAATTATTCAGAGATTTATTCAAGTGCATTTCATTATCGGGGGTCCATTCTCAACCTTCCTGCCAGTGGAGTATTTTCCGGGCTTTGTTACTCCTTGGTTATAGAGTTTTCCAGTTCCTACAGAATAAAGCCCAACCTTTCAGGCCAGAACCTAAAGCTCTCCAAACATCCCGAGAGGACCAGACAGAGGCCTGCCTCCTGCTTTCCTACGGGATGGAGCCTTTCTGTCCAGGCTCACACAGCCCAAGCACACGGATTCCAGAATGCGCCTCAGGGCCCTCCGGGATCACAAATCTCCTGCCAGCACTTCAGCGCGGCCAGTGCCGTTGGATAACTGACCATGTGTCCTGTGAATGAATGCTCAGACCGAGTGCTCGCTGTGAATACCTGGAAGTCCATCGCATCCTTGTCACCAGTGAAGCCAGAAAAGCAGCTGCCCGGGATCAGCCACAATGGAGCCAGGACACTTTGAAGACTTCAGCCAACTGCTCCTGAGCAGAACTGCGGAACAGTCTGCCTGGAGGAGAAGAGGCTTTGACTGAGCTCAGAAAGAACCCTCAGGGTGCTGTGGAAGCCAGAAGGCAGAGCAGCAGGCAGAGACCTGGCTTCTCCAGGGGAAGGCGCCGGCGTTCTTCTCACTTCTCTGTGGCCTGTGCATGGAAACATTGTTGGTCTGGGGTCCCTGATTTAGAAAGCATGAACTTACAGCCAGGAAGCCACAGCTGGGAGAAATGACTTAGAGCGAGCCCGGAAGAGGGACTTACAGCCTGGGACAGCTGCTCAGCTGTTCTGGGACATGCCAGACAAGCATGTGGCCCTGCATCTGGTGCTCTGCAGGGAGGCAGAGCCCTAAGAGGGAGAGGTCCAGGACGGAGACCATTGGTGGGGGCTCTGGAGTGCCTGTGGCTTGCTGGGGGCATGGCAGCTGCCCTTTCAGAACTCATGAGCCAGGGCTCCTGTACTGAAGATGTCTGACTGTTCATGAACAGAGGTTCTGTGAAGGGAATTGCTCCTATCCTTTCACCCCGGGAGGCTTTGTCTGTGAAGCGACAGTTCTTGTCTCCATACAAGGCCTAGTCCGCACATAAGGATTACGGATCAGGCAATCTAGCTCTGCTCCCAGTTGAACCCCGTCCATGCCATCTCCGTGGGAAGTAGAGATCTTTGCAGGTTCTGTCCTGAGCTGTGGGGACAGCCCCCCTGAGCTCTCTACCGACTCCCCCCGTGACACTGGCACAGACACCTTCTCTAAGCATCTTTACCCTGCACATTCCATCCTGACTCCAGCACAGCAAGGCGTGCTCTGACCCTTCCCAGTAGGAATCTGATGTGAGAGTCTGTTCTCTATCCCCAGCTCCTTGTCCAGTCCCATGTCCCCAAACTGGCTTCTCTCAGGTCTCCCTTGTCACCTTGTACCTTCTATAACACAGGGTTCTTCCTGACCTCATCCCATCAGCTTCCCCTTCCTGTATGAGACCCAGACTGGTAGGGCTGAGTTCTAACCCTGGACACACACAACTTGCCTAATAAATGCTGCATGAGAACTGCTTGATGTGCACAAAATGTTTCAAACCTGCTCAAACAGTGGAATCTTGCATGTGACAGGTAACTGGAGGTATAGATGAAATAAATGTCTACAGCACAATACCTGCATGGCTGTAAGCACAGTTTGATCCATTCAACGGGAAAGTAGAAGTGTGATTAGGAGTTAGGAAACCCTGACATGGTGTCCTAAGCCCGGTTGTTTTAATCTGTGTGTTACCAGGGACACAGAACAATATCGCATGGCTTGGTGCCTTTAACACAAAATACAGAATTCAACATCATCCCACAGCTCCTGGGACGTTCAAGTAAAAGTAGACATGAGCTGCCATTCGTGTGCTTGGTGTCAGTGTTTTCTAACTAAAGGAATAATTTTCTTCACAATGTAAGGTAAATTCAAGTTGAATTCTCCTGTGTCTAGCTTTAAACATTCAGGTGTCAGATAAGCTTAAATACCTTCAGATACCAAGGGCACAGCACAATGTCCTTGACACTTCTGGGTCTCTTTCCAGTTTATTAGCTGTTGTGTGGGAAAGAAAATTCTAGTAAATATTACCCGGAGGGAAAGATGGGAGAATCGGCTGGCGTTACGACCGTGATGACGGCGATGAATGCTGACAGAGAAGGTTGTGGAATTGGTGGTGATTTGAGATGACTTGATTACTTTCCTGCATCAGTGAAAGCAGGAGCCTGAGTCTCTTTAAGTGTGAATGATGTTTATGTGACAACTTTTTTGGGGTGGGGGGAGGGAGAGGGTCGGTTGTGAGGCTTGAACTGTGAGCCTGGCGCTGTCCCTGAGCTCTTCAGCTCGAGGCTGTCACTCTCCCATTTGAGCCACTGCCCGACTTCCGGCTTTCTGTTGGTTGATTGGAGATAAGAGTCTCAAGTTCTTTAGTGCCCAAGCTGCGATCTTCAGAACTCAGCCTGCTAAATAGCTAGGATTACAGACATGAGCCACCAGTGCCCAGCTTCTATGTGACAACTTTCACTTCTTTTCCTTCTTTTAATTGCTTTTATTGCATTCAATTGACTTATTTCTTGGTAGTACTTATTTTGTACTTTCTTTTCTTGAACTCGGTGCCTCATGCTTGAGAAACAGGCAATCTACAACTTGGGTCACTCTGACAGCTTCCTTTTGTGTGGGTTACTTTTGAGATCTTGCTTTATGTCCTGGTGCCTTGGATCTTGGTCCTATTTTAATATCCTTTTGTGGCTCTGCCAGCAGGCATGCCTACTGTACCCAGCCATTGTGCTTCTCCCATAACGTGGGCTGGCACTTGGATGCTACCAGATATGTCTGTTTTGGGGATAATATTGAAGGAACTTTCGTGTCTAGGATGGCCTCAGAACCAGGATTTTCCTATTGCTGCCTCTCAGGTAGCCAGGAGTACAGTCTTGGCTTTTTGTTTTCTCTTAGCAGCACCAAGAATTCTTTTTCAATATTAAAACAATGGGAGTGGCACAGTGAGTGACTTATCTATCATTCGTAAGTCTTCAGGGAACGATTCTAGACCATTCAACTGTTGTGAACATCCAACCTGGAAACAAAGGTCATTTACTAAAGAAGGTATAACACATAATAAAAGTGACTACTGGCAGCTAAGGAAGTCCCTGCTGCATGTCTGGGTAGAGTTCCCTTATAGACGCGACTCCCTGCAGCAGGGAAACCACGGCTCTGTCCGCTGGCCACAGTGCTCGGGCAGGACTCTGAGTGGTCAAATCCACATGGACAGAATCTCTGCTTTGGAAATGAGGAGGGAAGCTATCTAACTGGCAGGTGGGACAGATTTACGTCTGAGTTGTGTGTAATGCCTGCTTCTCTCAGAGTCTGGCAGATCCTAGCCCCACAAAGGAGACTCAGGCATCAGTGTTACTCCTTGTCGGAAGAGGATCAATTAGAAAGGTCTCAGAGGAGAGCTTAGGGGACTGACCCAGCTCTCCTTCAGCTGAGACACACGGACATGCCATGCACACGTTTTAAGGAAACCCTGGTGACTCCTTGGTGATGAAGAATGACCAGGAATTTAGTTTCAGTCTGCTAGCAGAGTGCTGTCTCCCTGGTTTGGAGCCGTGCACTGTGTGAACACGCCATGAATCATTTCAGGACTTTCTCTTGGCTGCTAGCATGTTGCTCTGAGCCTATCCAACATCATTCAGTAGGCTGTCTCTGTTCCAAAATACTCCCCTAAACCTTTTTTTAAATCCTATAAAATGCAGACATGGCATTTATGAGAAACAGTATGCCAAATGACATACCATGAGATGAATAGTGGCCGTCTCTTTAAACCCTTGAAAGTTCGAACAACAGGGTCGTGTTTGATGCTGTAAGCATAGATGGGGTTTCTGCAAGGGATTAGAGTAAGGAATAAATGGGACAAGCAGCATGGAGGGAGAGGCAGCTGAACTTTCCAGGCCAGAAAACAAATGCAGGAGGAATAAGTAGTTTCCACTGTACAGACTGGAAACTCTTCTACAGAAACATGTCCTCAGGAATGGAAAAGATCTTCACCTGGGATCTGCATGCATGTAGATGGATGTCCAAACGCTAATTGCAAAGCAAATGTGTCTCCACTTTGTATTTATCAAATAGAGAAGATCAGAGAAGGGTTACAGCTTAACAGCCATACCACTGTCATTGTTCTTAATCAGGTCATTTCTGAAGTTCTTGAGTAGAAATACTGTAGAAATACTGCTGCCATTGTAATGTTTGGCTTGGGTTATACATGGAAGATTTTTATATGGCAAGCTACATGTTTATAATTGGTAGAGACAACATTTACTTTTTTGTAAATTGATTTTTCATGGATTCACCTCACCAAATGTTTTCATCAATTCTAATACTTTTCAGTTGACTCTCTCATTTGTTTTCTCACGTACACAATTCCATTAACAGTGATTACTGTGTAAAACTGATTTTAGACCCTGTGCCTTGCCTCTTTGTTATTCACTGTATTACTTTTCTGATGACTTTTCTCTTTGGGTTTTGGTGCTTTGTTATTTAATGTGCAAATGTTCACAAATGTGGCAAAAATAAACAAATGCGACATCTCATGAAAGTCTTGAAATTACCCCCTAGGGTCTTCAGAATAACTGAGAATGCATGACTGTGAAGCACTCTCACACTGTGTGTGCTCTAGGTGTAATGCTTGTGGTTAACCAACATGCTGATATTAGAAGATGGGACCTTTGGGGAAGGGAGTGATTGGTGACATGGTGAGGAGGGAGACACCAGAGCTGTTCTCTTCAGCCATCTGGGCACGGGCAGGGGCCTCCCCACTGAACCTGCCAGGTCCTTGACCTTGGGCTTATTTCTCAGTGGCCAGAACTGTGAAAAAATATTTTTCTACTATTTATAAGCCTCCACTTGCATGCCATTCGCCATTCCAGCTGAAGAGACTGAGAGGATGCTGAAGGCAAAGGTGTTATATGTGCAGGTGAAACTTCGTCCCTCACCACTGATGTATCTGCAAAACACACAAAGACTGTGGGTGGAAGGTTCAGAGACTTACAATAGAACTAAATCTAGAGACATCTGGCCAAATAGTATGACACTAAATGTAAGGACCTCCAGGAGAAGGAAACAAAAGCCATATTATGAGTGACTGCTGTCCTTAATGTACTATGTTATCTCTCGTCTCTTTTGCCATCCTTTGGTTATCTCATATTGTTATCTGATATATTTTAAATGTGCTTGATTGGTTATTTGAAATTGGATAGGGAAGGGAGGAAATCAAGATAAGCGGGAGGAGGGTGGGAGGGAAATGGGGACCATAAGAAAGGGTATCTATGTATGTGAAGTAATGCACCTTCTATCTGGTGAATATAATGTAACCCTTCTATTATTCACAATAAAAAAGTAAAGAAAAAAATAAAATATATTCTTGCTCTAAAAAAAGTGAAGCAATCAATTAGAAAAAGTTCTAGTTTTTAAAAGTTTAGATAAAAGAACAGATACCTATATATGCAGATATTCTCACAAATGCAACCTATACATTGTAATCTACATTTTCTACTGAAAAAAGGAACCATTTTCCAAATTATGACATTTTAAAGTCATTCACTTTAACCGATTTAATCCATTTCAATATCTGACAAAACTAAGTTCACTGTGTTTTTTAGTACTTGGTTTCGATAAATTGGACCTATGAGCTTAGAAAATGCACTCCAAATAGACAATGCACTCTAGACATTGCATTCTAGAAAGACAATGCACTCTAGACAGACAATGCACTCTAGATAGACAATGCACTCTAGACAGACAATGCACTCTAGACAGACAATGCACTCTAGATAGACAATGCATTCTAGACAGACAATACACTCTAGATAGACAATGTACTCTAGCCAGACAATGCACTCTAGACAGACAATGCACTCTAGATAGACAATGCACTCTAGATAGACAATGCACTCTAGACAGACAATGCACTCTAGGTAGACATGCACGCTAGATAGACAATACAGTCTACATAGACAATGCATTCTAGATAGACAATGCACTCTAGATAGGCAATGCACTCTAGATAGGCAATGCACTCTAGATAGGCAATGCACTCTAGACAGACAACGCACTCTAGATAGACAACGCACTCTACATAGACAATACACTCTAGATAGACCAATGCACTCTAGATAGGCAATGCACTCTAGATAGGCAATGCACTCTAGACAGACAATGCACTCTAGGTAGACATGCACGCTAGATAGACAATACATTCTAGATAGACAATGCATTCTAGATAGACAATGCACTCTAGATAGACAATGCACTCTAGATAGACAATGCACTCTAGATAGGCAATGCACTCTAGACAGACAACGCACTCTAGATAGACAACGCACTCTACATAGACAATACACTCTAGATAGACCAATGCACTCTAGATAGGCAATGCACTCTAGATAGACAATGCACTCTACATAGACAATACACTCTAGATAGACCAATGCACTCTAGACAATGCATTCTAGACAGACAATGAATTCTAGATAGACAATGCACTCTAGACAGACAATGCACTCTAGACAGACAATGCACTCTAGATAGACAATGCACTGTAAGATAGACAATGCATTCTAGATACACAATGCACTTTAGATAGACAATGCATTCTAGATAGACAATACACTCTACATAGACAATGCACTCTCCATAGACAACACACCCTAGATAGGCAATGCACTCTAGATAGACAATGCACTCTACATAGACAATACAGTCTAGATAGACAATGCACTCTAGATAGCCAATGCACTCTAGACAGACAATGCACTCTAGACAGACAATGAACTCTAGATAGACAATGCATTCTAGATAAACAATTCACTCTACATAGACAACACACTCTAGATAGGCAATGCACTCTAGATAGACAATGCACTCTACATAGACAATACAGTCTAGATAGACAATGCACTCTAGATAGACAATGCACTCTAGACAGATAATGCACTCCAGACAGACAATGCACTCCAGATAGACAATGCACTCTAGATAGACAATGCACTGTAGATAGACAATGCGCTCTAGATGGATAATGCACTCTAGATAGACAATGCACTCTAGATAGGCAATGCACTCTAGATTGACAATGCACTCTACATAGACAATACAGTCTAGATAGACAATGCACTCTAGATAGGCAATGCACTCTAGATAGACAATACAGTCTAGATAGACAATGCACTCTAGATAGACAATGCACTCTAGACAGACAATGCACTCTAGATAGACAATGCACTCTAGACAGACAAAGCACTCTAGACAGACAATGCATTCTAGATAGACAATACACTCTAGATAGACAATAAACTCTAGATAGACAATGCACTCTACATAGACAACACACTCTAGATAGGCAATGCACTCTAGATAGACAATGCACTCTACATAGACAATACAGTCTACATAGACAATGCACTCTAGATAGACAATGCACTCTAGACAGACAATGCACTCCAGATAAACAATGCACTCCAGATAGACAATGCATTCCAGATACACAATGCACTCTAGATAGCCAATGCATTCTAGATAGACAATGAATTCTAGATAGACAATGCACTCTAGATAGACAATGCACTGTAGATAGACAATGCATTCTAAATAGACAATGCACTCTACATAGACAATACAGTCTAGATAGACAATGCACTCTAGATAGACAATGCACTCTACATAGACAACACACTCTAGATAGGCAATGTACTCTAGATAGACAAATGCATTTTAGATAGACAATACACTCTAGATAGACAATGCACTCTCCATAGACAACACACTCTAGATAGGCAATGCACTCTAGACAGACAATGCACTCTACATAGACAATACAGTCTAGATAGACAATGCACTCTAGACAGACAATGCACTCTAGACAGACAATGCACTCCAGATAGACAATGCATTCTAGATAGACAATTCACTCTACATAGACAACACACTCTAGATAGGCAATGCACTCTAGATTGACAATGCACTCTACATAGACAATAAAGTCTAGATAGACAATGCAGTCTAGATAGGCAATGCACTCTAGATAGACAATGCACTCTAGACAGACAATGCACTCTAGATAGACAATGCACTCTAGATAGACAATGCATTCTAGATAGACAATGAATTCTAGATAGACAATGCACTCTAGATAGACAATGCACTCTAGAAAGACAATGCACTCTAGATAGACAATGCACTCTAGACAGACAATGCACTCTAGATAGACAATGCACTCTAGCTAGGCAATGCACTCCAGATAGGCAATGCACTCTAGAAAGACAATGCACTCTAGATAGACAATGAATTCTAGATAGACAATGCACTCTAGATAGACAATGCACTCTAGAAAGACAATGCACTCTAGATAGACAATGCACTCTAGACAGACAATGCACTCTAGATAGACAATGCATTCTAGATAGACAATACACTCTAGATAGACAATGCACTCTACATAGACAACACCCTCTAGATAGGCAATGCACTCTAGATAGACAATGCACTCTACATAGACAATACAGTCTAGATAGACAATGCACTCTAGATAGACAATGCACTCTAGACAGACAATGCACTCCAGATAGACAATGCATTCCAGATAGACAATGCATTCCAGATAGACAATGCATTCTAGATAGACAATGCATTCTAGATAGACAATGAATTCTAGATAGACAATGCACTCTACATAGACAATGCACTGTAGATAGACAATGCATTCTAAATAGACAATGCATTCTACATAGGCAATACAGTCTAGAAAGATAATGCACTCTGGATAGACAATGCACTCTAGATAGGCAATGCACTCTAGAAAGACAATGCATTCTAGATAGACAATGAATTCTAGATAGACAATGCACTCTACATAGACAATGCACTCTAGATAGACAATGCACTCTAGACAGACAATGCACTCTAGATAGACAATGCATTCTAGACAGACAATGAATTCTGGATAGACAATGCACTCTAGACAGACAATGCACTGTAGATAGACAATGCATTCTAGATACACAATGCACTCTAGATAGACAATGCATTCTAGATAGACAATACACTCTAGATAGACAATGCACTCTACATAGACAACACCCTCTAGATAGGCAATGCACTCTAGATAGACAATGCACTCTACATAGACAATACAGTCTAGATAGACAATGCACTCTAGATAGACAATGCACTCTAGACAGACAATGTACTCTAGATAGACAGTGCACTCTAGATAGACAATACATTCTAGATAGACAATGCACTCTAGATAGACAATGCACTCTAGATAGACAATGTACTGTAGGTAGACAATGCATTCTAGATAGACAATGCACTCCAGGCAGACAATGCATTCTAGATATACAATGAATTCTAGGTAGACAATGCACTCTAAATAGACAATGCACTCTAGATAGACAATGCACTCTAGACAGACAATGCACTCTAGACAATGCACTCTAGATAGACAATGCACTCTAGGTAGACAATGCACTTTGGAAAGACAATGCACTCTAGACAATGCACTCTAGATAGACAATGCATTCTAGATTGACAATGCACTCTAGATAGACAATGCACTCTAGACAATGCATTCTAGATAGACAATGCACTCTAGATAGACAATGCACTCTAGATTGACAATGCATTCTAGATAGACAATGCATTCTATACAATGCATTCTAGATAGACAATGCACTCTAGACAATGCACTCTAGATAGACAGTGCACGCTAGACAATGCATTCTAGATAGACAATGCACTCTAGATTGACAATGCACTCTAGATTGAGAATGCATTCTAGATAGACAATGCACTCTAGACAATGCACTCTAGATAGACAATGCACTCTAAATAGACAATGCACTCTAGATTGACAATACATTCTAGATAGACAATGCACTCTAAATAGTCAATGCACTCTAGACAATGCACTCTAGATAGACAATGCACTCTAAATAGACAATGCACTCTAGACAATACATTCTAGATAGACAATGCACTCTATATAGACAATGCATTCTAGACAGACAATGCACTCTAGACAGAGACAGGACGAGCTGGGTGCATGCAGTTGTCCACACAGGAGCCCACGCTAGCCTAGTGGGCACTGGAAGTCCCAGGTGCTTGGGAAGAGCATTGCCTAAGCAGGAGGGTAGGTGCCAGTGGCTTAAGTATGAGTTCTCTCTTGCTGCTATAAGGAATCTCCACAAACATGCTGCTTTAAGAGAAAGCATGGAGCTGGGTGCAGTGGCTCACGCCTGTTATCCTAGCTACTCAGGAGGCTGAGATCTGAGGATCAAGGTTCAAAGCCAGCCTCAGTACAAAAGACCTTCGACTCTTAACTCCAATTAACCTCTAGAAAATGGGAAGTGGGGCTTGGTTCAAGGGTAGGGTGGTAGCCTTGAGCTGAAGAGCTCAGGGTCAGCGCCCAGGCTGAGAGAGAGAGAGAGAGAGAGAGAGAGAGAGAGAGAGAGAGAGAGAGAGAGAGAGAGAGAGAGAGAGAGAGAGAGAGAAGGAGAGAGAGATCCATTTCTTCATCCTCTCTAGCACAAGAATGGGTATCATGGCATGCAGGGGTGAGTAGGAGCCAACCCTGTGGTTCCTCCTTCTTCCAGATTCCCCTTT
Source organism: Megascapheus bottae (assembly GCF_031878675.1). Taxonomy (NCBI): domain Eukaryota; kingdom Metazoa; phylum Chordata; class Mammalia; order Rodentia; family Geomyidae; genus Megascapheus; species Megascapheus bottae. Next base: position 83,484,742 of record NC_143512.1, read on the forward strand.
CTGTTGTGTTGGTGGCCTGTGGCCCCGTGGCTCTCCACTCTGCTCTCATCTTCATAGCCTCTCCTCTTCTCCCTTTACAGAAGACGAAGGACCAACAGGATGGACCCTGTGCCATCGCTGCAGTTTAGTAAACAGATACTTTACCTTGTATTGACATTTTTGACATGCCTATTTTATTTTTTGCACCTATGTCTATGAATATGTGTGGGTATTTTTCAGATGATTCTTGAATTGGTTTTCATTCCCTTCTGCCCTTGATTGAGCTCCTTTCTAGTTGCTCATAGCAAAACTCTGTGGCTGCCCCTCATGGCAAGTAGGGAAATGTCCTTTGGCTGTGAGCTTAGGCACCATAAATAGGAAAAGCATAATTCTAAAGTTGGGAGAGTACTTGTAGAACTTGACACGTGCCTGATCCATGAATCAGGTTAGTCCTCAAATAGCTGCCTTCTGGAAGGAAGGAAGGAAGGAGAAAAAGAAAAGAAGGCAAAGGTCTGACAGTGTGTCTCCATGCCCTGTACTTATAACCTTATTTATTTCATTATGTATGAGGTAATGTAATTCTCAGGTGTTTTAGAACAATACACAAAGAATTAAATCCTTGCTATTGGAAATGCAAGCGTGCTGTTACTGAGAGTCCAAGCTTAACATTCTTTTCTTTTCAAATTTAGAGAGGATTATTTTCTCATGCAATAGTAGTAGTAGTAGCCGTAGTAAAACTTCTTTTCGCAGAATAAACAATTTTAGGAGTTTGAAAAAGTTGAAACAATTTTCATTCAAAACGTTGCAAATGGCAAGGATTTGGAGGCACATTGGTTGCTCTTAACAATTCCCCCTCTGCTCTGGGAAAAATTGCACTGTGTGTCTTTTACTAAAAACACTTTTCCATAAAACCTTTGTCTCCAGGTATAGAAGAGTCATTTTCCACAACTGTGGCAAACTCACCTTGTTGGGGGAAGTAAAGACGTTGTGTTTCTCTACAATTGCCAGCTTGCTATTTCAAATCAGCCTGAAGGAATGAAAGCAGCAATAATAACACCCACCTTCCACGTAACAAATACAACACTAAAACCACAAACAACGTGCCCCAAGTACCAACGAGAGTGTCAGCAGCATGGGTCACTGTCTTCTGATCTGAAATCTTCTATCTTGTAATCTCGTGATCTGACACCCATCCCAGAAGAATCTGCTTGTGAGCACAGCGCTCAGTCCACCCTTGCTCGGTTTCCCTCACACTCAGCGATGAGGCCACCGCTGAAGCAATGGCATTCAGTCAATATTTACTGTACAGCAAGGTAGTAGACAATTCCCAGAGCACAGAAATGAACAATTATCAATTTGCATAATTCAATTCCCACAATTAAGTGAGAGCAAAGAGCAGCACAATTTAGTTTTGTGCCGCAGGGACGATGGCAAGTCTTATGCTTGCCTTGTCGAATGTGATCGGGTAACCTGCAGAAGGTTTGAAAGTATTCTACAACAACAGCAACAACATAGAAAAGAAACCAATCATTCTCCTTCTTTTCTGGCATGTATTTGTCAACAGTTCCCTCCTTCTGTGACAATCGTTCTGATTTTCTGAGGCTCTGGCCGACAGCACATGTTTGCCAATGGATAATCTGCCTTCGGTCTCTAGAGGAAGCTGGATGTTCAGCTGACAACTGTTCGTTTAGGCTGAGCATTTAGAGTATAGAAAGCCTGGTAACACCCCTGGTTGGTTCATCTAAATGTTCCTACAATCATTTATAGACTGTGTTAATGAGTCAGGTATTAGGCAGTGTTTCCCAAGCTCAGGCTCTCGGTTGTGAGGTGCTTTCATCCTGGTGAGACATTTGTGTTTGTGGATTCTCAGACTAAACAGTGCACATGCTACACAAAATAGATCGCTTTCATAATACCAATCTCAGCTGTCCACTTATAAAACCCTACAGCAGAACCAAACACTAGAGTGACTTCAAAGGAGTGATTCAGAAAGCACAGCCTTATTAAAACCTGCTGTAAACTGGAAAAACCCTCTCAAGAGCCATCAGCTAACTGAGCCTGGGCGTTTGCTCCTCCATGGGAGACCATGTTTCCCCAGAAAAGAGTGTCAGCCTGAGGTGCCAGGAAGAGCCAAGCAGCCAACTCCAGGCTCAATACACTGGATGCCTAGATGCTGAGTGAGGAAAGAGGGGGCAGAATTCATAGCGGGGAGCATACAAAGGGGCAAATCTACTCCTCTGGTATTAAACGCAGTTCACATGCTTTGGGTTCCAGGAACTGAACCATTGGCCTTGCACTTACCAGGCACAGACGTCACCATTAGAAATGGATCCCCAGTGTTTTCTGAAGTTTTTATGTTATTTTTGCTAAGGGCCCAGGCTTTTCTTAAACTCTCTGAGTTGGGGTCAAAAGGCCCATTTGAGATATTAATTTGAAAAATTCCCGAAGTGTTCTTGGTGGAGATAAAGTCTAGCACGTGCCACGGACTAGTTGAGAATTCCCAGAAAAACAGAAATGAACAACATGATGAGTTTGTGGTTACGGTTCCAATTTCATACTAGTAAGGAAAGAACCTTAAATTCTTACAATGGAAAGCAAATTTCTTCCTTCCTTCTTTCCTTCCCTCTCTCCCTTCCCTCCCTCCCTCCCATCATCTCTCCCATCCTTCCTTCCTTCCTTCCTTCCTTCCTTCCTTCCTTCCTTCCTTCCTTCCTTCCTTCCTTCCTTCCTTCCTTTCTCTCTCCTTCCCTTCCTTCTTTCCTCCCTCCCTCTTTCTCTTCCTTTTTTTCTCTCGTTCTCCTTTCTTTCCCTTCCTTCTCTTCTTTCCCTCCCTCCCTCCCTCCTTCCCCCTTCTTTCCTTCCTTTGTTTTGCTGTGATGAAGGTGGAGTGAGTCCCTTGTGCATGTTACACCATGCTCTACCATCCAGCCAGGGATCTCACACGTATCATGCAGTATTTTGAGTAACCCAGGAATGACTGCAGAGGCTAAGAATTAGAAAAGGAATGTGATTGTGTGAATTCTACTCTGTGTCCAAGTTCAAAGGCAGAGAAGACACATTTCTAAGTTTAAAAGCAATTAGATAGAGATGGTGATAGTGACTTCTTCAGTGGGCCCTGTGTTTGGGTTTGGGCCCTGGATGAATTTGCTGAGCCCCGCTCATATAGGGGGCAGTCCATCAACTCAAGTGTTAATTTTGCTGAGAAAAACTCTCCCAGGCAAACTGGGAACAATCATTAATTTCCCATCCCAGTCAAGGGGTTACATTAAATTAATCATCACATACTACATGTCCCTTCCAACCCTCCCTATACACCTTTCTAGATAGTCTGATTCTAATTTTGGCTTGAAAGTAAAAGCATGAATGCTAGAATGATTTCTCTGTGCTTGGTGTGCCTAATTGGTATTGTGATGTCTGCAACCAAAATTAAAGCCAAATAAATCCACGATGAAGATTTCTGACATTTCTTGGATAGGTTACAGTTATGTGCTTAAAAAATGAAAGTTTGGTTTAGCGATTCAATCTGAATAACATGTTTTTCAGATGATGTGAGCAATTAAGATGGAACAAATACTTTAGGAACAAAAAATAAGTGACCAATGGCTCTCCTTTTATTATCTCAGAAATCTATAATATATTTATTTTCAAGTCTCGTGTTATATACCTATTTTTTCTCATAACCTTTGCAGTGAATAAAGGAAATAAAGGTATACAATTATACTTGTGTGCTGGATATTGATGAGTTATGTTCTTGTAAGTGCATCTTAGGAAATTTTGCCATTGTGAGACAATCACAGTGTCTCCATAAAAAGCGAGACAGCTAAGCCACAGGAGACAGTGCCATCTTGTAGGATCACATCACATACATGTGGCCATCCAGTGACAGAACACAGAACAGTGAATGAGCCGAAAGGTCCCCAATGAGCAGTGAGATAAAGGCAGGCCCCAAGAGTTCTTTGATTAATAATTAAACAGTTTGATATACTCTGGCTTCCAAATATTTCAGTAGATCAAAGGCTGAGTGATGAATTGTCTACAGTGCAAATGTTCAAGTAGGAAAGTTAGTGAGCACCCTAAAATGTAATACATACTAGAATATCAATATCTGCAATATTATTTATTAATTCATCATTTCTACAACGTATATTAAACCCCCATATGACAGATGTGTTATTGAGTATGGAAAACAGATCACGGAATATGAAACCTGGGATCTTTGCTTTCATCTTAGGGGAAAAGCCATGTAAAACATCTCTTTCATAATCTGAAAATAAGTCTTACCGCATAGCTTAGGCTGGCTTTGAACTCATTATGCAGCCTACACTGGTTTAAGACCTCAGCCTCCCTCCCAAGCTCCTTAAAACAACACATGTTCTTTTTTTTTTCTTGGTGGTACTCCACGCTTGCCAGAAAGGTGATCTATCACTTGAGCCATGCCAGTATCCCTTTTGCTTTTGCTAAGTTTCAGGTGGACTCTCACATTTTTGCCCGGGCTGGCATGGGCTATGAGCTGGGCTAACGGATTCACAGTACCACACCTTGTGCCTTGGTGGAGAGGAGGGATTCTCATTTTGCCTGGGCTGGAATAAAACATTGATTTCCCAGTCTCTACCTTTAGAGTATGCCCAGGGTCTTCTCAAGAAGGTATTTACAAGTCAGGTGTCTATAAGCCCAGCTACTCAGAAGGCAGAAATCTGAAGACCGTGGCTTGAAGCCAGCCCAAGCAGTATGGGAGATTCTTTTCTTCAATTAACCACCCGAAAAGCAGAAGTGGCTATGCCTCAACGTGGTAAAATACTAGCCTTGAGTGGAAAAGCTCAGGGACAGCATCCGGGCTCTAAGTTCAAGCTCTGCAACTGATGGAAAGAGAAAGAAAAAAAAAAGATGCATTCAGTTACAGCTATCACAAGTGTCAAGGAGAATTACAGCGCACAGTGAGGGGGCTTGGAGAAGCTCTAGAGCCTGGGCAAGGCTGTGGCAATCCTGTCATTATTGAGAATGACATCACAGTATCTGTCGTCTGCTGTCTGGAAGAGCTTTCGTGATCATAGCACTGAAGAGAATCTGAAGAGAATATTGGAGCCTGAGTGCCACTGTCTTTAACCAAGATCACTGTTTTGGATAAAATCACAGGATAGACTGGGCTTGCTCTAAGTCATTTCCTGCCCCCATGATTTCCAGGTACTCTCCACATGACTATTTCTTGAACAGCAAAACATGTGCCTGATCTTCTCGTCTGTGTTTTAAATTATGACTGATAAACACTCCTGAGCATGGAGGGGGGAATGTTGCTCTGCCCAGCTCAGGGAATCCATTCCCCCACAGACATATGGTTCAAAAGGAGTTGGGAGGGATTTAGTTTGTTTAAACAGTACCCTACTTGTTATTCTTCTTAGCTGGTTTGCCTGTGATGTTGCCACGGGCCACTGCTTCACCTGCCTGGGCACAGGGGTGTGAAAGGGAGGCATCCTGCTGAGCCCTGCATCTTCCCACCCTGAGAAGGCCACATTTGCTATGGCTACCTGCCAACTGCTGACTTGCCAATGTAAAGTAAATAAAAGGAAACTCCGATTAGCAGACCCTTAGTGATGACTCAGACAACTTCAAAAGAAAAACAATTCAAAAGGCCAAAGAGCTCTGTGATGGGGATCACCCAAAGCAAAGCCACCTATAGTGAATGACATTTCCACTTGTCCCCATAGCAGGGATTTCCTGCCTCGGATATGACATGTAAAAGGGTATTATCTGGCTTTGAAAGAATATTAAAATCATTAGATTTGTGTTTGGTATGCATAAATATCCTTTACTAGCATTTCTATTTTTCTTCTAGTGTTCAACCTGCATTTGTCCTCATTCAATGCTCCATCAAATCGTGTGCCTTGGGAAATCTGGAGAAGAATCTTCTGCTTCCAGATAGCTCAAGGCAAAGGGATAGAGCCATGCCTGGGGTCTGTGAATTAGCTGGCCTGGGTTGGTTGTCAGTTCCCAAGCATACTCAGAGGAGCCGGATCTGAATCTGAAGCATGCTCTGAGACTGGACAGAATCACTACAAGGCCCAAAGGACACATCACTGTCCCTCTTGCCAGAAGATTTTCTCCAAGAAGATTCCCCTCAGAGCCCAACCAAGATTTAGATGCTGAGGGGCACAAGGCCGTGATAATAGAAGCAATTTCTTCCTCTGTTATTAAAGCTCAAATCTGAAAAAGTAAAATAAATACTTGAGTTTCAGTTTGTGTGCAACTAGATTACAGTGATATAGAAAAAAATAATATTCACTTGTAGGCACTGCTCTCAATCAAATCATTGTCACATGGAAATTGCTGAGTTATTATTCAAGGTAGCTCAGAGAGTTCCTTCTTAAATTTTAAGTGAAAGAAGAGCTCAAATTGGTTGACCTGAATAGCCTTAGTAAATCAACCACACACCCTTCTGAAAAATGTGTGGACTCAGGACCTGGAGCTTGCATTGCAGCAGACTGAAGTAATGCTGAAATAGGACCAACTCCACCCTTCTCACTCTCTCCTCTCTGCTTCCGCCTCAGCTTACAGGTGGCTTGCCAGACGGATAGGAACAGATTACCAAAAAGATATTCCAAACAAATCAGCGTCTTGCAGAAGTAGCTGGCGTTAGAAACTATCCTGGCACAAGTTCCTCAGAGATCCATGTCCAAGCCCAAAAGCAACATTCATGATATTATTACTTTTGTTTAGTTGACACAATTGCAACATTTTCACATTCATACAAATAAATTTCATTTACTAACTCTGATAACTCAGATTTGACTGCTACAGTGACATTTTGTAGTATAATCTACAAAAGACACCCATTTACCCTTATAGATTGTACATTTGATTTCTTATAGCAGGATACATTCACATTTGGAACATATAATTTGTGTGTTCATCGCCTTTGGTATGAACCATGTTCTAGTTTTACAAGTGGTCGAATGCTCATTTCACTTAATTATGTCGTAGTTGTCACTTTACTTCTGCTCATTACAAAATCAAAGTGAGGAAGAAATTCCTTGAACTTTCCACTCTTCAGATTCAGAGAGATGATAAACTGACCCTGAACCACCAGGCAGAACTGGTTTCTCTAGGTGGAGGGCCATGTTGAACAAGAAAAGAATGAGACGTTCTTAGGGAGATTCGTATGCTCAAGGGAGGCAGAGAGAGAGAACATGTACTCTCTCCATGGTTCTTTCTTCTGTCCTTCTTGAGAAGGGAATAATATTCAGGTTAAGTGGTGAAGGGACACTAAGAGGAGTCGTGTAGAGGAGGGGAAGGCAGCAAAGAAGCCCAGACTGAAGCCTCAGGGCCACCAGAATCACAGAGCAGGGCAAGAGTGTCTTTGCAGATAGGACAGAAGAACTACTTTTCCACGAGACATTTTTGACTTATGAGAGGCAAGCCCGATGAAGAGGCCAAAAATGTTCCAATTTCATACTGGCAAAACCATGAGATGATGAGAGATGAGGGGTGAATCAATTGTTGCAATTTAGGAAAAGCTTGCGCACACAGAGGAACCCTGCGCAAACAAGCCAAGATTAGTTTCACAAAGAGCAACAGGTTTTCTTTTAGGATTGAATAAATAAACCCAGTGGGTGGGTGCTGGTGGGTCATGCCTGTAATCCTAGCTTCTCAGGAGGCTGAGATCGGAGGAACTTGGATCAAAAGCCTGGCCATGAAAGGCTGTGAGATTCTTATCTCCAATTAACCACCAGAAAACTGGAAGTAGTGCTGTGGCTCAAGGAGTAGAGTGCTAGCCTTGAGCTGAAGACTTCAGGGACACCACCCAGGCCCTGAGTTCAAGCCCCACAACCCATTAAATACATAAATAACCTAAATAAATCCACTTGTCTGGATACTGAGTAGATAGATCAATAAAGAGGAAACACGGAGGATTGGAAGGTCCATAGCCAGCAGCCCTCCCTTGGGCTCTGGATTTTCTTCCCCCTCGCATGAGGCTGTCTTTCTGAAATTCCTGTTTAGTTATGAGACAGCATGAATAGCCAGGACCACCTCCACAACCTTCCCCAAGACCCCCACTGAGTAACTGGGGCAGTCACCACTCTACTCTTCCCAGTCTGAGGCCCAGGACCCTGGGGTGCATCGTGTGATGGAGTGGGGTGGGAGGGCAGCCTGCATCCACGGCAAGATGGCTTTCTTTCATTCTCACAGACAATTGCCCGGCACGAGGTTTGAGGCTGGGCAAAGGGCCGCACCTACAGACCTAGGTGGGCAGGGTTTGGAGAGCAGTGTGAAGCCCAGCAAGTCTGTGAGGAGCCCAGCTGAAACCTCATGATGAATTTAGTGTTGGGACTGTGCTGGACAAACCACCCCACCCCCAGGAGGGTGAGCTGCTCCTCTTCACCAGAGGACTCGTCTAAGGGACGAGTGAGTCATGTGTGCTTTGGGGAGGAGGGTTGCATCAGATGACCCTCCAGACCAGGCCCTTCTGGCTCTCTGCCCTTCTCCCATGACCACAGAGGCTGGGAAGAGAGAGAAAGAAGAGGAAGAGAAAGAGGAGGGGGGGGGAGAAAAGGAGGGCAAGAGGAAGGGATGGGAGGGTAAGGGGAGAGGAATCTGGCTACTAGGCAACCAAGATGCCCAGGCATGGTTCCTGTCTGCTCCTGCATGTCTCACTCTTTCCAGAGAACACGAGCCCCCAGCATCTGTTCTCACATTCTTGGTTCCCATGCGCCGCTGCAGTGGTAGTAAAGCCTTGGTGGGCACAGTGCGATCTCACCTGTGTTTTAATGAAGACCTGGCCCTCCTCTTGGTCCCCATGTGCTTGTGTTTGTTTCCTATGGCAGCATTTTGGAGGCTGAAGTCACGCTTGTCCCAGGTCCAGCTTCTGGATGAGGATAGCATGGGCTCTGAAGACCTGATGACAATGCCTACAGACAATTAAGGAAGAGACTGTCTATTGTAGCTGTTGACTTCCAAAATCACTTCCACAAGAAAGGGATAGCAATTTATTTTGAATAAAATAAATATGCAATAGAGGAAAATATGATACATATAAATTGGGGAAGATTAATTGAAAAGGACACATAATTCATTTTTCCTGTCTTTTTAATAAAGTGAGATAAGGATTGTGAAATATTTTGAAAAACATAAAGTGATAACTGTGCTTTTTAAAACATGTTATGACACAGTAATTGGAGCTATTAGGCTCAGTAATCACCCCACATTCTACCTCTGAGGATTCAACTTGCAGATGATGCCAGAATTCTCAGTGTGGGATTTGTCAGGAATCTCATCTACTTAAAAATTTCAACATGTGGCCTAAGCTCAGACTTCTGTAGTTATCTGTCCACTGATCTATCCTTCTATTATCCATCCATCTATCCATCATTCATCTGTCTACCAATCTGCTACCCATCTACTCCGCCATTCATCCATCGATCCACCCACCCATTTAACAGTCCATCAACCCACTCATCTATTCAACCATCCATGTATCCATCCATTTTTAGTCTACGCATCAGTTCTATGTGTGAATTCTCTGGTGAGCCTTTACGACATCTTCAGTTTCATGGTGCAGATGATAGGCCGGACATCCAGACACAATTGACCTCTGTGCTTTATAGAAGTAGAATTCAAATCATACACTGAATACCTACCTGCCACAAAGGCAGTAAGTGGCAGCCTTTGTCTGCCAGGGCTGCGGGCACACTGCTGCGCCACAGAAGCCTGTGGGATGGATGGTAAGTTCTAGGTGAGAAACCTCCTCACCTAGACCTCATCATCTACCTGCTTTGAACATCATAGGTTCTGTTAGAAGACCTAAAATCAGAAGGAAATGGGGCTTCTGATGGCTTACAGGGCATCCTGTGGCAGCATGTTCACCATTCGGTATAAAAACCAGATGCTCTTAAAATATTAAAAAAAAACTCATAGAGAAGTTTACAATTAGATGGATATTTTCATGAGGGCTAATTGGTACTGGGGGATGCAGGTCTGTCCAGGACCAACTGTAGTTGCACAGAATGGGTTTACACGAAGGAAATAGAAGAAGAAGGAAACACTTCATTCTTCATATTAGAAATGTGCTCCTTATTCAAACAATGTCTGATCTAATGTTGAAATGATAGGAAGAAGTAGAGTTGAGCACATTTTTTATTGATTCAGTTATGTGAAGAATTCAGAATGGGATACAATGAGAATTACTAGGGCTCTGAGAATAGAAATGCAACCTTTCATACTGAACATGACTGCACTGGTCATATAATATTAAGTTCTTCAGAAAGAGCAATGGTTTATAACATACAGCACGGAGAGTTAGTAAATGTTCTCGGACTTCATCTTGAAGAGTTTTTTTTGTACGTTTGTTCTTTGTTTTTGAAACAGATTTGGGTGTATGCTTGTTAATTTGTAGTGGGCAATTGTAAGAGATTAAATGGATGAGATTGGGCAGAAAGAAGTTGTGAGAGGAGCCTCAGCACACACGATACACTGGCAGTAACCATTACTCTAGAAGAGGTACATTGGCAAAGGCTCGGAGGGAGGATGAGGCTGGCCCCCTGCCCTCAGGGAGACCGTGGTTTCACCCTTCGTGGTTATTCAGCCTCGGGAGGGTGCTAGCTCCCAGGAAGGCTTGAATTTCATAGGTCAACGTCCACTGTCCTTGTGGTGGACACCTGGGGCTGTCACTGGTTACGAGGGCCTCCTACTTCTTCCTAATCCTCTCCTACTTCTTCCTGTGCCAAATCCCTAAGGCTCTGCCTGGCAAGCGTCCCGGTGGTTCTCTCCAGCTACCTGGAGGAGCATGCGCCCGCGGCTCCCCAGAGCTCTGATCCGATTCCCCCCACCCACCATGTAATGGGTGACTCTTCACCGTAGACACACAGGTGACCAGGCGTGAGCCTGTTCCTGAGAAAGGTGTCGTCCTGCACTCCAGTGCCAAGTGACAAAAGACTAGGTGTGTCTTGTCACACACTGAGGGTGTCCTGTCACACACTGAGGGTGTCCTGTCACAGAATGAGGGTGTCTTGTCACACAGTGAGGGTGTCCTGTCACACAGTGAGGGGGGTCCTGTCACACAGTGAAGGTGTCTTGTCACACAGTGAGGGTGTCCTGTCACACAGTGAGGGGGGGTCCTGTCACACAGTGAA